>NC_141160.1:57702483-58013983 GCF_053477565.2 Lygodium microphyllum | reverse complement strand
CAAAACTCATTGTCCCCCATATCAAGGCCATCGAGGTATTATTTCTACTTTATGAACATTGGTTGAAGATTTTTATTGGCCACAAATAGAATCTAATGTTTCTAACTTTTTTCTGATTGTTTAATTTGTCAAAGAGTCAAGCGACACCATGGTAAGCAATATGGTTTGTTAATGCCTTCACCAATTCCTGAACGACCATGGGAACATATTTCAATAGATTTTATACCTGGTTTGCCTAACATCCAAGCTAATCATGATATGATTTGGACTATCATAGATCGATTTAGCAAACAAGCATATTTTCTTCCATGCAAGAAAACATTAACTGTATCTCAAGCTGCACAATTGTTCCTGAAGGCTATCTTCACTAACCATGGTTTGCCAAACGTTATTATTTCTGATTGTGATTCTAGATTCTGTAACAATTTTTGGACTACTTTATTTGCTAATTTACATACTAAGATTGATTTATCATCTGCATTTCATCCTGAAACCAATGGGCAAACAGAAGCTACTAACAGTACAATTCTAGATATTTTGCGTGCCTACACAATTTCAAAACCACAAACATGAGATACACTCTTGCATTTACTTCAATTTACATACAACAATACACCACACACAACTACACAAAAAGCACCTTTTGAAACCATTTATGGACATAGATTACCTACACCTATTACATCATTGTCAAACAAAGTTAAAGCTACTGATGATATTGCCAATATGCATGCTACTATTTTTGCTGAAGTTAAAGACATGATTGCGAAAGCCCAGCAATCATACACTAAACAAGCTAATAAGAAAAGAAAAGGCATGAGTTTCAAAGTTGATGATTATGTTTGGTTACACATTGAAAAGAGAAGATTGCAAAGTGTTGAGAAATATCTTGTTGTTAAATTAGCACCTAGATTTTATGGGCCTTTCAAAATAATTCACAAAATCAATGACAATGCATTTAAATTAGAACCACCCCAGCACTGGAAAATCCACATTACTTTTCATATCAGTTTGTTGCGACCTTTTAGAGACCAATTACCTGTCCACCCTGTTTATGAAAACCCTCCTTTGTTAAAAGAAGAAACTGAAATCTTTGAACCAAAAACTATCTTAGATACTGACTTTATGACCACTAGAATTGGCCATAGATATTCTAGATATTTGGTTCAATTTATCATCCTGTTGAAGAGGCCCAATGGAAACACGCTCACGACCTAAGTGCTTACCCCTCACTGCTCGCTCCACATTGAGCTAATAGCAATTGAGGATAATTGTTATCCCACCCCGGGGGTATGATGCCAAGAGGCATATTTCACAGTGAATTCCGTGAGACCATGGTGGATTCCGTGAGGTTTTGCAGTGGATTGCATAAAACTATATTTTTTTGCCAAGGCTCGTACACAAGGTGGATTCCTTGTGCAAGAAGTTAATGGGGATGCATGTCCTTTTCGAGCGTCATGTTAATTTCATGTGCACATGGGTGATTCCATAGCGGGTGATTTCGTAAAATACATATTTAAATTAATGTGAATTATGAAATGGATGCTAAACTGATCAGTTGAGCTAAGAGATGTAACCGAGAGTATTGGGAAAAGATGGGCACCAAAAGTTCTCCAACAAGTCAAATGATGCTAAGGTGAGAGGGCTAAATGCCATGAGAGTTGTGGCCAGGGTTTGATCAAAGAACTCAAGGTGGTAGAGAGAAGCAGTAGTAGCGATCACAAATTGCTTTGCAAAAGCCTTTGCATAATCTCAAACGAAGGACAACAATTTGACGATGAAAGCGGGCAGATGATAACAGCAATAATGGCAAGGCAGAGGCCTACAAGCAGCCCCGACGTAGCACTTCGCCATTCTCGGGACTTGGACGCCAATCATTGGTGGACTCCTTATGCCATGCATGCACTCAAGGGATTCTGATGATCACTCGACTTCTGGCGACAATTACTTTCTATACGAAGGCAACATTCCACGACAGAAGCTCGTCGGCGGCTCGGAAAATGACGGCAGCATTCACACTGCAATTGAGCGACAATTTTTCGATGATTCTAGGATGGTGACATTCATGGCAGGCAGGATGGCGGCGTTCGAAACGCGAGGACAATGGTATTTTCAGAAAAGCACGTGTTTTTTAAGGCTTAGTTTAAAGCCTTTATGGCTTTTTGGCTTAACGATTGAGTTTTGCGAGCCTTTAAGCAAAGTTCGTGAAAGCTCTATGCTCTAAAGCCAAACGTTTAGAAATCAAAGCTTTAAAAAAACAAGAACGTGTGTATTGAAAAAACTATATGAAGGTAGGTGTGAAAAAACTATAAAGTTAGGAGAGAGGAGGGTCACGTGTGTGCAAGTGGAGACTTGATGACTTGATCGAATTGATCAAAAACTCGGATACTATAGAGTCAAAGTGTCGGCTCAAGGTTATTTCAAGGTATGATATTTTCGTACAATTGGTTGTCTTCAAAGTTTGTGTTTGTGTTTTTTTCATGCTGTGCGCAAGGTTTATCTTGATCACTGCCTCACGTAACAATGTCTCTACAAGTGTAACAAGAATAACTCATATATTAGCGGACCATCAATCAATGAGCTTGCTCATTATCTCCTCCTCCTACAAAATCTTAAGCTCGTCAACTAATGGACAGAGATAGACAATTATGTTTTTGACTTTACAGTGCCCAAGAACAAGCAAGCTAAGGATCATGTATCCGTTCTTCATAGAAAGACATGGCGTAATGTTGTAGTTTATAAGGACTACAAGCTACACACTGTAAGAAGTTGAATGGAGACCACAGGGATTCATGCTATCCATAGCAAGACCGAAGAAACGGCATAGGTTCACGAGGGTGGAGCACAGTCTGCTGAAATCGAAACAGAGTAGAGAAAAGATCTCTCCCTCTAATCGTGGAGTTTAGTTATTGCATGTTATAATTTTAAATATTGAGTTTTTGCATTGGATCAATGCTGAAAATAAGCAGTTTCATGTCCTTTCGTAGATGTGTTCTTCTCATCTATCTTGCAACGTGTAAGATGACTATGATTTATCATTCGATAGAAATCACAATGATTCCTTGGCTCTTGTGCAAAGCCTAGAAAGGTGGAGTC
Source organism: Lygodium microphyllum (assembly GCF_053477565.2). Classification (NCBI taxonomy): domain Eukaryota; kingdom Viridiplantae; phylum Streptophyta; class Polypodiopsida; order Schizaeales; family Lygodiaceae; genus Lygodium; species Lygodium microphyllum. The sequence goes on along the minus strand of NC_141160.1, from coordinate 58,010,887 downwards.
AATGTGTCTCCATGCATACGAATTTGCTAGTATTCATTGGACTCCATTTGTGGATCTATTTTTTGCATGCCATATTATCAAGCTCGTCATACTTATCATGGAAACATATGATATGTATGTGGTATAAGTGAAAAGTATTTGAGAAACTTCTAAGGGATATTTGTCCTTACAAGTCTTGTCGATACCTATGAGTACTACACTTTGGACATGTCTCCATAGTCTCATAATCTCCTCGTGATGGAACCTAAAATGGGCCGGCACTGGCTATATTACTAGCCGGACCTCATGCACACAACAGACAACCCCCACCACACGGCCTCGCGAGCCAAGAGCATCTGAGACTCACTCTACACTAAATGTCAATTCTGCGTTAGCATTAGATCATAGTCCAACGTTTACCATCCCTCCTCCTCACAGGGAGATCCCATAACATATAGGCATAGTACCTCGTAACATAACCATAAGGAAGCGCCTCTCACCTCACTGTCACGGCTCCACTACGACTCTCCTACACCTCAAGGGAGATTGGCCCCAAGATGCATCGCTCCAACATAAAGTACACATGATACAAGCTCCACTCTTTCATTTTGAACATATTCCAGGAGATACCATGTGTCCTTACCAAAAAGTTTCCAAAAACGATCGACTAACCTACAGATTAAGTTGTCTCACACACTCAAGCGTAGATCATCATAGCGAAAAACATGTGCTATGCATCCAGTTCTTCATATTCCGATACCATGGTTGTTATGCACATGCAAAAGTGGATGATCCTAAAGTGCTCAAACATAATTTTTAATCACAAAATGTGTTGTGCACAACCAGGCTTTCCAATGCTCATTTACTAACTCATTGCAATGATGTAAGGATAGCACCGAGACAATGCTTATGCTACTACCCTCTTAACTAAAATACAACGAACCATATATCATGATATGCATCATCAAAATCAGCAATAAACAACACCCAAATCGCATCATTCAAAAGCACCACTCCCTACTTTTAGGTATTGCTTCCGTTGCATAGATGTAGGGGTTCATTTTGTCATGTTTTAATGCATGACAAGTGATAAATCACAAACTTTGACAAAGAGATAGAGCAAATTGAGGCTAAACCTCATACTCTGCCACCACCATACATTCACAAACACTCATTATATTTTTTTTATTTTTAGGAATCACATTTCTATTTTTTTCTATTTCTTTATTTTTTAATATTTATTTGACAATAATCATCATTATTTTTTGATTTTCCTTATATCAATCATTTTAGCATATTAGAATTTAATTTTTCTTTATCTTTTTTCCCATAAGAACACATTTCACCCACCCGAAATTATAAAACCATCATTTTACCCTTAAAAACCACATTTTGGGCTTTGCGAGATTTAAATAGGGCATGTAAATCATTATGAAAATAAATTTTTTTGATAGAAAGCAATTAAACATAATGCAACGAGCACTCAAACAGTTTTTCATCACATAACAACATCATTTCCATCATAAAATATCAAAAAAGTTTCATTTCCTTCATAAAAAATAGTCATACCGTGTTTCTACGAAACCCAAGACTCATTAAATGATTGCGTGACCAGGAGATAGAGCCTTCATTGCTCTCAATTCCATGTTGCACATCAATCTTCAGCATCTCCATTAATCTCCACCATGATTTTCTTCAATCTCCTTCCCGATTCCTTCTTCAAGGTAGTGCGCATGAACATCCCATAGAGAAAAGAGAGAGGGAGGAAAGAGAAAGACTAGATCTGGCTCTGTCAAACTGGGCAGCCATTGGACGAGTGGAAAGTGGTGATGGAGGGCGAATGAAGACATAGGATTATTGATGTAATCGGTGGGGGGGGGGGATGTTCTTCAGCCCCCATGCTCATTTTTTTCCATGGAGGAGGGGAGTATGGCATCGTTTTTTTGCCACGCACAGAAAAAAACTGTCCTCCCCCCCCATAAAATCGATTTTTGGGGGGTGGCCCCAAAGGTCACCCCCTTTCACTTCTCTCTTTGGGCCCCTTCTCAACCAAGTTTGCCCATTGGCTCGTCGATCTTTGGCCATCCCACGTCTGATTCGCACTCCGAACAATCCTGTGCATCCGTCTTGAAATCCCCCACTGCCTAGCAATTCCTGAAGTCTCATCCAACATCCTGGGAAATTATGAAAATTACCCAATCATCAATCGGTGGGTCTTTAAAGCACTTTTGGAACCCGTCAGCTGCTTGCTACTTAAAATCGACTCGATTGCCTATGCCGCCTTCGAGGAAGTCTATTTTTCCCTTGAAATTAGGATTTTTTGGCTATTTTTGAGTATGTTTCCCGGGTAAAATCCACGGCTCATTGGCGACCACGGGATAGGGCGACTCAGCCCATTGAATCCCACGAACAGATCTGCACATCAACACAACCACAAAGAGCATCAAGCTGATACAACATAGATACACAACAAAACTCATCACTGCTCTCACCCTACCCCCTGTCAAAACCAAGGGATGAAATCCACGAGGAGTAGGCCCAACATAGTCTGACAAAAAGCCCAAAGCTAGTCACTAATTGCTTGCTCCAACATGGCCAAGATAAAAAGAACTATTAGAGAGGTTATCGTAAGTGGTGGTCTGAACTACCTACCTTACTAAGGACTACTCAACCAGGATCTCCTCCTAAGCAAGGACTCCTATAGCTTGATCAAGAAATATAATCTTTTAACACATGTTCCTTTTGGGCTTTCATTTTTCCATACTCGGGCGTGTAAAAAGAAGGGAGCTGAGTGTAATGACCCAAGGAGAACAGGGCATCAGCCTCAAGTCCTATCTCGGTACCCAAGCACCTGCCAAGCCCTTGCAAGGCAACATTTAATCCTTTTTTGATGCTCACTTTTATTTTCGCTCCAACCTTCTCTTAGTTTATTGGCTTTTCACCTAGTTGCCACCCTTAGGAAGACAAGGCATCGGTCCCGAGTCTAACTCGTTTCCAAGAACCTACCTGGCCTTCGCAAGGTGATGAACAACTGCTCAAGGATTTTTCTTTTGTTCTTGCTTTTTCCATTTTTATAGGGGCTAGAACCCCTTTTTACACACCTATATATATTCATATATGTTCTTTCAGATATTTAGGGTTTTGTATCATTGTGTCATCAATTTTTTTTGCAGGCTTTCCTAACTGCCTCACACTAACAAGAACTCCTAGAATAGCCGCCGAGTAGGTCCACAGAACAAGGTCACTAGAACTCCCATGTAAGACACGTCTTGTAGGGCCTGACAATGCTTTTGTAGGAGGCAATGACTACTCAGACCTCCCCCAGACATACATAACCTAAACATGGGCCTTCATGCCTTGATCACCAGTCCCCAACAAACAAAAAGAAAGTAACCCCTTGCATACACATATATCATTATTTGCTGAAGGAAAAAAACTCGAGAAGGGGAGGAAACCACCTAGAATAGCCACAAGAAGCTCCTCCTCAACAAAGGCTCTCTCCAGTGACTTCGTCAACCTATGTGATGCAATCATTAAAACAGAAAACCTTTAAACATACCTGCACCAGACATACATAAGGCCCTGTTGGCCTAAAGAGATCAAGCATTTCATTGCAACCTAATTGGCTCTCTTGGCCTAATGTAGTCTGATCATAATATCCAAAGCAACCAGCCTTCCTAGCCTAAAATAGATAGGTCATTGTAATCCATGCAATACATGTTCTCCTTGGCATATACATCACATCCTATCAAACTAACCAAGATACCAAGGATAGCATATAATAGGATGGCTAGCCCCATGCTACTCGTGCCATGCAACTCAAGGCTTGATCTTGGGCTCTTTGTAAATCCACTAGCCCAAGCCTTTCTATCGATATAACCTCGATATGGCCTATCCTTACTTGGGTACCATTGGCTAGGTGAATGACATCATTGGGCTCACATATCCCACATTTATTGTCATCCAAATGAACTAGTCGTCCAATTGGCTTAGAGACTCCTTTGCCAGAAAGAATCATAGCTTGGTGCTCATTCGAACCTTCCTTATTTGGGTTTTGACATAAGTCAGTGTTGCAACCCAAACTAGGTAGGGTTTCAATCCGAGACCCATCACATGATTGTATCCTAGGGTAGTGCATATTGTCAGATATATCATTATGGCCTTTTATCATACCTACGTGGGAATTGATCACAATATATCCGCATGGTGTTATTGACCTTATATCTAACACACCATCCACATTTTGAGAGTTCTTGGGTTTCCAAACCCATCTCACACCCCTTCTTACACTACCTCGACTGCCCACAATGGTTCAATGAACTCACTGTGGATTTATTACTATTACCAGATAGCCTCACAGTCTTATGGCTTTTATTTGGTAAAGGTGGCCCTTTGGCATGCCGCATCTTCTCTACGCGAGATGTCTTTACTTGCCTTTGTCCACTCTGCAATTGCCTATTTATAGGAACCATGCTCTTACTGATAGGAATAACATCTACTCAAAAGCATGACTCATTTAAATATGGCAAAGGTCTCTTTAGAGCCTTTCCACTGGCAAAACTAGAACCACCCATAGGATACTTATCCACACTCACAGGCCCAATGGCTCTGTCAATGTTACTGTCACAACTACCTCTCATGGGAGCATTGCAAGCCTTGATGGGACATACTGGGCTTGGAATATTTTTATCCCCCGAGGGTATATTATCCCTACTATTGCCTTTTTCTGCTTGGAGATTTTGGCTACTAAGGTTCCCCTCATAGGCTGCACTTATATCAACAAGTGAGCTATCTCCTTGTAGAAATGGTTGGAAACTAGAATGCACTTGTACTGAGCGACGAGAACTCCAAAAGTTTTCCCAACATCTCTGAGCGAGGAAAACTCTCAAAGTTTTTCCAACATCTCTGAATATGTCTCTCATAATCAATGGCATGCATCTTTGCTTCCCTTAATGACTTAGGATTCCGCATTCCCACTTGGATTTGCATGTTAATCTCTAAGCTACTCAAAAAGAGCTCACATAGCACATCACCTGGTAATGCAGTAGCTCTTCTTGGCCAAAGCCTCAAAATATCATCAAAGGCTCTAGCGTATTCTTTAACAGAAGAATAGGACTTGTGCCTAATCTGCATCAGCTGCCTTAAGACCTGGGGAGTGCATGCGAGAATTGAGCTTTTAGAGTGAGCTTTTGAGCGGACTTTTTTTGGCAACCTCAAGTTTTATTCCACATAGTCCACTTAGTCCTCTTTTTCCTTTGGGCATATATCAAGCACCAATGCTACTCCTCCATTGCCATCACCACTGCTGCCACCATCGCCACCACTAGCACCGCCACCACCAGCACCATCACATCTTCCTCTCCCCCTCCTCATTAGAGCCACAACCAATTCTTCTCTCTCTCTCCTCATATGTTGGGAACCAACCACCAACATCTCACTCCCCTTCAATAACATTACCACCACTATCCCCACCACTACACCACCACATCTTACTCTCCTCCTCCTTATCAGAACAACAATTCATTCTCCTCTCTCTCTCTCTCTCTCTCTCTCTCTCTCTCTCTCTCTCTCTCTCTCTCTCTCTCTCTCTCTCTCTCTCATATCTTGAAGACCCACAACATGCATCTCCCTCTCCTCCTTTCCCTCAATAACACCCTCTCTCTCTCTATCTCTCTCTCTCTTTCTCTTTTTTACCTCCAACTCTCTCTCTCTCTCTCTCTCTCTCTCTCTCTCTCTCTCTCTCTCTCTCTCTCTCTCTCTCTCTCTCTCTAACAACACATTAGTAGTTCTCTCGTTCATTGCTTTACATCACTATATTAAGCTTGTGTCATTATTTTTTATAATATTATCACAATGTTAGTGATTGAATTACACATATATAAGAGATATCCCACTCTGTATACATTCACATCTCCCCTCTCCCAATTATTTGTATATATGTTATAATTACACCCGGGGGGTTTACTATAGATGTTGTATGGTATCACGTGACTGCAAGGGAGGGGGGTTTTTGGAAGGGGACACTTAAGCATATACATTAGAGGTATACCCCTCTTAATTTCCTATATTGAACTTAAATTTAAGGAGGGGATAGAGGGAAAAAAGAAGGGGGGGATACATTTGATCACCTCTCTCCATAGATTGGTTTCTCCATGGCATACAAGAGACCTTGACAAGTAAGGTTAAAACCCTAAACCCTCACATAGTAGGGTTATTGAATTAATCATAGTGTGGGAGGGGGGGAGTTGGCACTCTCCCATGGTTTTGGTAGAGAGATTCAACTCCCCTTCTTCCAAAGAGAGCTTGGTGTCCGCTTGGTGTAGTCACTTCAAGTATAAAGGGGTTTGATTCCCCTACTCTCTCTCCTCATGTGGTAAGGGGGCACGCGCACTCAAAAACATTGCGACACATACTTCGATGGTATCCAAGTGCCACTACATAAATCACTTTGTGATATGACCATTTTGATACTTTTAATTGCTTAGGATGATTCCAACTTTTAAAAAGAAAGTTAGTATATGTTCTATGAAGACTTACATTTAAGAAATGGGATATATAAAAATTCATACATGTATATATCTTATAAGCTTGAATAGGGGGATATATTAGTCTTACAAGCTTCGTAAATAGGGGTTTTTTTAGAAGTCCTTGCACACAGGTGACATGTCTTCTTTACTATGAGTGAACCCCCCATGTAATTACATCATGATGTATTAGTACTTCTATTGTGCACACATAAGCAAAACCAGATGCACTTACACATTCCTCTCTCTCTCTCTCTCTCTCTCTCTCTCTCTCTCTCTCTCTCTCTCTCTCTCTCTCTCTCTCTCTCTCTCTCTCTCTCTCTCTCTCTCTCTCTCTCTCTCTCTCTGGGATCCAAGACATCCATTTCCCTCTCCTCCTTTCTGAATAACAACCTCTTTCTCTCTCTCTCTCTCTTTGTCTTTTGCAGGTCCTCCAACTCTGTCATTTATCATCTCTCTCTCTCTCTCTCTCTCTCTCTCTCTCTCTCTCTCTCTCTCTCTCTCTCTTTGTCTTTTGCAGGTCCTCCAACTCTGTCATTTATCATCTCTCTCTCTCTCTCTCTCTCTCTCTCTCTCTCTCTCTCTCTCTCTCTCTCTCTCTCTCTCTCTCTCTCTCTCTCTCTCTCTCTCTCTAACGATGAATTAGTAGTTCTCTCTCAACTTATTTACATCACTAGATTAATCTTACATGCCTATCTTTGATAATTTTATCACAATGTTAATAGTTCAATTACGCATGCATATGAGATATCACACTACATAGACATTCACATCCCCCCTCTCTTCTTTGCACATATTTTATAATTACATCTTGATGTGTTAGTGCTTTAGTTATGACACACGAGCAAACTATAGACACATTCATGTATACTTGCACATTTCTCTCTCTCTTCCTCATTTGATTAAGCTTACATATAGATTGAAGTTATGCATTCGTTTACAATAGACCCTTGCAAACAATTGCTTCACAATCTTAGTAAAATATAGCTCTCTATTGTTTCATTACTTATAGCTCTTGTTCATTTCAAGAATTCTTCATTTTAAACTCTAAACTTCAACAATCAAATATTTTAATATACTAATATATTTCACATTATATTGCATTAACTTACTACAAAAACTACCAAAAAAATTTCTAAATCCACAAATGCATTTGCAAGTTAGTGAACTACTATATGCAAAGCAAATGAACATATTTTTTACCAAACAGGGGCTGCTAACAAATATATATATATATATATATATATATATCTCTCTCTCCCTCTCCCTCTCCCTCTCCCTCTCCCTCTCCCTCTCCCTCTCCCTCTCTCTCTCTCTCTCTCTCTCTCTCTCTCTCTCTCTCTCTCTCTCTCGTGCAATACAAAAGTATTTCTACGAGTACTCTAGGTTTGATAGAACTTGTTTTACATTGGATTATGACGTGTCGCAACAAATAGTTCATTTTTTACTTGTAAATAGTTCTCTCTCTCTCTCTCTCTCTCTCTCTCTCTCTCTCTCTCATATTTACAATACAAAACAATTTCTGCACAAGCAATCTCGATCTAGATTCATATTATGGTGATCTCTGGCAAGTGTACTATTGTTTCACAAATTGACAGATAATGATAGTAAAAGATTATCATAAATTTAATCATAGCTAACCAAAGTGAGATATGTTTGTATTTTCTCAACAAAATAAAATGCATTTACTCTAATAATTAGCAAAGTCTTTGCTTTGCTGGTCACACTATAGACGACGTTGGAATAGTTCTTCTCTTTCCAAATATGAGATGTAAGTTTTCTTCGGTAAGCATGGGTTGATGTATAAACATATCTTCATTTGCATCCATTCCAAATACTCACTAAACATTTTTATTTATACATGGCTCTAGCAACCTTATTAAACGTTGGTTAAAAATAAAAACTCATTATTAAAACTTGCACATTTTTGGATTATTTATTATGGTGGCAAGAAGGGATATTGATTGGTGAAAACAAGTATAAATTTGATGCTCAATCAATATGCTTAATGAGAGAGAGAGAGAGAGAGAGAGAGAGAGAGAGAGAGAGAGCATCATCTTGGTCTCTCATTGTGCATGTCTTTGCTAAGTTGACATCATGTTGTTGAAATATTAATATTAATAGGCTATAAAATAACTAATCATATGTGTGTATATGTGTGTGTCCACGTATTAAGACTTCTAATATACACCCATAAATACATGCACACATACATATGTATATATATTAATGTAATATCTCTAGTACTTAGTTTATTTTAATAAACAATGTGCATATACATTCCAAAGAAAATTGATTTATGTTGCACATTCACACATGAAAAAAAAAACTGTAGAATTCTTACAGGATTTACAAGAAGCAAGACTGGTTTACTAGAATAGTCTGAAATCTCTAGTATCATATTTAGATGACTTAATTTTCACTTTAGATGGATCCAAATATATGCTGTGACTTATTTTGAAGAGAATAAGTCGTCCAAGACAAAAGATTGATAAAAATAACGTGATTTACAAAAATCATTATTTTTACCTATTTTGATGGATTTTCGCAATTATGCCCATGTTGGCTTGTCTACCAGATGTGTTCCGACCATTTTGAGTACCCAAACAACTATATTTGGAGTTCATACGATGAAGTTATGATCCAAACAAGTTGAGAGCAGAAAGAAACAAAAATCTTTGTCATCCATGATGTCATCAAAAATGCCAAAAGTAGACGCTCTCTCTTTACCCCCCCTTGATTACTATATAAACACGGGTAGAGCATCACATTAAAACACACACGGACACACAATGACCCATGCAGAAGTCTCTCTACTCTGCTATGGACGCAACGAAGCTCTGTTGCAATCAATCAAGCCTCTCTTTCTCTTGCTCTCTATCCACCCCTATGCAAAAGCGCTGCCTGAACCCATCAAGCTTCTTCCATGGCTCTCAAGAGATGTTGAGATGCTGAGCGAGATCATGCGCAAAGACCTCCCCAACACGAGGAAGTGGTCGCCATTGTTGCTGACAAAACTCAACACGATGCTGAAGCACAAGCAGAAATTAACCCCGAACCCATTCAAACCAAAGAACCAGCCATCCCACAACAAATCGAGGTTGCGGCTACAAACCGTAGTCACGATGGATGGCCAAACGGAGATAATCAGGTTAGTACCTAAGAAAAGGATCACGAATAGTTAGAACTTACTTAGACTTGTAAAAGTACATTAATATTATCAAGTGCTTTTTAGGAAGGAACACGGAAATTGATGAAGAGGATAGATTCTATGCATCGCATTAACAATTGTGTTAAAATGTCTTATGGTTATGACTGCTTTTGGATTATGGCTCTTATGATTCCGAGCTTGCATAGCCAGACGAATTGTGGATTGTGGTGGTTTGGGACATAGGGGTCCCCAACAGAATGCTCCCTTACACTCTACGGAGTGTGGAAAAACTCACTTGCGGGTGGGGATCCTATGCTCTCGAGGGAGGTAGGTGATTTTGATTTTGATCACTTGAGCACCTCAGAGGGCAAAGGGCCGAGTGGTAAGTGCCCCTGTTATGTAGTTTAGTGAAAAAAAGATTTAGAGAGGACTTGTGAAAAAAAATTCGCTAAGAAAGGGTTGCTGGCAACCCCCTGTTTGGCAGAAAAAAATTTCACAAGTCCCCTAAAAGAAATGATGGAGGAGACTCGTGAAAAGAAAAATCATCTCAAAAAGGGGTTGCAAGCAATCCTCTTCTCAACAAGTTGCTAGCAACCCCCTTCTCGACCCAAAAAAAAGTCAAAGCAAGTCACATAATCTCTCTCTCTCTCTCTCTCTATCTCTCTCTCTCTCTCTCTCTCTCTCTCTCTCTCTCTCTCTCTCTCTCATTTGTCTTTGTTTCTCTCTCCTCTCTCTTTATATTTCTATTTAGTAATTAACTAAAAAATGATTAGTATTTCAGCTATTACCTAAGCAATAAATTAAGTAGTGCATGTGTGTATGTGTGTGTGTCTCTCTCTCTCTATGTGTATATGTATGGCCCTTATCTTCATTTCTTATTATGTGTATCTCCTGCAACTGACTCTCTCTCTCTCTCTCTCTCTCTCTCTCTCTCTCTCTCTCTCTCTCTCTCTCTCTCTCTCTCTCTCTCTCTATTCATTAGGACTCAATAGAGTCGAGAGAGAGAAAGAGAAGAGAATACATATATATATATATATATATATATATATATGTGTGTGTGTGTGTGTGTGTGTGTGTGTGTGTGTGTGTGTGTGTGTGTGTGTGTGTGTGTGTGTGTGTGTGTGTGTGTGTGTGTGTGTGTGTGTGTGTGTGAAAAATGAGGAAAAGAAAGTTTTAAAATAATGTTTAATGAGAGAGAAGAGATAAAAAATAATTATTAGCTAGGAAGATCAAATTATGTGTATATTTATGATATGCTTTAATGTGAGACATAGTAAATTGAGACTTTTTGAATGAACTATATTGAAAAGTTTGGACCTTATGAACAAAAAACAATCCTCTCTTTTGGAAAAAAAAATTCTACTAACATAGAAATCTAATCATTAACATAACTTACAATGGCTATTGTCTTTTGTATTGTGTATTTAGAAAAATAAAGACCTTATCAAATATTTAGAAAAGTTTTACACTATTAAAACTATAATCAAAATGTGACTTTTTAGTCTAATTGTACTTGGGCTAAAAACTTTTAAATAGAGGAATTTGATCTAAGTTGGAGAGAGAGAGAGAGAGAGAGAGAGAGAGAGGATGTGTATGTATATTTTGATACATGTCCAAAGTTATTAATGTAAGAGAAGCCCAAATGTAGTATTATATTATTATAGGAGAGAGTTACTATAATTGTTTTAAGCCACACACACACTGTGTGTGTGTGTTGAAGATCCAAAGTTATTAATGTATAAGAAAGGTCCAAATGTAGTATTGTAAGAGAAAGTTAAAATAATTTTTTGGAGCCACACACACACACACACACTTAGAGAGGGAGAGAGAGAGAGAGAGAGAGAGAGAGAGAGAGTGTGTGTGTGTGTGTGTGTGTGTGTGTTTTTTTTTTTTTAACATTCAAAGCTATTAATATAGGAGAAGTTCAAAGGTAGTATTGTGATGTTATAGGAGAGTTGCTAGAATTTTTTTAAGCCACATGAGAGAGAGAGAGAGAGAGAGAGAGAGAGAGAGAGAGAGAGAGAGAGAGATTGTGTGTGTGTGTGTGTGTTTTGATAAAAATTCAAAGCTATTAATATGTAAGAAAAGTCCAAAGATAATATTGTAGTATTGAGAGAGAGAGAGAGAGAGAGAGAGAGAGAGAGAGAGAGTGTGTGTGTGTGTGTGTGTGTGTGTGTGTGTGTGTGTGTGTGTGTGTGTGTAAAGATCCAAGGCTACTAATATAGAAGAGGGTCTAAGGTAGTATTAGAGGAGAGAGTGCTAGAAAATTTGAAGCCAAAGAAGGGTGCCCCCTTCTTTGGCTTCAAATTTTCAAGGACTTTCTCCTATAATACTACAATACTACTTTTGGGCCTCTCCTACATTAATTTGAAAAAGGTACCTCTCTATCCAAACTACTTTTTACATTTCTTTCTCTTATCAATGATTTTTAAAAAGACACAACTTTCTTGTCTCTCATCAATAATTATTTTTATCTCCTCTTTCTCTCTCATCCAAAGGTTATTTTTATCTCTCTCTCCTCCCTCTCTTCTCCATTGAGTTCTCAAACCCTTCCATTGAAATTCCTTACATTCAAAGTATCTAGAATATATGTTTTATTTTAAAGACTAGGCAAACCATTGATGAATTACCTAGTTAAGGTGGATTAGAGTTTATATGAACAATAATCTTTAAAGCTATGTCTTTAGTTCTCTAATATACACTAGACAAACCTACCTTGATTGTTCTCTCTATGTGTATGTGTGTATGCATGCATGCACACGTGTATGTGTGTGTGACTCATTAAGAACTTGTTTCTATCTCTCTCATTAATATATATGCATATATATGTGTGTATAGTAGAAGTCTTAACACATGCACACACGCATATGATTAGTTCAAAGAAGTATAACTATATTTTATAGCCTATGAATATTAATATTTCAACAACATGATGTCAACTTACCAAAGACATGCACAATGAGAGACCAAGATGATTCTCTCTCTCTCTCTCTCTCTCTCTCTCTCTCTCTCTCTCTCTCTCTCTCTCTCTCTCTCTCTCTCTCAAAGACATGCACAATGAGAGACCAAGATGATTCTCTCTCTCTCTCTCTCTCTCTCTCTCTCTCTCTCTCTCTCTCTCTCTCTCTCTCTCTCTCTCTCTCTCTCTCTCTCATTAAGTGTATTGAATGAGCATCGAATTTATACTTGTTTTCACCAATCAATATCCCTTCTTACCACCATAATAAATAATCCAAAAATGTGCAAGCTTTAATAATGAGTGATTATTTTTTAACCAACGTTGAATAAGGTTGCTAGAGCCATGTATAAAGAAAAATGTTTAGTGAGTATTTAGAATGGATGCAAATGAAGATATGTTTATACATCAACCCATGCTTACCGAAGAAAACTTACATCTCATATTTGGAAAGAGAAGAACTTTTCCAACGTCGCCCATAGTGTGACCAACAAAGCAAATACTTTACTAATTATTAGAGTAAATACATTGTATTTTGTTGAGAAAATACAAACATATCTCTCTTTGGTTAGCTATGATTAAATTTATGATAATCTTTTACTGTCATTATCTGTCAATTTGTGCAACAATAGTACACTTGCCAGAGATCAACATAATATGAATCTAGATCCAGGTTGCTTGCAAAAATCGTTTTGTATTGTAAATATGAGAGAGAGAGAGAGAGAGAGAGAGAGAGAGAGAGAGAGAGAGAGAACTATTTACAAGTAAAAAATGAACTATTTGTTGTGACACATGTCATAATCCAATGTAAAACAAATTCTATCAAACCTAAAGTACTCGCAAAAGTACTTTTGTATTGCAAATGAGAGAGAGAGAGAGAGAGAGAGAGAGAGAGAGAGAGAGAGAGAGAGCTATATTGGTAAAGAGAGAATTGTTCGTTGGAACACATGTCACAATCCAATAATGTAATACAAGTTCTATTGATTTGGACTGCTTACACAAATGTTTCTATATTGCAAACATGAGAGTGAGAGAGTGTGTGTGTTATAGAATCCGAGATACACGCTCAACTTTCTTATATACTTAAAATATATATGGCGAATATTATGTTGGCACAAAGGGAGAATAGATGAGATAAAAGAAAGATGTAGAGAGAGAGGTAGAGAAATTGGCAACACACTAGGGACTGGAAGATGGGCCATCCCCCCCCCCCCCCCCTTGTGGAGTTATATTATTGACAAGGAGCAAAACTCCTCCATTACACATAAGCCAGTTCTTCTTACTTGTAGATCTTGGAAACAAGATCACGGTTCCTTGCACGGTATACAACCGGCTAGCACTTGCACAACTTGGAAGTTGGTACCTTTTGATTCTTCTTGAGTCTCCTTCTCTCCTACACAATATGTGTAGGGCTCTCCTCTTGGCGTTTGATTTCAACAGAGCTTCTGCAGCACTTGCACCTTCTCTTCTCCTCTTGGAACTTGATTTCGGCTGAGCTTCTATAGCACTTGCACCTTCTCTTCTCCTCTTGGAACTTGATTTCAGCAAAGCTTCCTGCAAAGTGTTGCTTCCTTCACCTCTCCCTTACACCCAAGGAGAGCCTCCTCTTTTATAGGCTTTCAAGAGCTTCTCTTCTTGGAGAGAGAGTTGAGTTGATCTTCATGCAAGATGTGGTTGTTCCACTCTGCAGTGCTAATTTCAAGATATCTCTTTGTGTGTTGTTTGGATGAAAAAACATCCAACACGAAAGTTGTAGATCTCGTTGTTTTCAATAATTCTCACGGCCTGTTTTTAGAGATCCTTTTTTTCATTATGAGATATTTTAAAAATGGATTTTCCAAAAAATAGCTTTTTAAACTGTACTCTTAACTTGTCGTCCATACAACCACCTTGAGTCATAGATAAGGAGAGTTCATTAGATTGCCTTGGGCCTCAACCTTAAGATTGAATTCCACACAAAAGCTTGTGTCATTTTAGACCTTAGAAAGAGAAAATCACTTCTCTCCTCACTTCTGGAGGATCACGTCTCTCGTCTTTCTTAGTGAGACAAATCAGAGGATGACCCCAAATGAATGTAATGCTCATTACACACAAGTAAACATTCCCAAGCATCCCTGGATGCACACATAAATATATATACACAATGCTAATGCACTTCCTCTTCTTAGAACTCAATCCATCTTCATTTATGTGTAACTCCTTGGTTCTTGTGTACACTCTTACACTTGGCAGACACTTCTTTCCCCCTTCATAACTTATACTGTGTGTACCAGATATCCCCGTCACAGTGCTCTGATCACCCCATTAAGTGATGCACTAGGAATAATGGTCTCTAAATGGTCTCATGGCCATGCTAGATCATCATCAACACTTAAAGAAAAGTGAGTCATTAAATTATTGACATGAATTTATTAAATAGAGAATGCGTAATAAGCAATCAATTTAGTGACAGAACTATTTGTTGAAACACCTTTCATAATATAATATAATACAAATTCTATCAATCCATAGTTTTAGCACAAATTATTTTTGGGTTGCAAGAGAGAGAGAGAGAGAGAGAGAGAGAGAGAGAGAGAGAATGTGTGTTGTGTGAGAGAAGAGAAAGAGAGAGAGACAAAGAATGAACTACATGTAGAAAGAGAGAGAGAGAGAGAGAGAGAGAGAGAGTGTGTGTGTGTGTGTGTGTGTGTGAGTGAGTGAGTGAAGGTGGTGGCAATGGTAGTGATGGTGGTAGAGCTATCGATGACAGCGGTGGTGGTGACGGTGGTAGTGGTGGCAGCAGTTGCGACAATGGTGGTGGTGGTGGTGGTGGTGGTGGTGGTGGTGGTGGTGGTGGTGGTGGTGGTGGTGGTGGTGGTGGTGGTGGAAGTGGAGGTGGAGGTGGATACATTTAAGGCTGGAATAAGTGAACTATGTGGAATAAGAATAGAGGGGTTGTCAAAAACACTCGCTCAAAAAACTCACTTCTTGCCCTTCCCCAGACCTGGGTCATAGGCACCTTCTTCTCATATTCATCTAAAAATCGATCACTCAACTCCCTAAAGGATTTAATAGACCCCCTTAGCAGGCCTAGTACCATTTTCTAGCCTCTCCCTTTAGGGTGCTTGAGAGTATGAGCATCCGATGAATATCATCATAACCACTTGCAATGCAAGTTAGGCTATATTCTTTTAAGTGCAACATTGGATCCTCATTAACCAGCCCATGAAACACTAGGAGATCCCTATAAGGAGGAGTGCATTTAGTCATTTTCTTCAGGATCATCACTGGGCCATTAAAATCCTCGTATTCCTCCTGACCTAGTACCAGCGTGTTAGGGTCTTTAATTTCTTCCACTTCCATCTTTACTGGTGTTGAAAAGTCATTGGCTCCATGAAATTCCCTTTCCACACTAACTCATAAAGTGGTTTAGGGAGGCCAACACTATGCAATATGGAATCTATCCCATCATCTACTAGTGGTGTTTTAGTGAGCCTATTCTCATGTGCCCCCACTTTGCTCGAACTTAGGATAGATCCTAATAAAGTCTTCCATGTTAACAAGGGTGTTTCACACACATAGACATCATCAAATGCTTTATGGATCTTAGCAATCACACTATGATGCCCAACTACGTCGGGCACTAGCATCGGATGTTTCTTGAGATCATAGTCAACCTATCCTCCTATGTGCATATTAACCATCATCGTCACAGTCTTTTCTTCTATGACATTATCATCATGAATGATCGTAGATGACTGTGCCATCTTAGCATTACTTTCACTTTCTTGTTCCTCTAATCCCCATGAGCTGTTAATCTTAGAGGTAGCTCCATGGATATTTTCCCGTTGTGACCCAAACTCAAGCATGGTGTCACTTTCGAGGCAAAGACTAAAATACTCAATCACATGACGCGTCCAAGATCCCACTAGACCATTCAAGATAGACAAAGTATATTTTGGGTTCTGGGGATTTCTTGGATTAATCGTCATAATGATGACCAAAGGTTTAACCAGTCTAACTTGACATCCACCGCTTCAAGGCAGCACTCAATTAAAGCATTAAGGCACATATAGGTCCCATATATGACAAAGATTCGAGAACTGCCACTTCTAGGTAGCTCCCGACAAATGCACCACTTATGGGACCTAAAATGGGCTAGCATTGGCTATAGCACTAGCCGAACCTCATACACACAACAAACAACCCCACCACACAGCCTCGTGGGCCATGAGCGTCTGAGACTCACTCTACACTAAATGCTAATGTTATAGCACTAGCCGAACCTCATACACACAACAAACAACCCCACCACACAGCCTCGCGGGCCATGAGCATCTGAGACTCACTCTACACTAAATGCTAATGCCGATTCTGTGTTGTATTAGATCATAGTCCAACATTTACCATCCCTTCTTCTCAAAGAGAGATCCCATAACATATAGGCATAGTACCTCATAGCACAACCATAAGGAAGTACCTCTCGGCTAATTGCCACGGCTCCACTACAACTCTCCTACACACAAGGATTGGTCCCAATATGTGTCGCCCTAACATAAAGTACACATGATACAAGCTTCACTCTTTCATTTTGAACGTATTCCAGGAGATACTAAAATGGGCTGGCACTGGCTATGGCACTAGCCGAACCTCGTACACACAACAGACAACCTCACCACACGGCCTTGGGGCCAAGAGCATATGAGACTCACTCTACACTAAATGCTAATGTCGATTCTACGTTTGTATTAGATCATAGTCCAACGTTTACCATCCCTTCTCCTCAGACGGAGATCCCATAACATATAGGCATAGTACCTCATAGCACAACCATAAGGAAGCACCTCTTCGGCTGACTGCCGCAGCTCCACTGTGACTCTCCTACACCTCGGGGATTAGCCCCAAGATGCGTAAAGTACACACGATACAAGCTCCACTCTTTCATTTTGAATGTATTCCAGGAGATACCATGTGTCCTTACCAAACAATTCCCAAAAATGATCAACTAGCCTATAGATTAGATTGTCTCACACACTCAAGCGTAGGTCATCATAACGAGAAACAGGTGCTATGCATCTAGTTCTTCATATTCCAATACCATGGTCGATATGCACATGTAAAAGTGGATTATCCTAAAGTGCTCAAACATAATTCTCAATCAGAAATGTGTCGTGCACAACCAAGATTTCCAATGCTCATTTACTAACTCGTTGCAGTGATGTAAGGATAGCACCAAGACAACACTCATGCAGTATCCTCTTAATTAAAATACAACAAACCCTATACCATGATATGCATCAGCAAAATAAATAATAAATAGCACCCAAATCGCATCATTCAAATGCCCCACTCCCTACTTTTAGGTATTGCTTCCATTGCATAGGTGTAGGGGTTCATTTTGTCATGTTTTGATATATGAAAAGTGATAAATCATGAACTTTGACAAAGAGATAGGGAAAACTAAGACTAAACCTCATGCTCAACCATCACCATACATTCACATAGACTCATTATATTTTTCCTTATTTTTATGAAGCGTATTTCTATTTTTCCTTATTTTTTAGTATTTATTTGACAATAATCACTATTTATTTATTTATCTTATACCAATTATTTCATCATACTAAAATTTAATTTTAATTTTCCTTTTTTCCCATAGGAACACATTTCACCCACTCAAAACGACAAAACCATCATTTTACCCTTAAAAACTGCATTTCGGGGTTTAGGGGATTTAAATAACGCATGTAAATCATTATGAAATCAGAATTCTATGATAGATAAAAATTAAACATGATTCAATCAGCACTCAAAAAAATTTTGCTCACATAAGAACATCATTTCCATCATAAAATGTCAAAAAAGCTTTATTTCCTTCATACAAAATAGTCATACCGTGTTTCTACGAAACCTGAGATGCATTAAACGACTGCATGACCAACGGACGGAGCCTCCATTACTCTCAATTTCATATTACACTTCAATCTTTAGAATCTCCATTAATCTCCACAATGATTTTCTTCAATCTCCTTCCCGATTCCTTCTTTAAGATAGTGTGCATGAACAGCCTATAGAGGGAAGAGAGAGGGAGGAGAGAGAAAGACTAGATTTGGTTTTGTCAAACCAGGCTGCCATTGGACGAGCGGAGAGTAGAGATGGAGGACAAAGAAAGACACAGGATCATTGATGTAATCGGTGGGGGGGGTTGTTTCTTCAGCCCCCATGCTCATTTTTTTCCATGGAGGAGGGGAGTATGGCACCGTTTTTCTACCACACATAGAAAAAAATGGTCCCCCCTCCCATGAAATCAATTTTTCGGGGGTGGCCCCAAAGGTCACCCCCTTTCACCTCTCATTTTGGGCCCCTTCTCACCAAGTTTGGCCATTTGCCTGCCGCCGTATGGCGTCCGACTCGCACTCCAAAAAATCCTACGCATTCATCTCGAAATCCCCCACTACTTGGCAATTCCTGAAGTCTCATCCGACATCCTAGGAAATTATGAAAATTACCCAACCGTCGCTCGATGGGTCTTTAAAGCACTTTTGGAACCCGTCGACTACTTGATGTTTAAAATCGATTCGATTGCCTATGCCGCCTTTGACAAAGTCTATTTTTTCCTTGAAATTTGAATTTTTTTGCTATTTTTTAGCATGTTTCTCGGACAAAATCCACCACTCACCTCCAAATAGCACACAATTATTAACACATGTATAAATGTTGTTATTTTCTATGCCAAGCTTTTGTAACACCAGTCATACATCATCACAAGTCTCAGGCATCATGTTTCTTAGTGGCAATATGTGATATTTTAGTAACTTGAAAAAAAACCAATCTCCTTTGAATAGCATAAAAACCATTATTATAATGAATTCAAAGACAAAGGAGCATAGTATATACTTGAACAAATCGATCACACTCACATCGCTTCATCCGTACTTTGCTTGTATACTTAGGAGTACAAGTAGCATCTTTAAGTGAGATATTCGACACATATTATATAATGGTATGGATGCTTCCTCTCTCAATGGATTAGATGGTTTGCCATCAATGGGCAATAGTCCATTGATCATTGCCTCCATCTCTCGGGCTCCAAGATTGGAGGAAGGTTTGATCATCTTTTCTAGTGTCCATGGCATAGTTAGCAACGTGCCCTTCAATGGGTTTATCGGCTCAAGCACTCCATCCATTGCATGCCTACGAACTCTTTTTATGGACCGCAATAGGTGCATTCCTTAGGATAGAACGGCACTTCTTTGTAGACATTTCTAGGACATATCTAATGTTATTGTATATGATATTCAATTAGAGTTTGAATGTGAAGCATGATTAGTACACACTTTTTTTACCGTTAGCTCAAAATCCGAGATTGCTTGGTCAATGACCTCCGATTGAAACTCGCCAAAGCATCACATCTAGTCTACAAACAAGAGACATTTAAGTGCAAGAGATGGCACTACGCAAAGACTCTACATCACCTAGCCACTTTTTAATTCGTAGTGAGAGCAAAACTAGTTCAATAGGAAAAACAACTTCTATGCCATATAGCAATTGGAAATGTGTCTCTCCTACTATGGCCTTATGGGAGGTTTTCAATGCCTAGAGGGCTTTCATAAGTTGATTATCCCAAACATGGTGATGTGCAACAATTGTCTTTGTCATCACAGAATCAAATAGAGGATGCGAATGATTACTTCAACTTGGCCATTGGCTCTAGGGTAGTAGAATATGGACTTATGATAACAGATCTTGTAGATCTTTTAGCTTTTCCATGATCTTGTTTAGAAAGTGAGTGCTTCTATCACTAACAAGCTCTAAGGGATTGCTAAAGTGGATAATAATATTCTCGTATAGGAATAGAGTCATCTATTACCATCATTGCATTTTATAGCTTTGGATTCATACCACTTTATTACATAATCAATACATACTATAATATATTTGTTTTGTTTCCTTCTGGTTGAAGGGTTGATGGGGTCCACGAAGTCAATGTCCCACTTCTTGAATAGCTTTAGGAAAAGGATAACTGTAGTGGCATGGTATTGGTTTTGGTAGGCTTTTCCATTCATACTGACAAGCATCACAATATTGACCATTAATCATAGACATCTTTGTGGAGGGTTGACCACCAGTATCCTACAAGTAGAGCTTTCTTGGCTATTACTTCTCTTGCAAAGTATCCACCACATGGCTCATCATGGCATTCATTTCTTCTATAAAGCACCACATAGCACTTCATCTTTGCTTCTTCTTCTCTCTATTAGAGATAGTAGGGGGATATTGTTATGTGGCCAAGAGGTTGGCAATGTCTACATATTGTTATGTGGCCAAGAGGTTGGCAATGTCTACATATCAAGGGGTTCCAATTTCAACTAGGAATAAGGAATCATGAAAAAGGTCCAAATCATCTTGCTTTCCTTCATCACTTTGAGGGATTCGCGATAAATAATCAGCCAAGATATAGGAAGATCAAGTTTAGTAACCACTTCAAAATTAAACCCTTGAAAGAGAATGAGCCATCTCATCATTCTACACTTGATATTTGCCTTATTCATCAACAAGACAAAGCTTCATGATCCACATAAAACTTGAAGTGTGTCGATAGCAGCTGATGCCAGAAGGCATATTCCAGGGTGGATTCCGTGAGTTTTTTTTATTCCACGCTGGATTCCATGAGATTTTGCGGTGGATTCCATAAAACTATATTTATTTGTCGGGCTCGTACACAAGGTGGATTCCTTATGCGATAAGTTGATGGGGACACCCATCCTTTTTGCGCATCATGTTAATTTAATGTGCACTTGGGTGACTCCACAGCCGGTGATTCAGCAAAATACATATTTAGATTAATGGACGTTTATGAGTTTAGAGTGCACTATTAAATTAAGGTTGTGATAGAGTTTCAACCTATTTATTTATTTTGTAGCTGAAGACTGCTAGCTATTCACTTTTGTCAGTTTAATTTTATTATTTTCTAACAATTGTGAATGCTTCAGTTGATATGTAGAGCAAGCGACGGTGGCATTGGGAAGCACTGGGTGATAGCGTGTATTCAAATTACCAAGAACAAATTATCATTTTTTATGGACGCCCGTCTTATCATTAAAGGTGTGGTGCTAATATTTATTTAGGCATGCTTATTTATTGAAGCGCTTGATAAATATTTGTTATTTTGTATGCGCATGGACGCACAGTTTAAATATTTCATTATTGGACATTGTATTTGGGCACAGCCCGCCACCCAACCGCTTTATTCTTTATTTTGACAAAAGCAAACACAAAAGCTAAAGGATGCTTATTGTAAAATTTGGGCTATTTTTTAGCTTTGAAATGAATAAATTTATAAATACATGCCTTGTGAAGTGCTCACACAAGGCATGGGGGGAGATTGTACCCAATTTGTCTTTTTGCCTCATGTCGTGCAAGTCTGTCTTATTGCTTTTTGAACTTAAGTAGAGTTCTTTGTTCTTGGGGACCTTCCGACGCTCGCTACGTATGCATCCAGCATCCGATTTGCACACCAATAGCAGGTATAGTATGGAAACTTCTCCAAGGAAAATACCATTGCAAGGCACTCTAACTTAGTCATTATATAGTTTCTCTCCCTATTAGTGACTTTTTCAACTTCTATATAATACATGGGCTAATCCAACTTTTGGGAGCCTTTTTGGTAAGGGGCTACACCTAAGCCCTCTACAGATATATTAGTGTGCACATGAAACTCCATCCAATCAAGAGGTTGTAAGATCGGTGCTTTAATCAAACAATGCTTTAGCATATCAAATGCTTCTTTGCAAATTATTTGTCCATACGAATTGTACATCTTTCCTTAGGAGCTTGTGCAAGGGGGCTTCCTTTGTTGCAAAATGTGTGATGAACCTCCTATAATAACCCACATGACCAAGAGATCTTCTCAATATTAGCAAGGTCTATTGCTATTCCTTGTGTAAAGACAATGTGGTTCAATAAAATACTTGAAGGCACACCAAAGATGCATTTTTTGGGATTGAGGGAGATTTGATACTCCCAACATCAATCAAAAAACTACTCCATGTGTCCCCATTGCTTACAAAGTGGACTAAAGATACACAAATCATCTAGATATATCTCAATGAAATCATGTAGGTGATTTTGAAGTGCGGCATCATGACTCATTGGAAGATAGCAAGGGCATTGTGGAGTCCAAATGGCATCACCTTGTAGGCATAGGTACCCTATTCTATTGTGAAAGTCATATTGGATTAGTCTTCTTCTGCAATTTGCACCTGATTATATCCACTAAAAGTATCCAATAAAGAATCAAGCTCATGTCCTGCCACCACTATGTCTAACAGTTGGTCGATGAAGGGGATAGGAATATGACCTTTCTTTGTTTTGAAAGTTCACATAGATTCGTAACTTTCCATTCTTCTTAGATACAATCACAATGGGCAAAACCTCATTCACTATTGGCCACTAGATAAATAAACTTCACATCTAAGACCTTCAACAATTTTTCTTTCATTAGGGTGGAGTCTTTTAGATTCATGCATCTCTATCAATTGATCGTGTAGGCTTAGCATTCAGCTCTAGATTGATGTGATATTGATACATAATGGAAGCAAAAACATCAAGGTTCTCCTTTAATAGATTATGAAGGTCAATAACTCCTCTTTTGGAAGGGTGCTATCGACACTAAGATATCTTTCCATGCCATCTACATCAATAAAAGTCAACCACTTTTCACCTTCCACTTCTCGAATGAAGGGAGTGTGTCCTCATCTAATGATCCACTAAAACTAGCTTCGACCTTCCATGGGGACTCATATGGTTCCTTATAGTGCTAAAATGGTATCAAGGCTATTTCAAATTTTGTTTGAGAGTTAATTACCTATTGACTGGAGAACTCATCTTTTGACTATGTATCTAGGAATGTCACATAATAGGGACCATCTAAATTCTGTTGGAGTTGCAGGATTGGTGCTTGTTGACAAGGTGCAATATCTTCATCATTTCTTGAGAAGGGTAGTTTAGAGGAACAAGAACCACTACTAAAGGAATGCTTATTTTGCTTAATCCACTTCTTATAAATATTTTGCCTATGATGAGATTCATTTACCAATCCAAAGAATACCACAATTTTTCTATCCAACAACATGATATCTTCAGCTTTTATGGCCTTTGGGACTTCAACCTCATTTGTATCTTCTTTTGATTGGGTAGCTTCTTCCACATCGCTTTCATAATCTATATCGTAGACTCTATCTCTACCTTTCTGGGAGTCATGTAGGAGAAGAACAAGCTCTCTACTTCTGCTTCTACTTTTGTATGTGGCTCTGTTATGGCCATATAGCATGGGAATTAGTACATCCATACATTTGTCTCACTGTCAAAGGCAATTTTCAAAGTCATTCCTAGTTTTAGAAGGAGGTATTCGCCCATTAAGAATGACTTTGCACCTTTCGGGAGTTGACTTTCAATGCCCATTGTTAGGGACTGTGCTTTTGATTTCTTTGGGAAATTTGTTGATGGCATTTTTTTATGTTGATGCTCCATCTACAATATCATTGGAAGAGTCAGAGAAAATCTCTACAAAGGTGGATCCATGTCCCTTTTTCAGCACCATACGGTTTCAACAACACTTTATTTGGTCCCCTATACCTAGTGTTAGGGTTCCTTTAAATCAATCTATCCTTGCCCTTGACTCAAATAGCCACAATCTTTCCAACAATAATAAGATATACCATAAGAGTTTGGCTTCTCCATTAAGTATGCCATCCAGTAATCTCTACTAGCAATTGTGGACTTAATGTATGGGAACGTTTAAAGGCTTGATTTTGCTTAGATCAGTCAATCTGATGAGCCACCACTAAGTGGATTGCATGTCTTACAGGCCTACATCTTTCATCATCACATCAGTCATTATATTCACTAAAGAACCTCCATTTATTAATACATTTGCAATGAAACAGCATTCTTTCTAGATGCAAGTCTTTGGTGTGCCAAGATATAGTAAAGCTTTGGCTACATCTACTTCTTTTATAGGCTCTGGGGCTTTGTTGGATTTTGTAATAGTTGCAAGGTTGGCAATCCTTAGGCCAAGTTGTGACATGAGAATACTTTTAAACATTTTTCTAAAACTAGGGGACAACATTAGCAATTGACAAAATGTCAAGTTAGGATGGAAGGTATCTAGATCCTTGAATAAATCATATTTCTTGATTGGATCCACTAGCTTTTCCAATTGATTGGGGAATGATGCTATATCCACTTTCATTTTTCCTCTTTCTTCAAGCAAGGATTTCATCACCACGTCTTCTATCACAAGAGGCACATCCACTTTTGTCTCTTGGACTTTGGTCCTCCTACTTTTGCAACTATCTCTATATCCTTCTGTAGCACTAGACTACTCTATACTATATTGCTATATGGCTCTGTTGTTGGGATCTTGAGCTTCACAGCTTGGGTAGGGAAAATTTTCTCTTTTGAAACTATTGGTTCTCTTTTGTTGGCACAAATTATTGTGGGAACTTCTATTTCTAGCAAGTTGGAGGCCTGTTCTTGGGCCTTTTGTTGGTTGTTAGTGTGGTGTTGGCCTTCACAGGGACTAGACTAAGAAAGTCTTTGGAAGTGTAGCCTTCCCTTTTGCATCAACTACGTAAGGGCTTATAGTCTACTAACCTTCTAGGCTTTGGATAGTTTGGGGAGATGTGACCCTTCTCTCCTCCACATTTGTAGCATTCCACATCTAATCTCTATCCACCACCATATTGTCTTCCTCTATAGCTTTTGGCAGGGAACCTCCTTGGGCCAAAATTAGGACCAAACTCTCTGAGATTTGGGATAATATCTTGGGTTATCATCTTGGCTTCCAATAGGTTGAACCTTACTTCCTCATCTTTCTTCCTTCTATCATACATCTACTTTAAAGAGCGGATATCATATGTGTGGTTCTTCCTTAGGTAGTAGGATAGAAGGCTCTAGGAATAGTTGGTTTTCAAGTATATTTAGTGGTAAATGTCCCATTTGATGGCACTTTCCGCACCATGTGTTTAATCCTATCACATCTCTTTCATCTCCTGCAATATGCTAGTAGTATTCACTTTCAGTGTCTGCAGCTACTCTATAATCACATCTATCAACTCTTTCTTAGTGCTTGCAACAACTGAATTGGACAAGTAGTCCTTCAAATTTTCTCCTCGTGGAGTACTCATAGTAGGGTTTTGAGAAGACTCTGTAATCACTACATAGACTGGTTTGGGTTGGTCTAGAGGGTCCTCTATTCTAATTTTGATTCAAAGCTCCTATCGGGACTGGTTTGAGTTTGTATTGTTTTGTCAAGTAGCCATTAGAAAAATTGTTTGAGGTCACTATTGTTGTGGTTGAACAATCATTTGAGGCATGGTTGTCTATGGTCACTATGGATTCGGTACACTCTACTGCGACAATGTTTGCATCTAAGGGTAGGGGTAGAGAATAATCCCTTGGACTACATTTGGTGGGTATACCATTCTTGGCATGGAAGGAGGTAAGACTTCTCTCCCTAAGGTCATCGATAGACTTGCTTCAACTTCATCATACAGCCTTGCACCTTTCATTGCAACTTGCAAGTCGATTCATCTTCTCAACTCCACAAACTTATGAACTTCTAGTTGTAGGCATTGAAGGAAAACTCCCTTTTGGATGCCTTCATCCAAGTTATGGTTTGTCCATCTCTTTAGTATGGATTTCATTCTAGAGGCATATGCTTCCACTCATTCTCCAGAGGATTGACTTAAGTTTATGAACTCCTCTCACATCCACTCTTTAAAACCTTTGTGCCTAAATTTGGCGAAAAAGGCTACCTTCAGGTTCTCTCATATGCACCAAAAGTTCCTAGTACTTATCTCTCGTACCACTAAAATGCCGCGCCTTTCAAAGTGGTAAGGAACATCACGAATCAATGCTCTAGGATTCTGAAATTATTGGCTACATATGCTATCATGATCTTGGCTACATGAAGATCAAGGTCTTCATTGTATTCTTCCTTAAAGATTGGCAATATGACTACATTTGTTGGTGTGTCATCAATATTTCCAAGAAGGATCTAACTTGGAAGGGGACCTTCCTTTGCCATTGGGACTTCTGTAAAGAGTACCACAAGGGTTTCAAAAGAGGCTTCTATTGCTAGCTTATTCTTGGCTTTGATTTTTTCATTTTCTCTTCCCACGTGCCTCTGGATTTCTTCTAGTGCTTGCCTCTTGATTGCATCATTCATTAGAGAGTTGGGTCAACCTAGTTTGTCTATACTCAATAGAAGGGAACCAAAGGGACTTCAATCTTTGGAGGAATCTCTTGCCAACATTTCTTCTACTTCCTTCTTTTCAACATCTCCGAATCCAACTTTCATTCCCATGCAGAAGGGAAGATATTCAAGGTATCAAAATGCATTCTTTGAAGAATCACCATTGTCTTGATAATACCAACTTTGCAGGATTTCAATAGCATAGATTGTGAAGAATACTCTATCCACTAGCTTCCATTGGTTTACAAATTGGACAAAGATAAGGTCAATACACCAAGCATCCCGCATATCTTGCTATTGGGTATCCATGAATAAATTCTAACTTTCTTCCTTCTTATTGATGTGAACCTCAACAAACCATGACTCCTGAAGCTTCTTTATAATCTCCCACTTAATGATATCTAGAAATTTTTCAATGAAGGCAAAATATTCCATTCATACTCATGCTATCTATTTTTCTCTTTATTTTTGTGGGAAACAACTAGCTATAGTGATACAACTTTGTGTAGCTTCAAAAGGCAATGAGATCACTTTGTCACATAGAGGCTGCATCAAGATAGTGATATGCTTCTGCCATTGAGAAATAGACTTCTTGTAGAAAGTGGCTTTGACAATAAAGATATCCAATTATTCAATAGTAGCAAGGATTTTATAATTTTTCATTGCTTTTCTTCCTCTTCAACAGTTCCACTGCTTCCATTTTCAGCCCGTGTTGGTGCTTATTGATGTGGTAATTTCCCTCACTGTGTACAAAAAATATGGATTCCCAAGAAGAACACAAAAAAAAGGAAACTATTGCAAGAAAATTTATCTTTTCACACTAATAAGCATGTTCTTCATACTTTAATCAACACATGAAGAAAACCAAGAACAACCAATCTTCATGCAACATCATATAGTAGATCTCTAGCGGATCTATCACAACAAATCCTCAACATATTCTTCATAGAAACCATCCAAGAACCAAAACAACACAAAGAAACTATCAACTTTGAATGAAATTCATTACATATTATTTATATTTTAACATTTTTATCGTGTTCATAGTCTTTCTCTCCATCTCTCTCATAGTTTCACTCATAAATATATTGTATTTCATAGAAAGTTGACTATCTCTCATACATTATCTCTCTCACATATGATCTCTCTTAATACTACATTGGAATAACAAAAAATAATACTCAATAATCCTCTATTGTTAATGGATACCCCACCCAAAGGGTATGTTTTGTATGAAAGGTCACTAGAGACACTACAGTGATCCTCGGGAGCTCCACTACTATCACTATCACTTCAATCTTCACTTCAAATCCTCATCAACTACAAGTTCTGCTTCTTCCACCTTCAAAGACCTTCTATTCATCTCTTTCCAAGATTATAGAACATGTCCAAGCTAAGCATACATCCAAAAAAATGCTCACAAAAGCATACAGGACAAAACAAAAGATTTATAGAAGTTCTATAGAACACTTCAACACCATATTGGAGAATATGGGAGTTTCCCATAAGTTTGGGACATGTGGTCAAATCTTTGGATCTTGAACACTATAGCTTCAAATGGAGTTGTATATAGCTCAATAGATTCCATTTTTCAAGTGCTTTCCAATGATAGGTCACATCATATAGGGGGTGAGGGAGGGAGAGGAAATGAGAGAGGGAGAGGAAGAGAGAAAAGGAAAGAAGGAACGAGAGAAAGAGGGAAAAAATATTAAACATAATAGGAAAAGAGAGAAAGAGAGGGAGGAGAGAGAGAGAGAGAGAGGAAATGAGAGAGGGATAGGAAGAGAGAAAATGAAATGCGAGAGGAAGAGGAGAGAGAAAAAACATTAAACTTAATAGGAAAAGAGAGAAAGAGAGGGTGAGTTAGTGTGAGGGACGGAGAGAAAATGAGAGAGGGAGAGGAGAGGGAAAAAATATTAAACATAATAGGGAAAGAGAGAAAGAGAGGGGGAGGGGGAGGGGGAGGGAGAGGAAATGAGAGAGGGAGAGGAAGAGAGAAAAAACATTAAACATAATAGGGAAAGAGAGAAAGAGAGGGAGAGGGTGAGGGAGGGAGAGGAAATGAGAGGGGGAGAGGGAGAGCGAGGGAGAGGAAAGAGAGGGAAACATTAAACATAATAGAGAAAGACAGAAAGAGAGGGAGAGGGTGAGGGAGGGAGAGGAAATGAGAGAGGGAGAGGAAGAGGGAGAAGGAAAGAGAGAGAGAGGGAAAAAACGTTAAACGTAATAGGGAAAGAGAGGGAGAGGGAAAGGGAGAGGAAATGAGAGAGGGGGAGGGAGAGGGAGAGGAAATGAGAGAGGGAGGGAGAGGTTGTTGTTTTCTTGTTTGTAGTAGTAGTAGTAGTAGTAGTAGTAGTTTTTTTTATTCGTGGTCGTGGTTATGGTCATGGTCGTGATCGTAGTCGTGGTTGTAGTAGTAGTAGTGGTTTTCTTGTTTGTTGTTGTTGTTGTTGTTATTGTTGTGGTAGTAGTAATAGTTTTTTTTGTTTTCTTGTTTATTGTTGTCTAGTTTTCTTATTTGTTGTTGTTGTTGTAGTAGTGGCAGTAATAGTAGTTTTTCTTTTCTTTTCTTGTTTGTAGTAGTAGTAGTAGTAGTAGTAGCAGTAGTAGCAGTAGCAGCAGTAGCAGCAGTAGCAGCAGCAGTAGCAGCAGTAGCAGCAGTAGCAGCAGTAGCAGCAGTAGCAGCAGTAGCAGCAGTAGTAGCAGCAGTAGTAGCAACAGTAGTAGTAGCAGTAGTAGTAGGAGTAGTAGTAGTAGTAGAATATATATTTTGTTAAAGAAAATGAGAGAGGGGGAGGAAGAGAAAAAGGAAGAAGGAACGAGAGAGAGGGAATAAACATACATCATAATAAAGAAAGAGAAAAAGAGAGAGAGATGAAAGGAGAGGAGATAATGAATAGATAAAAAACAAAGAGAGAGTGGTGGCAAGGTCTGGTGCAACACCATGAGACGGAAAACACTTCGACATACGTTAATGTGGGAGCTTTCACTCAACCGCCAAGACCCATGGACCGCTTATTGTTTCAAGCGTTCCAAGACAAGCACTAATGGCTACCTCTCACATAACCGACGCGCCATCCATATCTACGGGTGTAGTGAGCTTACCTCCATGCCGTTCGAGTTACCTCCTCTCCTGCACACTCCGGTAGCTCCACGATCCAAGTGCAAGCTCCATCCTCAAGCTCCACGCTCCAAGCTCCATTGCCGCGAGCAAGACAAGAGAAGAGAATAGAAGAGAAGAAGAGAGGAGAAGATGGAGAGCTTCTCCTCCTCGGTCCCTCACCCTCACACACTCACTCCCTCACACTCCCTCTCTCAAGCACAAACTCAAGCAAGCAAGAATAAGAAGAAGAAGAAGAAGAAGAGGAGAGCTACTTTTGGCCACACACAAGAATGAGCTTCTCATTCACTTTTCAACTTTATATACAAAACCCTAAATCCCTTTTGGGCGATCATCCCCTTTTTCCCTTTTTTACATGGCCGGCCATAGCCTGCGCCCTTTTTCCCATTATCATTCTATCTTCCTAGCTTCCTTTCCACCGTCCATCTACATTTACAAATTGCATGGGTGAGAGCCCAGCGCTCCTTGAATTAAACCATGATGCACTTGCGCTCTTTTACAAAAGTTTTGACTTGCGCTTTTCCTTGTGTGCCTTTCTCCCTTATTTAGGACTCTTCTCCTTGTGCGTCTTTGTCTTCCGTTTCTCTTTGCCTTGGCCTTTGTCTTTGTCTTCTGCTTTAGCTTTTTCGGATTTTCCACCTTTGTTCGTTTGAGGGTTAACATTACCCCCTCCTAGATGAGTGCCAATCCCATGGCACTCACCGTCATCGGTAGCAGGCGGTAGCATGCACCGAAGACGTGGGTGACAAGGACGCTTGTGGTTTCCGTGGAGGAGTGTTGGTGGCGGTGTGAAAGAAGGTCCTGGGGGCCTGTTGGTGGCCAAGGTGGCAAGTGGAAGGGTTGTTGGAGTTGGTGGTAGGGATGTTCTGTGTTGGGGATTGGATTGATGGCCAGCACAAGTGTAGGTTTGTTGGGGATTCTGCACATGACGATTCTTTGCGGGCTTGTTGGATGGTAAGGGATAAGCATTCAAAGTTGGGTGTCACTAAGGAGCGATTGAATTTTTCGTTGGAGGCTTCAATACCTGCAATTTGAAAACCTGTCGTGTGGTCTCTCCCTAAGGGGTAGTGCTAGTCTTCTTATCGTGCACAAGACATATTTGCTTAGTTTGGGAGACAGGTCGAACTCTAAGCAAGCTGAGAGTATTGTCCTGCACTTGAGGACCCAAACTGTGTATATACTTCGGTGCAGATACTATGTAAGTGCTCGTGCATACTTAGATATTACGTAGTTAGAAGACCGCGGGCTAGTTTCTCATAACAATGCGTGGATGAAGCAAAGTTGTCCATGTGGAGAAGAAGCACACGTGAAGGTATATGAGACATCCTTTGCATTGTGACTGCACGACGTAGCATAATTGAATACAGGGACACCGCACTTTCAGTAGCTGGAAACTATTGGACTTGCTTGATGAGTATGGTGTACTTTTCATGGCCAATCGTGCGGTGCTTACCACCACTGATTGCAATGGTACTAAGGCAGAGTGCAAGAGAGAATTGTGCAAGTGGGTCAGGGTGACACGTCTAACCATAGGCGAGACAGGCTCCCTAGGTATGTCCTACCCTTGATGTGCCCTGAACAATTGTGGGTGATGCTAAAGGGCTAAGGGAATAGGGACGGAGCCAGTCGACCAAGGTCACTGGACCTACCTAATTTGAGGACCCCTAGGTGCTGTGCTATGATCGTGGGTGCTTCTTATCTTTTCGTTCGTTTCTTTTTTCTTTTCTTTTCTTTTTCTTGTGCTTTTTTCTTTCTTTCTTTCTTTCTTTCTCGTCTCTTTTCTTCTTCTTCTTTTTTTGGACTTGCCTGAGTACAACCATTACAATATGTTAGTATATGCTCGCTTGTGTTAAGTGCATCGAACAAATGCAATCATGATAAGACATAATTTTTCAGAATTCTATGATGTCTATTGGGATGCCTATTTCATAGCTTGTTAAGGTCGCATACATTAATGAGAAGTAACGGGAATGTGTACAAGTGGGGATCTTGCCCCTTTACTCATCAAAAAACAAAATGTTTTGGCATGCTGACTTGTCAAGCTACTTGTACATCATAGGGATTTAGTCGATAGGTATGAGGCGGGGTGAGTCCGGTTGACTAGGCGACCGAGGCGGTGCTAGTGCGGGGCTTCCGTTAGGCTGGGCAAGGAACATGTCGGCCGGGACATGAATGGTGTAGTCCCGGGCCGCTATCGTTTCCAGAATGTCTTTAAATAATTCATTAAATTCTGCCCTATCCCGAGCTGCCCTTTCTGCCCTTGAGCATCTAGTGCTCGAGCGTGCGTTGGGGGTCTATGCAACTGGCATTGCCACATTTTGTGTGCCTCTCTGAGCGTCCGCCCCCTGGCCCGTGGGTTCTTTGACCTTCATCCGGGGCAGAGTCGCTTGGGGCCGCATTTCTTGGCGTACCTTTTAAGAGTGGGCACGTAGCGCACTAGTGGAGGGGCGTGTGCTGCATGTTCCCATCGGCTACGGAGAGCGTCCTTGCAGACTAACTGCCCTTGGTTCTCCATGTTCTTCTCGCGGGGGGCCTGTAAGATGCGAATCAAGGATTAGGATTTTTCACATGATAAGACCATTCATATGTAAGGGATTATAGTGCAGATTATCAAGCGCATAGGACGAGAAGGGGAGGGGTAGGGCATGCAGTGCTTGTTGTAGGGGGATGGCCCCCGTGATGTATATTTAGCCTCCTGCCATTAGCAAATCTTGGTTCACGACGAGTTACCTCGGCTGGCGGTCATGGATTTAGGCAGGGCTCCTCCTCGGAAGGATAGACCGGAAAGGGAATAAGGTGTATAGAAAGGGACTATACCATGTCTACACCATCAGAGTTGTTGGTCAAGGCTTTGTATGGCAGTAATGTGGGTTGCATGCTCTTCACTTGAAGGTGGGGATGATCACACGGCTTTTAAAAGCGTGATGAGAGGGGGATCTGAGGAGCTTAGCCTATCAAACCCAACTCTTCTCCCTGCGCTTGACTATCATTGCTTGTGTGTGTTGATAGTATCTATACAGGGTGACACAAAAATCATTGTTTATATATACATCTATACATATATGAATCCATGTCACCTCACGAGGATAGAAACCAATTGTAGAACTCAGGATTGTACTAGAGCGTGGCACACGCATCTAGTATTCGTGGGCAGCTTACTCAATACCGATAGATATTTTGCCACATCGAGTAGCATGGAACCTTGTCCGAGTCTACTAGCAATATGTAACTCCTCCTCAGTGAGAACCTTATCAAACAGAGCGTTCTCTTGGCTAGTTCCAGCTAAGTCCGTACCCGAATGGCAGTCAGCACTCGAAGGGAAGTTGGTGCCACATAGGTTGGGTCCCTTTGGGATCGCCATTTGGCCAATCGCTCCTCAGAGACTGTCATGATCTGAGCCCCTAGTTCGACCATTACAATGCGGCTTTCGCACCAACGCTGCTCAAATTGACTCTGGCCTACTGACAGTCGCTTTAGCTGCTCTATGTCTACGAGATTCAGTCGGCAGAGCACTTCATTGAACGTGACGATTAAGCGCTGTTCATTAGCCTCCTCGTCAGAGATGAGTCGCATGCGTTCACGTGAGAGCTTGTTATAGTGCTCGTCAAGATGTTCTTACTCTTCCCAAGATAAGGGGAATGGCAAGTAATCTCCAAGCTGCTCCTTGGGGATTGTGCCCACGTCCGCAAGGACGTAGACACGTGCGAACAACTTGAGCTTAGCATCCAACTCAGTTAAGCATTCCGTGACACTTCTATGTTCAACGAGGGCTTGCTCGGTTGCCATCTCATGCAAGGTTCTAGGAGTTTGCCTAGGCTTTAGCATAGCTGGGGGTTCAAGCCTATGTGAGCAAGATTGGTCAACGCTAGGATTTCTCATGCTCTTGGGGTTTCCTTGTTTCTCTTGAGGCTTCGTTATTGCATCATGGTTCTCCTTGGGTGTGACTGGTATGACCTTGTCACCCTGTTGTGACAACGTTGTATCCACTCTTAATTGATCAATGTGAGTTCTATTGTCGGTGGATAGAGTGTTGTAAGCAACTGTTGATAGCAACGGTTACTTTGGTTTTTTAGAGCACACAGATGTGTCTGAGGGTTCACCGCTATTAGAAGAGTCATTAATGGGTTCCTTGGTGGGTGGACTTGATGCTTTATTTATCGGCTCTCCAGTGCTCTTCATCTCAATGTTCTTGGGGTCCACAACCACCTACAATTGCTATTATTTTCGTTGTTTTCTCCTTTGTTTCCTGGTCCGTGAAGGTGCATCTCTCGTCGACTCAGGATTCTGGACTAGGCCAACCGGTGATGTGCTTGGTTGGGCCTCAGCATTTCCCTTCTCTAGTGTATCCTCATGGGACACAGCTATGGCCTGCTGAATAGCCTTGCCCGGTTGTGAGGATACAACTGCCTCCCTTTTTGGAGAATCTAGCTCTTCAGCCAACTCCCTTGTGTTTAACTCCTCCAGCCTAGGCTTTAGGCACTTTGAAAGTGCTGGAGTTGTCAATGAAGTTGGTTGTGACACCTCCTCCACAGGTAAATCACTAAGGACACATTCCACAAGGGGCATTGTCATGGCCAAGGGCTGTGATTGCTGTGATCCCTGATTGGAAGTAGTGGTGGCTAGTTCAGTGGACTGGCTACCATTGGTAGACTGTGGTGTCAAGTCCTTAGGCAGATCAGAAGTGGTCGTGCCTTTTGTTGCCCTTAGAGCATTCACTTGAGTATCAGTTGAGCTAGCCACGGTGGATTACACAAGCATATCCTTAGGTTGAGAGCTAAGGGTGGTGTCATGTCCTGCCTCTTAGACATTTGGAAGCTCTGATGTAGGTAGATATTGGGATCAAGTAGCCGCACTTGACGATTGTTGTGCTTCCTATGTCCGTTTAGGGGAAGAGGGTGTAGGAGACTTGGGATTCCTAAGTGGTTTTGACTCTGGCTGGGAGATTTGCTCGTACTGTTAGATGATTTTGCTATTTGCTTTGTTGAGCATTTAACCTTGCCATGAGCAATGTTGTGCCTATGATGCTTGCTATCCTCTTGGGGAATCAAAGGCTCCTTGGGCACTAGCGGCTTCTACGTATCCTCAATGATTACAGCTGGTATCTGCTTGTCAAGCACGCAAGGCTGAGGATCTACCCTCCGATTGGTCCCGTTTGGTTTCTTGATTCCAATCGTGAGAGGCTCAATCACTCCAATAATATTGGTTCAAGACTTGGATTTTCGTTTAGGTTTCCTCCTATGCCTCTTTGCTTTTGACATAATTTGGGCTTCTGTCAGAGGTGGTTTAGCAGGGGGTTTTGATACCCAAATCCATCGGTTGCCTGCATAATACCCTTGAGCCCGAAGCAACGCCTTGGATATCCATCGTGGCGTTGTACTGGCTCTCCATCGACGCCTCCGTCTCTAAGGCTTGGACTTCTTTCGTGGTCTTCTACGATATCTGTAAGACCCAACTCCATCCTTGGCCTTGTCTCCTAACCTTTTTGTTTCAAGCGTGGCCTCACTCACTGGCTCTCGTTGTTCGAACTGTGCTTGTATCAACTCTTCCAACAAGTCCTTGCCCTCGTTTGTAGGCTTGACTATTATGTCATCACCTTCCTTGCCTTTCCCTTGAAGTTTGATGAGGTCACCCTTGCTAAAGGTGGTGACTATCCTCACACCTGGTAGTGTCAGGTGTATCCTTTATGCTACATAGTCAGCCTCACACTTGGTCGCTCTTTTGAAGGGTCTTCCTAGGAGGGTTTCTTTCCTGCAGCTAGCACTTTTTGGAGGAACATGAAATAGGATAGGCAAGCTTTCCGTTTCAATCGTTGCAAGGATTTTGCACTTCCCTATGAGTGCTTGTGGATGTCCCCCATAAGGGCTAAGAGTTTCACTAGTCGGTGTGAGCTCTGGTTGGCCTAGTAGGGTCCATGATTCATAGGTCAAGATATTAAAATCTGCTCCTTCATCAATTAAAGCATCAATAGTATGCTCTCTTTTCGTGGTGAGCTTGACCCTAAGATAAGTAGGTGGTACTATGTCTTCTTCTTTCAGGTCTTGGCTTGTAAATTTAAGCCTTCTGGCAAATGCCCTTGAGTTCTCGACTGCACGACCAGATGTGGATTCTCCACTGCTGTCTTGGATCATCAATGTAGTGCTATTCAAGGTACATCTCTTGTCAAGAGTGTCATGTCTAGTCATCTTCGCATTTGTAGCTTGCTGAAGTTGCATTTTTCTCTGACTAGACATGGTCTGAACACATTGTCTTTGTGTTCTCGTGGTGTGGCCTTTTTGCCCTTGATGGCTAGATTGGCCCATTGGTGTTCTAGGGTCTCTGTTTCTCTTTGTTCGGGTATGGGCTTTTGGTTGCTCTTTTGCAAGTGAGAATCCATGCTTGTGTAGAGCCATTACTACACTAGGGTCCAATTTGGAGGACCTGTCACAGCATGCGTTTTCTCTCCAACCTACTTGGGGGAGGTGCGGAGGGAGCCCCCTCTGTGAAGGTCCAGGGGGGGCAGTCCCCCCGGCTCCCAGGGCCGTTACGGTAAAATCCATGCACAATTTGGAGGACCGTTTATAGCCAAATTTTGAACCACATGCTCTAAATTTTAGCCCAATGATGGATCTGTGATGTGCCTTTAGCTCTACGTAGCTTTTGGGTCAATCTCGGGGTTTAGATGTGTCAAAATTTGTGTTCTAGACACGTGTCCGATTTTGACAGTTTTCTGTCCGATTATCAGATGTCCGATTTTTAGGAGACCGATTATCAGAATCGAACGTCCGATTCTGGTTGGTCCGATCGGCCCAGTGATCCGATTTTGGTCACGTCCGATTCTGGGAGTCGGATCGAAAAAGTGGTCCGATTCTGGGAATCGGATCGGACAGAGTGGTCTGATTCTAGTAGTCCGATTCTGGACTGGTCCGATTCTGGACTGGTCTAATTCTGACTGGTCCGATTCTGACTAGTCCGATTCGGACAGGGATGGGTCCGATTTCCTCGATCGGAGGAGGTGTCCGATCGGACAGGTTGGTCCGAGTCCGAGTGGTCCGAGTGGTCCGATTGGACAGGATGGTCCGATCGGACAGTTGTTCGAGCGTCCGATTATGGACTGGTCCGAGTGTCCGAGTATGGACTGGTCCGATTCTGGGGCTCGGACGGCCTGGTTCGACTACGCGGCCGACGGCCCGCGAGTTGCACGCGATGCCTCTAGAATGACGTCTACTACACCAAATCGTCCAGCGCCTTCCAGATAGGTGCAAGTCACTACAAGGGAATGCCAGACATGCCTAGAACCATTATGGTACTCAAATCGAACGACACTCCAAGGATCTATATCCCTATTTTCCTGTTTTAGCCTGTTATACAGCAACAAAGAACCCTACTGTTTGTTTCTTTTTCTTTGTTTTTTCCTATTCTAAATGCATCCAAATCACAAAGTAAATACCTACACTACTCCATCTCATAACATAAATCTCAAAAAATCAAAAAACCTACTTGCCAAGGAGATCAAATACCATCTTCAATCCCCTCAGTTCCTGCCTATCTCAAGCACCAGTTCGGGGGAAACCCCTTACTTTGATGCTCGATTCGAAGCACGCAAGCGCTCAAGGCTTGAATCCGTTGGTCCCGGCAACGGAACCAAATGTGGGAGGTTTCACTCAATCGCCAAGACCCACGGACCGCTTATTGTTTCAAGCGTTCCAAGCCGAGCACTAATGGCTACCTCTCACATAACCTACGCGCCATCCATATCTACGGATGTAGTGAGCTTACCTCCGTGCCGTTCGAGTTACCTCCTCTCCTGCGCACTCTGGTAGCTCCACGATCCAAGTGCAAGCTTCAAGCAAGCTTCATCCTCAAGCTCCACGCTCCAAGCTCCATTGCCGCAAGCAAGACGAGAGAAGAGAAGAGAAGAGAAGAAGAGAGGAGAAGATGGAGAGCTTCTCATCCTCGGTTCCTCACCCTCACACACTCACTCCCTCACACTCTCACACTCCCTCTCTCAAGCACAAACTCAAGCAAGCAAGAACAAGAAGAAGAAGAAGAAGAGGAGAGCTACTTTTGGCTACACACAAGAATGAGCTTCTCATTCACTTTTCAACTTTATATACAAAACCCTAAATCCCTTTTGGATGGTCATCCCCTTTTTCCCTTTTTTACATGGCCGGCCGTAGCCTACGCCCTTTTTCCCATTATCATTCTATCTTCCTAGCTTCCTTTCCACCGCCCATCTACATTTACAAATTGCACGGGTGAGAGCCCGGCGCTCCTTGAATTAAACCATGACGCACTTGCGCTCTTTTACAAAAGTTTTGACTTGCACTTTTCCTTGTGCGCCTTTCTCCCTTATTTAGGACTCTTCTCCTTGTGCATCTTTGTCTTCTATTTCTCTTTGCCTTGGCCTTTGTCTTTGTCTTCTGCTTTAGCTTTTCCAGATTTTCCACCTTCGTTCGTTTGAGGGTTAACAGTTAATTTGTGGGTGGGTGGGTGGAGACTTTACATACGTTAATTTTTGTTGAGTTACAAGAGAAGAAATCCCTTCTCAAACAATTTAAGAAAGAAAAAAAGAATGATAACAAAAACAAATTGTTTGTCGTAACGTAGACAAAATGGAAAACGATGAAGGTCTTGATGTTCAAGATCGCGAGGCGTATCTTAATCAGTGTGTCCCATGTCCTTACTCTTAATGTAAGCTGGCAATTAGACAAAAACATCAATTGTCTATAGAACACGTAAGTACGACGCTTCGGCAAGTTTTAATCTGAGATCATTGATTAGGCGATCTTGGATTTTCAGCAAACAGTAAGAAAAGCTAATATCAATCATTCATTGTTAACGCAAGCTAATTGAATACCATATACAAAAAGATTAGGTGTGGCTAGCAAATTTTCTATCCAGGGAGGTGGCGTCTCGTCCCAAGGAGTGCACCCTTTGCGGCGGCCAATTAGAAGAGTTCGTGGACGTGCGATGGATGGAGTGCCTGAGCCAATCCACCACTTGGAAGATACTACCCAATCTATACTGTCAATACCAGAGAAGATAGACAGCCTTCGAGACTTACCTACAATCTTGGAGCCTGAGATGGAGGCAATGATCGATGCATTGATTCCCATGGATCTCGAGACTTTTGATCTGCTTAGAGAGGAAGCATCCATACCATTATATGATGGGTGCCGAGTATCTCGCCTGAAGACACTGCTTGCACTCCTAAGTGTGAAAGCAAAATATGGGTGGAGCGATGCGACTGTGACTGAGTTGATCAGGTACCTTATACGTATGCTTCGTTGATTTCTTTTCGGCACTATCATTAAAAACATTTGTGCTTTTTCAAGGTGTTTTATGATTTTTTTCAGATTATTAAAGTATCATATATTACCACTTGCAAATACCATGCCTGAGTCTCATGATGATGCATGACATATTTTACGAAGAAAAAGGATTAGAGTGTCGCCTTGCGAGAGCTTGGTAGGTTCTTGGGTACTGAGTCAGGGACCTAAGATCGATGCCCTATTCTCCTTGGATCACTATGCTCAACTCTCTCCTTTTTACATGCTCGAGTATCAAGTCTTGAAGTATTCAAAAGTGCTAAATCAAAAGTATTTGGAAATGAAAGACCAAACTATTTGGAGTCCTCGCCTAGTAGGAGTTCCTGGTCCAGTTGTCCTAGAGAGGGCAGGTAGGTAGTTCAAACCACTACTCAAGATAACTTCTTTGGTAGTTCTTTTCAAATTGTCTGTGTTGGAGCAGTTGGTTAGCGACTAACTCTAGATCTCTGTCAAGTTATACATGGCCTATCCCTTGTGGATCTTCATGCCTTGATTTTGTCAAGGGATAGGGTGAGAGCTATGTTTGTGTTTTGCTGTGTATTCTTCTTGGAAGTAGCTTGATGCTCTTTATAGTTTCTTTATGTGCAAATCAGTTTGTGGATTTGATGGACTAGGTCAACCTATCCTTTGGTCACCAATGAAAGTAGGATTTTAAGCTAGAAAAAGAGCTAGAGACATGCCAAAATATGTCCTTTTAAGGCAGAATTCAAAGACCGATGGAAGCAATAGGCACAGATTCGACAATTTTAAGTGGTCGTAGAATATGAGACTTCAAATTATTTCAAAAAACCAACCTTTGCAATGGTTGCAAAATTTTCATAATTATTCCATGTGTCGGATTGAAGTAAGACAAGTTTTTCAGACGTGGACAGATGGGGGAGGAACTAGAGGGGCTCGGCACTTGATAGGTCAAATAGTGGCCAAGATTTAAAAGGGCATGATCCTTGGGGGTCCCTTAGGCCCCAAATTTTTCTTTTGAAGGGGGGCATTTTTTTCAATGTGAAGAAGAGAATGGTGCCATCCCCACACCATGTCAATTGATGAAGAGAGGGGTTGGGGGTCAACAAATAACCCATAGTTTTGAGGACAGGGGTTGACTTCTTCATTTTTTTG
Source organism: Lygodium microphyllum (assembly GCF_053477565.2). Lineage (NCBI taxonomy): Eukaryota > Viridiplantae > Streptophyta > Polypodiopsida > Schizaeales > Lygodiaceae > Lygodium > Lygodium microphyllum. The sequence continues at coordinate 57,970,496 of NC_141160.1, read as the reverse complement.
CTCTCTATCACTGGTCTTCGCACGAGGAATGGTGGCTTGAAGAGAAAATACCAAATTCAGTATTTCTCTCTCCTCTCTCTCTCCTCCAAGAGACCATTCATGCAGGTGAAAGAAAGAGAAGAACAGGATAAAGAATGCGTGTGTCCGACATGCACCGCTGAATTGATGCAAGATTGAGAGGATGCTAAGAATTGATGCCAACTGCTGTGTGGAGATCAACACGGTCCGATGGCTATCAATGAATTCAATTTCTATGACCCGAAATACACAATTAGCATGGTATGTCCATTTTATAAAGAAAAATTGCTTGTTTTTTACATTTGATGATCCAAATGTAGTGCATATTGTATGAAAATTTGTATAAAACTTGTTTGATATTTCTTTGAGGGTTACAAGTGATAATACATAGAATTTGTAGTTAAATGTGGTCATTATTAAAAATTTAAAGCCCAAAATATGGTATTTAAGTGAAAAAATAAGAGATTTTTTTGTTTCGGGTGAAAAAATCATATTCTTGTGGGATAAAATAAAAGATAGTGGTAAATCTTAGTAATCCTAATTAGGTTGAATTATAAAATAAAAAATGACATCAATTTATTAATAAATCAATCAATAAAAATGAGTTTTAAATGGAGAAAAAAATGTTTACACACTAAAAATTTACAAAATTTTATAAATGTGACTGTGAATGTATAGTGGGTCTAAGGCATGAGTTTAAGACTCATCTTAGCCCCATCTTCATGCTATAGCATGTGATTTATTGCTTTTTGAACAAGAAAATAACATGAAAATATTCTCTACACCTACTATCGCAAGCATAACATTAAACGATAGGGAGAGAGAGGGATTTATGAGTGTTGATCGTGGTTTTAAATCTGATTTATTAGTTGCATTTTAGCATATAGAACACATTTATTTTAAAAGTTAAAGGGTCTAGTAGCACGAGTATACTTGGTGATGTCCCTATGCAACATCACAAGTATGCTAGCAGTATAAAGATCATGAAAATTTGGTTATGCACATCCATGTTGTTGATTTGATTAAATAAATATTTTGTACACTTGTGGGTATTCACCTTTGCATTCCATATCCATGGTGTCAAAAGAGTATCAGCTCTTGGATTGCATAGCACTTGGTTTCCTAAACCTTGACCCACATTAAGAGTGAGAAGATCCAAGCTATAGAGTTTAGTGCTTTCGTTTCTTTGGAGACTAATAAAGTGAGGATACAAACTATCTTTTGGAATGATCGATGATAAGAGAGAACTATGTATTGTGTGTGTTATATGTTTAAATGGTGCATCTTGGGGCCAATCCTTCCCCGAGGTGTAAAAGAGCCATAGTGGGCCGTGGCAATCAACCAAGGGGGGATGCTCCCTGTGTATGTGATACAATATGTTTGGGTACTCACTGTGAGGAGTTGGGAAGGGATCTGTTGGACTATAAATGATACAAACACGTGTTTAGGTTAGATCAGTGTTTGTAGCCTCCAGATGCTCTTGGCTGCGAGGCCGTGGGGTATTTTGGTTGAGCATAGAGGCCTGGCTAGAGCCTTAGAGCAACTGCCCAGCCCATTTTTGGTCTTGATAGAGGCATGATCATTGTGACAAAGGTTCTAGTCGTGGTAGGGAAACCCAACACTATGCACCTCAACATGGGCAGAGTCAACAAGGATTTGCTAGTAGAGGTGATGGATCCTTCCATGTGAGGGGGAGATCTCAGTCTAGGGGCAAAGGATCCTAGCACACTCAATCTACTCATGAACACGTAAACAAGGATAAAGATTGCCATTATTGTGGCAAGCATGGTCACATTGCAAAAGAGTGGTAGAAAAAGTAGGCTAATCAAAAGGGTAGATAGCAAGGTCACTATGCATCTTCTAGTCATGCAAACCTTGAGACTGGTGAGAGATGGTTTTGCTATGACCTACATACACAAAAAGAGCAATCAGTAAGAAAAGACTGATGATGTCTAGTATATAGATTCTGGTGCCTCAAGCCACATGGCAAGTGGTTTGATGAGCTTAAAACAAGTGCTAATGGCTATGTATGTACTAGAGATGATTCTTAGCATGACATAGTACACACATGGATTGTTCCTCTGGTTATGCCTAATGGTAAGAAAAAGAAGTTGCATGATATATTGCATGTTTCATCGATCACCAGGAATATGTTATATGTTGGTGAGATGGTTGAGCAGAACATGTAGGTATAATTTAATAGAGATGGCTGCTTCATAAAGAAGTATGGCAGAGGATCTAGATTAGTTGCTAAGGCCAAAGACATGGTAGGATGTTTACACTAGATGCAAACATCCTTGCATTGACTATTGCCATGTTTGCTCATAATGGGGAAAATATCTAAGACATTAATATATGGCATAAGTGGATTGGATGTATAAATGTCTAAAAGCTAAAAAATATGCAACATAAGGACCTTGTTATAGGGCTATCAAGGTTTAAGTTTGTTGATTTGGGACATGGTCAACATGTCAGTTTGGGAAACAAGATAGGTTTCCACTTGCTAAGAATACATGGAATAGTGCAGGGCTTTATAGCTTATGCACTCATATGTTTGGGAACATGTGCATAATGCATCACCTAGTAGATCTAGATACTATGTGACCTTTGTGGATGACTATAGCAGGTACACATGGATATACATTCTAAAGCATAAGGATGAAGTTTTGGAGAGCTTTATGGATTTTAAAGCTCATGCTAAAAAAGAGTTTAACTGTTATGCCTCATGCTTATAGTGGTGATCAGAAGTGATGATATATAGGGGCATTGATGATATAAAAGCCATGTTGTAGAAATAATTTTAGATCATAGACTTGGGAGAGATGATATTTTTTTCACAGATTGAAGTTATGTGTACACCTCATGGAATCTAGATGCTTCAAAAATAGTATGCATAAAATATGTTGGAGAAGTTTAGCATGTTGGACTATTAACCCATGGACACACTAGTAGAGTAGAATATAAAGTTGATTGTTGATACAGAAAATGTGATAAAGAATGTGACTATGTATAGACAGATGGAGTTTGATCTATCTAACTATCACTAGACCAGCGAACTTCAGTTGTGCAATTGGTTTGATCAGCTAGTTTATGTAGTAGCCAAGGAAACCTCACCTAGATGCTATGAGATAGATCTTGAGATATGCAACGGGTACATTATTGTATGGGCTATTTCATGAGCATGGTAAGTCTATTGAGATTATAGGTTATAGTAATGTAGATTGGCTAGCTATATGTATGGTAGAAGATCAACTAGTGGATATGCATTTGGTCTTGGAAGTAGCATGCTCAGAGTAGTAAAAAAAATAACCTATTGTGGCTCTCTCAAGTATAAAAGCAAAATACAGGGGTATATCATTGGCTACATGTGAGGCTGCTTGGTTGTTTAGTTGATGGATGACTTAGGGATTCATGTGGATAAACTAGTCAAGCTCTATTATTGTGATAACATGAGCAGTGTGCTCCTAGCAAGCAATCTAGTCTATCATGCCAGGTCAAAGCACACAGAGGTCCATTACCATTTTATCAGGGAACTGGTGCTTAGAGGCAAGATAGATCTCATACATGTGAAGACTGAAGATCAAGTGGTAGATTGTCAAGAATTGCATAGTGGGGGGACTTGCTTGAGCTGCTATGCCAAACATACACCATACACATATAAGAGAAAGCTCGTTCAAAAATACAATAAGAGAGATGGAGGCTAAAATATTTTCTTGTCGGTTTTTTTCTTTTTCTTACATAATACAATATGCACAAAATATAGATAAGATACAATATAAAGGAAAGTAGCATACTAAGTCAAACAATAAATAATTCACTATACTAATCGACTAGCACTATAACTCTACCAGTTGTAGTGGGTAGGTTCAACAAACTAAATGTAATAAGTGATAAGTCAATGACCATGTGAGGATCATAATGACCACTAACGTGCTAAGTGTAGATGTATGGACCCATCTAACTAAGTGATCCATCATCAATGTCTGCACATGTTGAGCTTGCCATCTCAATACTCCCTCTCAAGCTCAGTTGTATTTCTACAACTCCAAGTAAGCTTCAAAACTTTCGAAGCTTCTCTACACCCAATGCCTTTGTGAAAATTTCAGTTATGTGATCCTATGTGCTAACATATACTAAGTCAATCTCTCCTGCAAGTACCTTCTCTCTCATAAAGTAGTGCACCTCAATGTGTTTTGTCCTAGCATGGAACACTGGGTGCCTAACTAGATGTATGTTGCTCATGTTGTCATAATAAATGACAATTGGACCATCTCCTTGTACATCCAAATTACCCAATAACTTTTGCAACCATACCACCTCACATGATGCTGCCATAGAAGTACCTCTATACTCAGTCTCTATGCTTGATAAAGCAATTGTAGATTGCTTTTTGCTACTCCATGTAACTACTATACTACCAAGGAAAAACATGAATCCACTGGTAGATCTTATGTCTGACATGCTACCAGCCCAATCTGCATGTGTGTATCCAAACACTCGTATGTCCTTACCTACCTCATAAAAAAGTTCATAATGTAAAGTGAACTTTATATACCTCAATATGCATCTAGCTACATCCAAATGAGGCTTTCTAGGCATCTACATAAACTGACTGACAAGGCCAACAACATAGCTCAAGTCTGACCTTATGATAGTCATGTAAATCAAACTCTCTACTATCCTCCTGAACATAGTAGGGTCTTCTATCTCATCCCCAATATCAGCACTTAGCTTCACATTTTGCTCCAATGGTACTAAAATATGCTTACATGCAGTCATACAATACTTGCATAACATATCCAAGCCTTTAGGATAGCCATGTACCATCAGCACATCCAATCACCTCAATACCAAGAAAGTATCTCAACTCACCCAAATCCTTCATCTCAAACTTTTTCTTTAAAAACTCCTTAGCTTCAGCAATCCCATTATCACTGTCACCTGTAATAATCAAGCCATCCACATAGATGACTATGATGGCCAAACCTGCATCTCCCCTTCTCACATAAAGTGAGTGATAGCTAATATTGATAAGATACTCTTCAATCTTATCAAACCATACTCTAGGTGCTTGCTTCAGCCCATAGAGTGCCTCCTTTAACCTGCACACATGTGTGGGATACTCTAAATCCTCACAACCTACTAAATACTCCATATACATCTCTTCTTGCAATTCACTATGCAAGAAGGCATTCTTAACATCCATTTGCTAGACTCCAACCTTTGGTTGCTGCCAAAGTAATCAAACATCTAACAATTGCCATCCTAACAACTAGATTGAATGTATCTTCATAATCTATGCCATATGTTTGATCATAGCCTTTTGCAACCAGCCTAGCCTCATACCTACTAATCAAACCATTTGCATTATGGTTGATTTTGTAAACCCATTTATAACCAATAGCTTTCTTACCTTTAGGCAAGGGTACCAAATCCTAAGTCTTATTGGCTTCTAACGCAGCCATCTCCTCATCCATTGTTACATCTAAATGAGCGTGACCAATAGCATCCTCAAAGCAAGTACGCTCAATATCCTCAACTACCTTTACCATATACACATAATGGTGAGTTACATAACCTTGAAAACCAAATCTTTTAACAATGTAACTAATCTTGCTAGACATGTGTATCATTGGATCTGTTAATGGAGTCTTTACATTATCATGTGCTCTCTGTACACTTGGTGTCTTGACTGAAGGAATACCAAGCTCATCATCCAAACTAGAATTTCCATCAAATTCCAAATGACTAGTAGATGCATCGTTACCATCCAACACTTTCTTATTTCATTTGTCTTTAGTTGCAACACTTGTAGATCCACTTGAAGTTGTGGGGCTACTCCTTAGTCTCCCAGATCAAGGGCTAACTGTAGGTGTAGTACCAAATGATGTTTTTGGTCCACTAATTCTCTGTGATTCTTGCTTTTTTTTTCTACACATAGATATCATGATCATTATCATCATCTAATACATCACTAGTAGATGCATAACAATTGCTCGTCTCATGAAAAATAACGTTCTTGCTCACTCTAAACTCACCTATGAGACATGGTTCTAACAATGATATCCTTTTTGCTCTAAGAAGTATCTAATAAAAATACATTTTTCAACCTTTGGATCAAGCTTCTTTTGTACCTCATTTGGCACATGAACATATGCAATATAACCAAACACTTTCAAGTGTGACACATTGGGCTTCTTGCATGTAAAGCATTCCTCGAGGATCATCACATGAACTATAGTTGTGGGAGTTCCGTTCATAATATAGACATCAATATGAATAGCTTCAGACAAAAAATGTTTTGGAATATTCTTTTCATCCCATCAATGCATGTACAACTTCTGCAATATGCTTATTTTTCCTTTCTACAACCCCATTTTCCTGTAGGATATACCTACAAGTACCATGAGAACCACTAGCTTGCATGTTGACCATCTTACCACTTGATGGTGGACTTTCTCTTGCTCTAACCACGCAGTTCCTATAGGTCACAATGCAATGTCTTTTTAGATTTTGCATGATTGGGTTATCATATGAACATCTCATTATGGCAATTCCTTGATTTTGATTGTGTTAGTTCTGGGCATTTGTATTAGGCCTTGTCCTTGTCTATTTTGAGCATCATATGCTTGAGTATTCAAACACTTTGATCTCTAGTGTCATTTCTACATGGAGAAGAAACAATGTTTAGAGAAGGGCTAAAAATTTCCTCATCCACTTTCACCTCTACCATCCACACCACAACCACCGTTGGGTTGTTGGTACTCCTGATTTGTGTAAGGAACAACCTATGTCAGAGCTTGATTGGTGGGAATGGTGATCCATTGACTAGAGGGGGATGCTTCAGTACCTTGCCATCCTTCTAGATAGGTCATTTGATACCTACAATTCTATCGGAAGTACTTAGTGTTATGAGTAGCCATATTATAAATACTACACCATCATTGGTTGAGGCCACATTTAGCTTGAATGTGACTAGGGTTATCACACTATGTGCACTAGAGATTTTTTACTTCATTTTTCTTAGTCTTTTTTTATGTTTTATTACCCTCGTCCTTTTTTTTAATTCTTGGTGGGCTTTTTCTCCTCCTCTTTGGAGTGTGACTCTTCACTACTAGATTCTACCTCCAGCTTAGAATCACTACAGTCATGATTGTGGTCCTTTGAAGTTGACTTATTGGATTTTCTTCCCTTTTTTGACTTTTCTTTGGGCATAGACTACTCTAATTTGAGAGCTTTCTTATAGAATGGGTCTATGCTATTACCCGATAAATCATTGGAAGGAAATGCTTTTCGAATAGTTTTATTGAAACCTTGAACATACAATATATTCAACATCTCATCCTTAGGTTGAGGATTCGGTCACTTCTAATATTCAAAATAGTGAACATGGCCTAGATTGGGCCAAATATGGAATGCAATGAGTGCATCATTCCACATTGTGGCTAGCCATGTTCTGCCGCTAGCCAAGGTCGTATTCTTTTTTTGCATCAAGGATTCAAATACAACAACCTTTAACACAAGGGAATGGGGCGATAGCAACGGTAATTTGTGATGTAAAATAACGGTGTTGCTATTTGCATCGCAAATAGCCATGCTTAGTGATTCTATTTGCGATGCAAATAGCGACATTAATTGCGATGCAAATTGTGATGCTAATTGCGATGCAAATAACAATGCTGGTTAGAGAAAAAAAAAAGGGCCCAAAACCCAAGCATAGCATTTTCCACAAACATTTTCGAGAGAGTAAAAGAGAGACTGAGAGATATCGTTGCCTTGAGAGGGAGAGGGAGAGGAAAAGGGAAAGAAAGAGAAGGAGAGCTTCTCACCGCTATTATCATTGTCGTTGCTATCACCATACACAAAGAAGAGGGAGAATTGTGCAAGGGAGAAAGAAGGGACATCATGAAGAGGAGGTGAAAAAGAATTCATCCTGGAGTCTTAGGGATAGGTACATTGCCTCTTCTTGCTTTGTTTTTTTGTTTTCTTCTTCTTCTCTTTTTTTTTGTTTTTTCTTTGTTTTCTTTTTTTTATCTTTGAAAGAGAGAGAGAAAGAGAGGAAAGGACAGAGGGAGAAGAAGGAAAAAAAAGGATGAGAGAGAGAGAGAGAGAGAGAGAGAGGAGGAAATGTAACAAAGAAAGAGAGGAAGAGAGAAACGAGATATGAAGGAAGTGAGAGAAAGAGAGAACGAGAGAGAGAAAGGGGGAAGGGTAATAAAGAGAGGGAGGAAGAGAGAAACGAGATATGGAGGGAGAGAGGAAAATGAGTAAGGGAAACAATGGGAGGGAGAGAACCAAAGAGAGAGGCAATAAAGAAAGAGAAAGGGAGGAAGAAAGAGAGATGGAGAGTGAAGGACGAGGTAGAAAAAAAGAGAGAGGTAAAGAGAGGAATGAGAGTAAAAAGAAAAGAGAGAGGGGGGAGAAAAAGGGACGAAAAGAGGGATAAAAAGAAAGAAAGAGAGAACAAAAAATAGAGAGTGAGAGAGAGGAGAGATACGGAAACAATAAGAGAATTAGAGAGAATGGAATGATAGAAAAATAAATGGGGAGGAAAAAGAGAGACACAAAAAAAGATGGGGAGAGAGGATCTTTCAATGTCCGTGTTTTATAAGTTCTTTATTTTCTATCTTTGATTTTGATTGTAACGAGATGCATTGAGTGAGAGTGGAGAGGAAAAGAGAGAAATAAATAGAGTGGAGAAGGGAGGGAAAGGATAAGAGGGAAGAAGTGAGAACGGGGAGGGAAGATGGAAGAGAGAAAGAAACAATGAGAGAGAGGGGGAGAGAGAAACAAAGAAGGATGAAGGGGGGCAAATAAAAAAAGGGAAAGAGAGAGAGAAATAGAGAGGGGGATAGATAAAGACAAGGAGAGAAAAAGAATGGACAAAGAGAGATAGAGGGAGGTGAACAAATAAAGAGAAAGAGAGAGAAAGAGGAGTAGAGATTAAAATGGAGGAAGATCATCAATGAGGGAAACAAAAACATATTGTTTGCCATAACATAGACCAAATGGAAAATGATGATGGTTAGAATATCCAAGATCATGAGGCGTATCTTAATTAGTGTGTCCCATGTCCTTACACTCAATGAAAGCTAGCAATCTGATGAAAGTGTCGCTTGTCTATAGAACACATACGACACTTTGGCAAGTTTTAATCGGATATCATTAACCACGCAATCTCAAACTTTGAGCGAATGGTAAGAAAAGTGTATCAACCATGCTATATTCACAAAGTAATTGAATATCATATACAAAAATATTAGACATGCTCATGAAATTTGCATAAAGAGGTGATGCTTCATCCCAAGGAATGCACCTATTGCAACCCATTTTAGAAGAATTTGTGGGCATGTGATGGATGGAGTACCTGAGTCGATACTCCAATTAGATGGCATGCCACAGACTACACCCTCGATACCAAAGAAGACAGTGGGCCTTTCAGACCTTCCTCCAATCTTGGAGCTTGAGATGGAGGCAATGATTAATGAATTAATGCCCATGGATGCCGAGTCATTTGACCACTGGGAGAGGATGTGTTTATACCATTATATGATGGGTGTCAAGTGTCTCGCCTGTTGAGATATCGAGCTCCACGCGTGATACGCCAGGGTGACCGTTGTGTATTTATGTCACCGACTTGTCAGTTGCAGACGCGGTTGGTACACCGCCCATGAATAATAGCTACATGATAGCTATCCTTATCTACTCTAGTTTGTGGCTCAATTAGTATGCCACCTTAGTTAGTTGAGTTTGGTTTGAGACCCATATATAGGGTTCTTCTATTTCTTTGTACTTGAGTTCTTTTGGCTTACACAACTAAGAAGAGGAAAACTATTTTCAGCCTCCACCTCTGTGTGTATTCCCCCATTGTGCAAGCAAGAAAGCTACAAGTGAGACTCCTTCCTTCTCTCCCACAATCTTGACATGGTATTAGAGCCTTGTTCATGATAAGGAGCTCAAGAAAGCAAGCTAAGCTCGCGGTGTTCTGGTAAGAGGAGCAGTGTTGCTTTCATTTTCTGTTTTGGGAGCAGATCTCTGCAGGTAGCACAGCCGGAAATTGCAAGAGTGCATTGTCTCAGGTTGAGACGCCCTTCGCGGTGAAGCAAGAGGGCAGTATATGCTGCGGGACAAGGGCTTTAGCCCTTGGCGACTCTATTTTTTTGATTTGAGGCCATTTCGGGGCCTGTTTTGGAGGCGGAAGTTTTTTGCACGCACTCAGGAAAAGGCCCAGTTTTATGCTGTGCAGCCACTGTTCTACAGGTCGGTGAAAAGTTACTGTAGAAATTGCATCGTATACCTGTGCGCAGAGACATTGGGAGTTACAGAATCATCCCCGTTGCCTGTTGATGCAAAATTGTCACTAGGAAGTGACTGTGTGGTCAAATACCACTTTTGTCAGTTTTGCAGATTAGCCCTTGTGAGGCTGAAGTTGTGTTCTTTGCAGTGACAGAATTTTTGCAATGTTCTGTAATGGCGTCTGATTCTCTTTCACAGATTGTCACTGAAAAGCTTGACAAGAACAACTTCCAAGCATGGAAGTTTAGAATGACGAATTTCCTTATGGGAAAAGGATATTGGGAATTTGTTGCAGGAAATGAAGAAGAACCAGTTCTTCCTGATGTTCCCAATCAACAGCAAATGCAGGCATTTAAAGCATGGCATGAGAGAGCCAGGAAAGTTATGTATTGGCTGTCTATCAGCATTTCAGACTCTATGATTGTGCATATTCAGGATGCAAGTACGCCAAAGGAGGCATGGGATACTTTGTCAAAAATGTATAGCACAAATACGCAAGCCAGGAAAATGCAGCTCAAGCAAGAGTTGCATAATGTGCAAAGAGAAAATATGAGCATCAATGACTACCACATGAAGGTGAAGAAGATTGCAGATGCACTTGCTTCCATTGGGTCGCCAGTGGAAGATGATGATTTAGTTTCTGTGACCTTGAATGGTCTAGGAAAGGATTATGCACAGTTCTAAACATCCATTTCTGTCCGTGAAAGATTTTCTGATTTTGAGGAGTTGATTGCTCTTCTAATTTCTGAGGAGCAGAGAAATGGTGGTGCATCTTCTTCAGGAGGAACTTCAAAAGAAGCTGTCTTCTACTCAAATGCTAGAAGAGGTAGAGGTAGAGGTAGAGGAGGCCGATTTGGAGGCCGTGGTAGAAATCAGAATATGCAGCAAACTCAAGAAAACCAGTCCTATGGAGGAGGACGTGGTAACTCTAGAGGCAGGGGGAGCCAAAGAGGTCGTGGTGGATGGCAAAGAGGCCAAAATGCAAACAGTAATGTTGAATGCTACTACTGTGGTAAAATGGGTCATATGACTAAAGACTGCTATAAAAAGCAGAATGACATCATGAATGGAAAACTGCAACAAGGAAATTATGCATCTTCCAGTAGACAGGGTGATGACAGAAATGAGCATTTGTTTATGGTGCAGCACATGAACAATTCTGTGACAAGTGCAGAAGAAAGCAATGATGTGTGATATGTTGACTCAGGTGCATCAAACCACATGACAGGTCATGCAGAATGGATGGAGGATGCAAGGAAAATGGAAAAACCAGGATTTGTGGAGATTGGTGATGATACTGCACATCCTATTGTGCAGATTGGAAAAATTTCTTTGTCTATGCAGGATGGGAAAAAGAAATACCTGTCCGATGTATTTCATGTCCCGAATATCACCAAGAATCTGGTTTCTGTTGGTCAAATGGTTGAGCAGGGCTTGCAGGTCAGATTTAATCTTCATGGATGCTTCGTTGAGGATATGAAAAATAAAGGTCGCTTGATAGCAAAAGGAAAGAAGAAGGGTAGAATGTTTACATTGGATGCAGACATGTCTGAATTGAGTGCAGCAATGTTTGCACATGGGACCGGTGTAGTTGCAGATATTGATATCTGGCATAAACGCATTGGTCATGTTAATGTACAACGACTTAAATCAATGCAGGCCCAAAATATTGTTACAGGATTGCCCAAATTCAAGGTTGCAGAAATGTATAAGGTATGTGAAGCCTGTTAGTTTGGAAAACAGGCAAGGAAACCATTTCCTAGACATGTTCAAGAGAGTGAGAAGCCATTGGAATTAATCCACTCTGATGTGTGGACTACTAAAGCTGCATCTCTTGGAGGCTATCATTATTTTGTCACTTTTATTGATGACTATAGCAGAAAAGTTTGGGTGTATTTTATGAAAAAGAAAAGTGAAGTTTTTGGGCATTTCAAAACTCTTAAAGCTATGGTTGAAAAAGAAACAGGCCTGTAGATAAAATGCCTAAGGTCAGATGGAGGGAGAGAGTACCTCTCAAATGAGTTTGCAAGGCTTCTGCAGGAGCATGGCATAAAGCAACAATATTCATGCAGTTATATCCCACAACAAAATGGAATTGCAGAAAGGAAAAACATGCATATTGGAGAGGTATCTCGTGCCATGCTCAATGAAAAAGACTTGCCAGATTTTTATTGGGCTAAAGCAGTTGCTACAGTAGTCTACATAATGAACAGGACTCCCACTGCAGCAATACATGGAATGACTCCAGAGGAGAGGTATACTGGTAGGAAACCAGATATTTCTCATTTGAAAATTTTTTGTTGCATTGCCTATGTACATGTGCCAAATGAGTTGAGATCCAAGTTGGATCCAAAAGCTGAGAAGTGCATCTTTATTGGTTACTCTCTGCAGCAAAAAGGGTATAGATGCTATAACCCTTCTACTCGTAAGTTTACAGTTAGCAGAGATGTTGTTTTTGATGAGATGAGTAGCTGGTATAAACCAGTAAATGTGATTGATGATGCAAATGCACAAAATGGTAATGCTGCATAGAATTCACAGCAGCAGTCACAAAATATTAGTGGGCCTGGAACGTCTTTTAGCAATGGTTCACATTCTTCGCCATGGACAGGCAGATTGAGATCAGGAGAATCTTATCAAAGCAATGCAGATAGTGGTATGTAGGTATCACGAAAAGGAAAAGAGAAGGTAGATCAGCCCATGTTTGATGTGAATGCAGGTCACTCTTATGTGGATGGTGAATCCAGTGGCTCAGAACAGAGCATTGATGATGAGTTGGGTATTCCTTCTATTGTTACACCTGGAGTAAGAAAGACCAGGGATGTTTTGAGAGCACCTGGGAGTGAAACTATTTTGCGCAGGTCTACGAGAGCTAGGTATCCTGTGGATAGGCTGAAATATGATGGATTTACAGCCATTCACTATGCATATATGGTCAAAGTGATACAGGAACCAGAACCCACTTCTTTTGAGCAAGCCATGGGAAAAGAAAAATGGGAGAAAGCCATGGATGAAGAAATGGATGCATTGGAAGCAAATGCTACATGGGAGTTAGTACCTTTGCCTAAAGGTAAGAATGCAATTGGCTGTAAGTGGGTTTATAAGGTGAAGCACAATGCAGATGGTTCTGTGAACAGATACAAGGCAAGATTAGTAGTCAAGGGGTATGCACAAACATATGGCATTGACTATGAAGAAACATTCAATCCGGTTGCAAGGATGGCAACTGTAAGAGCAATCATTGCTATGGCTGCATCAAAGGGATGGTCTTTACATCAGATGGATGTAAAGAATGCCTTCTTGCATGGTGATTTGCAAGAAGAGGTCTATATGGAGCAGGCACCAGGTTATGTGCATGCTGTTCATCCTGAGTTTGTCTGCAGGTTGAAGAAAGCCTTGTATGGCTTGAAGCAAGCACCTAGAGCATGGTCTGACAAGATAGGACAATATCTTGTCACTATTGGCTTTCAGATTTCTAAGGCAGATTTCTCACTTTATGTGAGAAAAACAGAGAAATGTATTATGCTACTTGGTATTTATGTTGATGATTTGATTATGACAGGTGACAGTGATGAAGATATCCTTCATGTGAAAATGCTATTGAAGCAGAAGTTTGAGATGAAGGATTTGGGAGAGCTGCGTTATTTCTTGGGCATTGAGGTGATTAGATCACCAAGTGGGATACAACTCTTGCAGAGGCAGTATGGATTGGACATGCTGTCCAAATATGGGATGATAGGCTGTAAGCCTATTTCAGTTTCTTTGGAGCAGAATGTGAAGCTGAGCACAGATGCAGGTGAGCTTCTAGAAGACCCTACTATGTACAGACGCATAGTAGAAAGTTTGATTTATATGACTATTACCAGGCCAGATTTGAGCTATGATGTTGGATTGGTAAGTCAGTTTATGCAGGCTCCAAGGAAACCATATTTGGATGCGGCTAGACGCATACTCAGGTATGTGAAGTCTACATTACAGTATGGACTATTTTATGAGACTGGGGTTCAGATACAGCTGCATGGATACACTGATGCTGATTGGGCTAGTAGTATTTCTGATAGACGATCTACCAGTGGATATATGTTCTCTTTTGGAAGTGCTGCAGTCACTTGGAGCAGCAAGAAACAGCCTACAGTTGCCTTGTCGAGCACAGAGGCTGAGCACAGGGGTGCAGCAATGGCTGCATGTGAGGTAGCTTGGTTGGATAAGCTACTTTATGATATGCATCAGTCTATAGATGGACCAGCTGTCAATTATTGTGACAACATGAGTAGTATAGACTTGGCAAATAACCCAGTCTATCATGCTAGAACAAAGCACATTGAGGTGCATTATCACTATGTGCGAGAGAGGGTTTTATTAGGTCTTATTGATCTAGTTTATGTCAGCACAGAGGATCAGGTAGCTGGCATATTCACGAAGGCATTGGGCGCAGAGAAGCTGCGCAAGTTTAGAGACCTACTTGGTGTGCAGGAATTGGGATTAAGCTCGAGGGGGAGTGTTGAGATATCGAGCTCCACTCGTGATACGCCAGGGTGACCGTTGTGTATTTATGTCACCGACTTGTCAGTTTGCAGACGCGGTTGGTACACCGCCCATGAATAATAGCTACATGATAGCTATCCTTATCTACTCTAGTTTGTGGCTCAGTTAGTATGCCACCTTAGTTAGTTGAGTTTGGTTTGAGACCCATATATAGGGTTCTTCTATTTCTTTGTACTTGAGTTCTTTTGGCTTACACAACTAAGAAGAGGAAAACTGTTTTCAGCCTCCACCTCTGTGTGTATTCCCCCATTGTGCAAGCAAGAAAGCTACAAGTGAGACTCCTTCCTTCTCTCCCACAATCTTGACAGCCTAAATATGCTACATGCACTCCTAAGTGCGCACACAAAGTATAGGTGAAGCAATGAGTGTGACCAAGTTGTTCACGTATATTCTATGCTTCATTAATTTTTTTGACTCTATTATAAAAAACACTTCTTGTGCTCTTCAAGGTTGCTTCTAATTTGTTTTCAAGTTGCTAAAGTATCATATATTACCACCTGGAAACATGATGCTTGAGTTTCATTATGAAAGCTTGGCATGGACTACAATAGCATCCATGGATGTGTCAATGATTGTGTGATGTTTTGAGAGGACTATGAGACTATGGAGACACGTTTGAAGTGTGGTGCTCACAGGTTTTAATAGGATTGCAAAGGCAAACCATCCCTCAGAAGGTTCTTAGATACTTTTCACTTATACCACGTATACATCACATGTTTCATACATCGAGCATGGTGAACTTGACAATGTGGCATGTGTAGAATAGATCCACAGATGAAGTCCAACGAATATCAGCGAATTCGCATACAACATGGAGCCAAATTGACTCCACCTTTCCAGGCTTTGCACAAGAACCAAGGGATCTTCGGCTTGGTCTTGCTATGGATGGTGTGAATCATTTGGTTTCTGCTCAACTTTTTACAGTGATGGCCTATATTCTTTGTGAACTACAACATCTCGCCATGGTTTTTTGTGAAAAAATGACACATAATCCTTAGCTTGCTTGTTCTTGGGCACTAGAAAGTCAATAACATGGACATCTATCTCCATCCATTAGTTGATGACCTCTAAATTTTGTGGGAGGAGGGGGTCATTGTGGAAGACATGAGCAAGCACGATAGTCAACAGTCTGCTAATATATGAGCCATTGTCATGTGGACCATGCATGACTTTCTGGGATTCGGGTGCTCAGGTAAGTGGGCTTCCATTGTTGTTGGTGATATCTGACATAGCTCGTTTAAGTTTGTGTTGACTAGATAGGGTATTGTAACAGGTCTGGTTACCTTATGTTATCATGCATGTCCACTGTATGGACCATAGTTAGACTCTTGAAGGTCATAGACCATGAAGAAGATGGTATATCAAGGATATGCCACTTCTTTACCAGACGGTCATGAGCTTGAGGGAAGGTTTTCTTAGATGACCTCCAGCACGAATGAATTCCCAAAGCTAGTATGAGTTGAAAATGGTCCACAAGGAGTCACATCCAAGTGGAATGCGACGATTCTTAGTTTTCTATGAGTTGCCATTTTGGACCCACTTACATATCAACCATTTGTTGGATCCCATGCATATTTTCAAGAATGTGGATAGCTTATTATGGGACCAAATCACACGAAAGAGTGACACTATAGAGGCACAAATGGATTTGAAGGAGGTAAGCAAGATGGAGGCGCTTTGGCCACAATCGAGCATTGAGTGGTCACTTGCAACTACCTCATGCTCCTTGGGTCATGTCCATTGAAGAAGAGTGCATTGTGAAGCAAATTATCAGGTCTATCCACACCCCGACAAGTATGATGTGTTTTCTCAGGTTTTCTTTTTCTAAAGATGACCAGCAACAATCAGGGTTGAAATCCCATGATTGGCATAAGATACGTTAGTTTTGTCCTGACCTTGATTGTAAAGTAGCTTCAATATTTTGCTATTTAGTGTCTACTTGATGTTCATAATGCTACTTCATTTCTGATAGTTTATACTATTGATCGCAATCGTGAGGTGCCTTATTTAAGAAATACACGAGGTGATTTATAGGTTGTTGAATTTAGTGCAATGGATCTCATAAAAGGAGATCAAGACATCCTCTATTGAATCCGCAAGGTGGGGAGTGGTGGAGATGGTCTATCTCTTTGCGAAGTACCTACTCACGAGTATGCTCACGATACAAACTCACCTCTTGATGCATCTCGTAGATGAAGTGGACATTGTGGGACCCATCTATATGCGATGGATGTTCTTCTTGGAGTGTTTCATGAAAATCCTAAAGAAGGGCTTTGTGCGGCAATGAGCTTGGCCACCATAAGGTAGCATAGGTGAAGGTTGGCTAGTGTTGGAGGTATAAGTGCATATTTCAGAGTGGCTACCAATAGTGGATTCAGACAACAGTATGCGATGGTCACTAAAGGATGATAATAGATTGACGGGAGATATGGTGGTTGAAAATGGAGTAGAAAAAAGAATAGATGCTGCCATGGAGGAGAAAGTGAATCGTTTTTATACGTTACATCATGCATCCATGGAGAAGTGGCTCACTAGGTACGAGTAGGCCAGAAAAGATCGAAAAGAAGCACGATCAAAATTTTGACACAATACATGCCATTGATCGATTTGATAACCTAAGGGCATAAAGCAGATATTGAGGTTTATGTATATGCAGTGGTTACATTGAGCTTTGATCACAGCTTCTCACGAAGGGGTAGAGGTCTCTATCAAGGAGTGGGAATTCTCGAGGGGATGTAGTCCAAAGGCTAACCTCATGTTTTATTTGTTGTCATATCTAGATTTTATACACAACAACTAATCTAATTGTTTGAAAGTACATTACAAAATCTATAGTGTGGCGTGGTCATACATGTGATATTTCCAAATTAAGCGCATTGATAAAATGTGTGCCATAATGAATTGTGGTGTCATAACAAAGTTCGAGCAAGAGAGTCGACGACAGGCCATGGATCTGAATACCATAGTAATGAGATGGAGTATTTTGGAAACTTATAAAGTGTTATCTCAATGGATTACCATAGCTTCTCCATAATCATATTTGATCTAAAGCGGTTTAAAATGGTATTGGGATGAGCTAGGCCAACCATTCAATGAGGTCCATCTAGATTTTTGAAAATAGATTCCGAGAAAATATGGACAAATTTGCGTGACATACAGAGTCATTATAAATAAGTGCATGACCTATTTTTTAAATTTTTTCATGACACAAAACAATCACAAATGTTGATTCACTCTTATATGTGATATTAAACATGTAATCTTCTATCCAAATCCCCAACAACCTCTATGGTGGTATGTTGTGCCATCAAATCCTCAAAGTGCATGAGTGTATGATGAAAGCAATGTTTCCAACTTAAACGAGGAGAATTCGCAGGTGGAGGGTTCGATATTGCAGAGGGTGGAGGGCAAAGAGGGCTTGGAGCGTGCTGAGGAGATAGGCACAAGTAACGTAGATGAAGAGATAGGAAGCCAATAACTTTTTGAGAATGAAGTGGACTCCTCCTTCTGTGGTGACCTATCTATAGACCTTCCAGTGTATGCCGAGCTATGCTGGGAGATTGACATGGGACTATAGGCTAGGTTACATTTACATATGCTTACTCAATTTGTTGATGATTCACTTTTAAGGGTGCTTTAGTATATGCGTTTTAATTAGCATTCTCTTTTTCCGAGTTATATCGTTGTGCTTTACCTAAATCCTTATGTTGATTATGTTAATATCATTTTCTATCTATTCATGTTACCTTTGATGATACCTAGAGAGCAAGATGAGTCGAAGGATGACCGATGAGGAGTTGCAAGAGATGTTCACACATATGTCTCCAGATTAGATGGCCCAATTTAGAGATATAGTGGACCAAAAGTTGTCACGGACATTATCAGGTTATTCTAGGAGGTCTACTTTAGCACAATCCGATGCTTTGATCTCTAGTAGATGAGGATGATGCTCTAGACTGGCCCCGAATGGAGGGAGTGATTCTTTTGGGGGGGAATACTGCAGAGATGGGAATGTTATGAGCCTGCAGTCGGTTGCAGAGAGGATTGCTACTCCTCGCTCTCATACCAATTCCCAAGAGAGTGGCTTAGGTGCGTGGAGGCATCGATGTAATGTCTATGTCTCGTTGATCTAGTGGATACTTGTCACCTCCAAGATTTGACACACCTGTAGTGACATCTACTCCAGTGACTTTGGGTTTTGCTTAGCTATCCAAAGGTGGCACCCCTATGGGTGATATTCCAAGAGATACTACCCCTATAGGTATGCCAGATATACAGGGGTCTCCTGGTTATGCCTAAGAGCATGGTCGCAGGTGGAGTGGACACACCTTAAACATTCCCCAATAAGATATGGATACCTCGTAGATGACAAGACAATTGCTATAATCATGAATGATGACAAGACATCTCTTATAATCATGAATGATAAGGGGTGGAGGATAATGTCTTGCATGAGAGAGTTGTGCCGATAAGTACTTAGACACAACATTCTAGACCATTGGAAGAATATACCCAAGGAGAGGAAGGACTATGTAGTGGCATCTTTGCATGAGGAGTTTCTGGCACCTACGCGATAGAGGGGTTTTCCACTGGGTGAATGATGGAGTGTATGCGTGCATATATATCACATAGACGATTAGACATACGCAAGGTAATCAAGAGTGGTGCCTCAAAGCCCGAGTGGCTAGATGTAGAGGATTGGCAAAGACTCAAGGAGGAGACGATGGTGGCAACAATGGGAGGTAGCAAGGGCACGATTAGAGGCAAGGGTCATGCATCGTTTGAGAAGTGGCAACCATAAGACTTATTTGGAGGACTTTGTAAGTTTTCTTTTGGTTCTTCTCACTTTCTTATTTGGAATATCACTTGTACTAAAAATCTTATCTCTAACACTGCCTTTTTTTTTGTATTGCAGCACTCCATCACAAATCGTGATCCCACAAGTTTGGAGACTCGGTACACAGGGAGACACGGTCTCACTGCACTTATCGATAGATTGTATGAGCGTGGTGGCCTAGTATGTCAATCCTCTTTCTTATCTATAGTCACTAGTTTTTTTAATGATGCATTATGTATAGTGGACTAATGTCTGGTTGTTCATTTTGTTGAGTTTGTTTGACGTTCCTTTGCATCAAGATGAGCTTTTAGATGGCAAGGATCTATAGCATGCTTTTGGATTCGTGGAACCACATTATCTTCTTTTTTGATCATGTGATCTATATGGACTTCTTCCATGTAGCATTCTTTAGATATACTTATCATTCTTTGTATAAAATCACACTTTGTGATATTTACAAAGATAGATTTTCATGTTTGTTTTGGCTCTCCTATCCATGGTTCCATGCAATTTCATGAGTTGTCATCACTAGTCTTGTACTTATTTTATGAGTTATCAATCTTGTGGTTTTAAGTAGTTTTTGCACCCATCTTGATGATGATTGTGTATCCAATATGTAATTGCTTTGCAGAATATTATACAACACATAGTGCTATGGGTGGCAGGGCAACACCAATTATTTTCCTCTATAACTATCACTAATTTATTGTATGTGTCACTATTTGTGTTGTAGAGCATCGCTATTTGTGTCACAAATAATGATGCTATCTCCGACGAATTTGTAGAGATGCTTTTATTGAAGCTTTTAGTGATGATAGGGCAAATTTTTTATGAGCATTTGCATCATTCGAACATCAATATGTTGCCTATATCTTGTAGTGCTTATGAGGATCATTGAGTTTACCAAGAACTTGATAATTTATGCTACATCAAATTGACAAATAAAGGCATTCAAATCCTCATTGCAAGATCCAATGAACTTTGAAAAGGAGGTACTAGGTGGCTAAGCCATTGGAATTGAAAGTAATAGTGAAGTTGGGGGTATTGAGGGGACAACAATCAGGTTGATAGAAGCCAAGAAATGACTTGTTAGGTTTCGTGGAGCTGTGGACACAATTAGGGGAAGGAAAAAGTCACTACCTTTTACCTATCTCCTTCAAGTCCATCCATGCTCCCAAAGTGTCTCTCTTTCCCATGATATGGTCCACAATAAGGTACCAACATTCTTGAAAATGTGCATAGGATCTAATAGTTGATCTTAGAAAACTAAGAACCATTGCATTCCACTTGGAAGCAACTCCTCATGGACCATCTTTCACTCATATTAGCTTCAAACATTCATTTGTATAGGGGTCCTCTAAAGAAACCTTCTCTCAAATCATGGCCCTCTAGTAAGAATGCATTGTGTCCTTGATAAACCATAATCTTCATCATCCACAAGCTTTAGGACTCCAACTTTGGTTTACACAATGGATATACATGGTAATTTGAGGTGACCAAGCCTACCACAACATCTATATCTATTCAACACAAATACAAATGTGTGATGTTAGATACCAATAATGAGAATGGAAGCTCACTTACCTAACCACTCCTCGAAACTCAAAAAGTCATGCACGGTCCACACAAGAATGACTCATACATTAATGGGCCACCTCCTAGTATGCTTACTCATGTTTCCCATAGTAATCTCCTTCTCACATATTATCTTAAGCTCATCAACTAATGGATGGAGATAGATATCCATATTCTTGACTTTTATAGTACCCGAAAATGAGCAAGCCAAGGATCATTGTCTTTTCTTCAAAGAAAGCCATGGTGAGATGTTGTAGTTCACAAGGACTACTAGTCACACACTCTAAAAAGTTGAGAAAGCTGCAACATGGGTAGCAAAGTAGTGCAAATCCCTTGAGCCATCATAAGGCTTTGTTAACAACCTAAGTGGGCT
The DNA here is from genome assembly GCF_053477565.2 of Lygodium microphyllum. Lineage (NCBI taxonomy): Eukaryota > Viridiplantae > Streptophyta > Polypodiopsida > Schizaeales > Lygodiaceae > Lygodium > Lygodium microphyllum. The sequence goes on along the minus strand of NC_141160.1, from coordinate 57,948,852 downwards.
TCTCCACTAAGAGGGTTTGGAATAATTTCTTCCCTACTATTCACACAGAGCAAAATCGTAGCTATGGGTTCTTCAACAGTCATAGCCAAAAAGCTTCAAGCTTTCTTCTTCTAACATTAATCACCCTGGTTGACACTAATAGTGATTCTAATCACTGACTTATGTGATGTAGAGTCTCTTGCAGATTTGGAAGCTCAATCTCAGGTTCAAAGACACTTGAGGAACATCATTAAGCTCATGAGAAAGCCGCGACATATAGACATATACTATGAGATGAGTGCTTGTAAGCACTAATGTTACATCTCATACTCATGATCCTAATTCTAATTAGCATGTGGAAGAGTTTCTATCTTAAGCATATATATTGAGTGCATCACTATCATTATGAGGCTATCTGTAGGTTATAAATACATAGACCATTGTCCTCATCCCCCATCTCATCTTGTAACACATCACAATTAAGCCTGCTACGTATTGATCATCTCTTTTTGCTTCCGCACTCATTAGCCATTGTGTAAAGGACTAAACGCTGCCATTGCCTAGAGCAATCGGTAAGATCTTCCTATCATGGCCATGGCCTATGCTGATGTTAGATCTCAAATCCATAAGTTTGATGGAAAAGACTTTCATCCATGGCAATATAAAATGATGGAACAAGGCTACTAGCCCTTCATCAAAGGGACCAAGGTTATTGATCCATCGAACCCACTTGATGTAGAAGATGATGAAATAGCCCAAGACATAATCGTACTTCATCTAGGCGAATCCTTAATCATCACATTGACCAACTCTCCACTACCAAGGAGAAATGGGATAAGCTTGAAAAGCTTTATGGTGATAAAGGAAAGAACTCTAAATTTTTTCTTAAGATCGAATTTTTTAGTCTGGAGTATAAACAAGTAGAAGACCTAGATAAGTTCATTTCTCACATGAAGGGGTTCATGGAACAACTATTCTTAGTTCAAGCTTCAGTTCGTGATGAAGATGCCATTGCAATTCTCTTGAAAGCTATAAAGAAGGTATTCCCAATCCTTGTAATGACTCTTACCAATATCTCTAATCCAATCTTGGAAAGCACCATTCCATCTTGTTTAAATGAGGAGAAAAGAAGTCAAGGATCTACTTCTTTTGAATAAGAAGGGACATCTTCTCAATAACTATTGGAAAAAATATCCTGACAAAATGAAATGCAACAAATGTAAGAAGATAGGGCATATTACTAGTAATCTTCTTCTTGTACTCTCTCTCTCTCTCTCTCTCTCTCTCTCTCTCTCTCTCTCTCTCTCTCTCTCTCTCTCCCCCTCTTATGCACACTCTCTTACTTTCACATTGATATTTCAACACATGATTGGTACACACTTTGCTAACCATTAACTCAAAGTCGAAAGACTGCTTAATCAACTATTTTTAGCTCAAACTCACCGAAGCGTCACACATGGTCTATAGACAAGTGACATTTTTGTCAAATTATAAGCTTACACTAAGTGCAAGAACATGGGATATGCTGATGAGATACACCTCTCGATCTCCACACATCATGAGCCTCATCATTGTCCATTTCTTTTATGTAATGGGCAATACATTTCTCTCTCTCATTTCCTCTCTCTCTCTCTCTCTCTCTCTCTCTCTCTCTCTCTCTCTCTCTCTCTCTCTCTCTCTCTCTCTCTCTTTTCCTCTCTATTTCACTCTCCCCCTCTCTCTCACACTCATTCTCTATCCCTCTCTCTATTTCTCTCTCCCTATATTCATGTCTCGCTTCCTCTCTCTCTCTCTCTCTCTCTCTCTCTCTCTATGTATATATATATATATATATATATATATATATATATATATATATATATATATATATGTATGTATGTATGTATGTATGTATGTATGTATGTATGTATTATCTCTCCCTCCCTCTCTCTCAATCTCTTTTTACCTCTCCATGTCTCTCTATTTCTATCCCTTTCACTTTCCCTTTCCCTCTCTCTATCTCTATCCCTTTCCCTCTCCCTCTATCCCTCTCCCTTTCCCTCTTTCTACCCCCTTGCCTCCATCTCGACTCCCTCTCCCTCTCTCTATTTCTCTCTCCCTATCTCCACGTCTCTCTCTCTCCTTCCCTATCTCCTTTTACCTCTCCATCCCTCTATCGCTTTTCCTTTCCCTTTCCCTCCCTCCCTCCCTCCCCCCCCCTCTATTTCTCTCTCACTATCTCTATGCATCTCTCCCTCCTTCCCTATCTCCTTCTACCTCTCACTCCCTCTTACCCTTTCCCTATTCCTCTCTCTGTCTCTCTCTCTCTATTTCTCTCTCTCCCTTCTCCATTTTATCTATATCCCTTCCTCTCTTTTTCTTTTTCCTTCCCTCTCTCAACTTTCTTTATTTCTATCTCTTCCCCTCTCTCTTTCTCTCTCCATTTACTTTTGTCTCTCCCTCCCTAGCCTCTCTCTATTTCTCTCTCTCCCCCTCCCTCTCTCTATTTCCATCTCTTTGTCTCCATCCCTCTCTTTATTTCTCTCACTATATTTTTCTCTCTCCCTCCCTTGCTCTATTTTCCCTCCTTTTCTTTTATTTCTCCCTCCCTCTATTTCTCTCTCTCCCTCCCTTTTCTTTATCTCTATCCCTCCCTCTCTCTCTTTTTTCCTTCCCTCTCTCTATTTTCTTTACTTCTCTCTCCCCCTCTCTCCATTTTTTCCTCCTTTTCTTTATTTCTCTCTCCTTCTCCCTCCCTCTATTTCACCCTCCATCTCTCCCTCCATCTCTCTCTCACTCTCTCTCTCTCTCTCTCTCTCTCTCTCTCTCTCTCTCTCTCTCTCTCTCTCTCTCTCTCTCTCTCTCTCTCTCTCTCTCTCTCTGTGAAGGAGCATCGGAGTGATGCTTCGATCGGTAAGGAAGCGTTTTTGAACCATGGCTCGTACAGTTTTCTCTGCTCTTGGGCAGCTTTTGTTGTAGAATCCCACCTGGATAGTTGACAAAGCCGAAGAAGCAACATACTGAAGCAGCACAACATAGAGGAGCATCCTGACCTCTCCCATTTGCCTCAACATGGTTGTCTCACCACAATGCAGTAGCACAGAAGCCTGAGACTGCGCATTGTCTGGACACCCAGGTCACATGGGGCAACGGCTTCTATCTTAGTAAACCAAAGGACCATTACAGCTAGCAATAACCTCCAACTTCTGTTGAGAAGGACCTATGTAACACACACACACACACACACACACACACACACACACACACACACACACACACACACACACACACACACACACACACACACACACACACACACACAGAGTCTCTCTCTCTCTCTCTCTCTCTCTCTACACCTACCCTAGAAATACCCACAGGTCTAATGTGCCCACCTGCCTTGCCCATCTGATATACCTGCCCTAATCCTCACATTCGGTTACTTAGACCAGAAGCTCAGTATCTAGCCATTAAGAGTGATGTCACGCACTCATGTAGTGATATTGAAAAACTGTTGATGTTCTACACCACTCTCAGCTGGCCCCTGAGAAAGTAGATTGCACACCTCTCTCTCTCTCTCTCTCTCTCTCTCTCTCTCTCTCTCTCTCTCTCTCTCTCTCTCTCTCTCTCTCTCTCTCTCTCTGTGAACCAGGAAAGATGACTATGGTTGGAGATACTAACGAGGGCCTTTCTCGAAGTGAATGATCAGTCGCACGTAGCAAAGCCAACTCAACAACCACAAATTCACCTCTCTCTACTGGCATGTTGGAGCAGCCATGTGTTGGAGAAATCTCATGGGATGGGATATGAAGTTTTTTGGCAACACTTCAAGCATCAATCAATGCACAGAATCAAGAAATCACATGCTTGGCTCTCAAGTGTCAAGCGTTGGAAAGTAAGAATACACAGTTGGAACAAACTGTGGAGGAACATGCCAAGAGAATCACAGACTTGGAAATGAGTATGGCAACATGCACATGCATGGAAACACCAAAAACATGGGCCGGAGTAGTATCACATACTTCCCCAAATGGAGGCATGCCTATACTTCATGCAAAGGGTGGTGATGCACTGGTAGATTATGTGGATGCACGTGAACGTAAAGAAAGAGAAAACCGCACCCAAAACCTAGTTATTTGGGGATTGCCCGAAACAAATGATGAGACTACATTGTCTCTTACTACAGAAGTCATGTAGTTTTTTTGTAAGCATTTTGCCATGCAGATGTACATGTCTTTGGTGCTCGACGTTTGGGCAAGAAGAAAGATGATGGGAAGGCAAGAGCCATTGTATGCACTCTATTGGATGCACGTAAGAGAACTATACTTTTAGACAGTAGTCGAGTATACCTCAAGGGAACACATTTTTATGTAAATGAGGATTGCACCCCCATGCAGCAAAAGGAACATCGGAAGCAATACAATAAGCAAAAGAAATCTAGTGATAACACTTCAAAGGATGCATAGGGATTCGCGACCCATGGGAGCTATGTGCTTGTGAAGGTGTTGTTTTGGAATTGCAAAGGGTTTCCATGGCATAAAGGTGAAAGCATTAATGCTATGGTTGGTGATATTGACATCGTGTTCCTCGCCGAGACATGGGAGCAGGAGACATGTAGAATTTCGAATGTCCCAGGGTACATAATTCATTGCGCATATTAGCCACATGTAGGAAAAAGAGGGCAAGGAGGAGTTGCATGCATATACAAATGTCATTTGGAAGGGATGATTGATGTATGTAAAGTAGACCGACATAAGTGGTACATATGGTTTATGCTCAAGCACACTACACCAATGTACATTGTGGGATGTTACATTCCACATAAGGAGTCCCCCTTCTATGCAGACATGAAGTGGATTCCCAAGAACCTTTTGAGTATGGATACATGCACATATATGCAACAAGGACATGTAATGGTCTTAGGTGACTTAAATGCGCGTATTGGACGTATGCAATTTCAGCCCATAGTGCGTGATGAGCTAGACAAGGAAGAGGTTGTGGATGTAAATGCACATTGGTGTAGATAGATAGTCTGAGGATATAGACATTAACGCTCACGGACGTGCTTTGATGGATATGGTTAATGGTTTGCACATGTCGATATTGAATGGTATGAATTGTTTCCCCGATACTAAAGGATACACGTGCTACTCAACTAGTGGAGGTTCCATTATGGTAGATTATGCAATGGTACACGTGAATGATTTATACATGATCAGTGAGTTTTGGTTAGGTTAAAAACATCTAGAATCGGATCGTATAGCTTTGGGCTTGACACTTGATATTTGCCACCATGTAGGACAGGTAGGGGACATAGTAGGTGCTGGTGCATTCTGTATTGATGTAGACAAGAAACAAGCATATGCTGGTCACCTGGATAGTCTTATGAGCAATCTTACTAGAAGCACATGGGCTGATCTGAGAGATGCAATGTTAAATACAGCTATAGAGGTTTTTGGGAAACCAAAGAGCAGTCACAAAAATGTCAAAGGATTGCCATGCAAGAAATGGTTTGATGATGAATGCAAGGATGCATGTAGAAAGCTGAAAATCCTCCCTAAGGGACAAGAATGAAGTGAGACAAAAAAACAATATAATGCTCACACGTAAAAAGTGATGACGATATGTAGTGGCCAAAGAAAGTGAAGATGCTAGGGAGTTTGAGAAATGTCTAAGGCAAGCATGGAGAAATTTGCAAACCAAACAGTTGTGCTATGGGGGATTTTATAGATGCTATCATATGCTACATAACTTTACATGCATAAAGAGGTATAGCCCATCAAATGTAATGTACATACGTAGTCATTTAGTGCTCTGTTCACTTTAGAAACATTGGAGGCAGCCCTTAACAAGATGGCTAATGGAAAAGCATGTGATACTTTGCAATTGAATGTGGAGATGTTGAAATGGACAACAAAGGAGACGAGACTGTTTATGTTGCATGTGATACATCATGCTTTTGCATATGGTTTTTCCCAAGAATGGTAGGAGAATTGGATTCAACCGTTGTATAAGGGAGGAGATCGCAAATTTCTCACAAACTACTGCATGATTATGGTCAGTTCAGCCATGGCAAAGCTATTGAACACTATCCTAGAAATGCAATTGAGTAAACGGGCAGAAAGTAATAACAAACGAGCTTATGGACAAGTAGGTTTTCGCCCTAGTCATAACACCATAGACCATTTGGTTACTTTATGTGTGTTTATGGATGAGAGTCGGCTTGAGGGAGCAACCTTGTATTGCTATTTTGTGGATTTTAAGAAGGCTTTTGACATCGTATCAAGGGTTGGTTTATGACAACGAATGCAAGAATTAGGGGTCCCAAATGATCTATGCATGGGAATTTACAGGATATATTAATGAGTGGTGTGCCACCTCAGAGGTCGCAATGGGTTGTCACAAGTATTTGAGAGTAATATGGGAGTCAAACAAGGTTGCTCGCTCTCCCCTACATTATTTGGCTTATGCATTGATAAGCTAGAGGAAATACTTCTCACGGCTATGAATAAAGAGGAAGCCAAAAGCTCGCATATTGGTATGTTTGCCATCTTGCTCCTGCTTTATGCAGATGATGTGGTCTTCTTTACATATACTGGGGAATGTATGCAACAGTTCATGGGGATTCTTGAACGATTTTGTCAAGATAATGGTTTGACAGTGAATGTATCAAAAACAAAACTAATGGCTATGCGCACCAAGCAATTAAAGACCCCACCAAAAGTACATTATGCAGGACAATCTATGGAGGTGATATCTACTTTCAAATACTTGGGGATTGAGATACCTGCAGACCATAAATCGCAAACATGTGTGGAGCGGCAGGAAAAGAGAAGTATTATCACTTTGAAAATGACTGCAGCCATACGGATACTAAATGTTGGAAAATACGTTGTAGGATTTTTTATGCATATGTTCTATAGACGATATTATATGGAGTGGAAGTGTTGGGGGGGAGGGGGCGGGGGGAGCATCTCCTCATCTACATGGAACAACATTGAGAAGCTACAAAAAGCTTTTATTCGTAGACATTTGGGCATCAAAAGTACCACACCATATGTACTTATGCTTTTGGAAATTGGCCGTCGGCCAATTGAGGTACATGCTATGATCCGAGTACTGAGATATGCCACCCAAGTACGTCAAATGGATGACATTAGGCTCCCCAAACGGGCATGGGATGCTAGCACATGCTTACAAAAAATGTGGAAAAGTAAAGTGCTTTCAATAGGATGGGTGCTGGATATATGAAATGGTTTAAAGGGTGGGGAGTGGATAGATATCTAGATATGGCATCCGAAGATATATGCATGGACACATTTCAATCAGACCTCTTACGACCCTATCAAGCAAAACATCAAAGCAAGGGAGCAAATGGCAAACTTGCTTATTATAGTATGCATATCTATCCTTCATGTTGGGAATCCTACATGCAAGCAGAGGCACACACGCAGCCATACATAGCCAACCTGCTCTCAGTGGTATTTAGATGAAGTATTGTATGACTTCAAACTCGATCACATACTTTATTGATTGAGACAGGTGCATGGAGTGGATAGGCAAGAGAGACGAGGTTCTGCAAGCTATGTGGACTATAGAGTGTAGAATCAGAGGTACCTAGCATACGCGCACATACGGGGGCTAACTTTGATATCCCTTTATAGGGGCTACTTCACCAATTTTTGACCACTACTCCTATATCAAAGTTAGGGACTCTCATCGCCCGCATGTTATGCTTTCGGGAGAACCATGCTGCATAGATCGTTCTTTCACCGTAGCTACCCTTTCCTACCATGGGGGGGAGGAGAATCATTGTATATCTGGAAAGGTCCCATGGGTCATAATTTGGCCTTCCGTGAACGATAATAAACTACTTTACTCTACTCTACTCTCCCTCCCTCCCTCCCTCCCTCCCTCCCTCCCTCTCCCTCCCTCCCCTCTCTCTCTCTCTCTCTCTCTCTCTCTCTCTCTCTCTCTATCTATCTATCTATCTATCTATCTATCTATCTATCTATTTGTATATCTCCCTCCCTCTCTTTATTTCGACCTCCCTCTCTCTCTCCTCCCCCTCTCTCTCTATATATATATATTCTCTCTTTCTCCCTCTCTTTTTTTCTTTTGTATTTCTCCCTCTCCCTCCCTCTATTTCTCTCCCTCCTTCCTTTTTATCTCTATACCTCTCTCTCTTTCTCTTTTTTTCATTCCCTCTCTCTATTTTTTGTACTTCTCTCTCTCTTTATTTATCTCGCCCTCTCTCTATTTCTCTCTTTTCCCCCTTCTCTATTCCTCCCTCTCTCTTTTCCCTTCTCACTCTCTCCACACACACACACACACACACACACACCTCCCTCTCTCTAAACAAAAAGAAACAATAGAAGAAAAGAAAAAAAACAAAGAGAGAAGAGACAATGCAGTTACCTAAAAGCTCGAAGAAGAATCTATTCATGCTTTCCTCCTCCTCCTTCTTTTCCTTCATGACTTCTCTCCTTCTTCTCCTTTGTGTGCCTATCTCCTTCTCCTCCATGGATGGTAGTGGCAGTAGTAGTGGCTGTGGCCTCACACACACATACACATAACCTCCCTCAAGGGGTGTACCTATAAAAAATAATCTATATAACATGCATTCAAAGGGTATTAAAAATACCCTTTCTTTACATGCTATAAGGCCATAAAATGACCCCATTTACTTTACTAAACTTATGATTTTTTTTCAAATTATAAACCCCTTTTATAAATATAATCCTATAAAATTTACTAAATAAGATATCATTTTCTTTGAATTCATGTGGTATATTACATGTTATATAAGGTGGACTCCTTGGGTAACCTCCCTTACTTTGAGCTCTCTCCCTCTCTCTTTTGCTCTCTCGCTCTCTCTTGCTTCTTGTAAAATGTCGTGCTGAGGCATTCAATACCTTTTTTTTTCTCAGTACATTGTCACTATTCGCATCACAAAGCATTGTTATGTGTGCTGCAAAAGTGCCTCGATATACATCGTAAAGCATTGCTATTTTTTATGCATATAATGACATATATAGTGACACTATTAAATCTCTCAGAAATGGTTATTGTTATGCTTCCATTTCCTTGTAGTAAAAAGAACTAAGAGTTAGGATAGAAGATTCTTAAAGCCCTCTTTAACACTTGCTTAATCCAAACTCGCTCTTTTCTCAAAGTTAATCCCCTTAGTTCTCTTTTTTTAAACTCTAGATTATTATATTTTAATATGCAATAATAATTCATGTAAAAAGAGTACTAGATACATAAGAATAACCTCAATGTTTAAATACATAAGCTGGAGGCTTATGTAAGAGATGATTGATAGTATCCCTTTACATAAGTCACTTTGGATGGGGTCCTTGTAATGGTAGCAGCTCTTTCAAGAGGAAGAAGTTTGAGTCACCTTCTATAGACCCATATAGTTTTAGTTGTTGGTTTGTTATTTACACATAACAATTTATCTTCATGGAAGCGTAAAGAAGAAATAGACTAATAAGTTTAAGTCTCCCAATCGTTGAATAACTCAAAAATGATAATTAAGATAGTGGGTATTGCTAGCATAAATCCTCAAATAAGTATCACTTCTAGGCTATAGATATATAATACCCATCCTCTTGATGGATATAAGACATGTGGAGGAATGTGTATCTTATCAACTTTCAAGGATTTGAAAAACTAGTTCTCTTAATTGATAATTTAGCGATCTATCAACGATCTGGTAACTAGGGAAAAGCCGTAATGGATTAAGTATGAAATATTCTTTTATATGAAAGAATTTGCTTAGCACAAAATATGTATTTTACAAAAGAAATAATTTGTAGTACAAAAGAATATTGGTCTATAAACACTGGGGTTTCACTATAGTACAAAAGAATATTGGCCTATAAACATTGGGGTCTCACTATGCCTGTCATGTCTTGCTAGTCTTTGTAGCTAAAGGACTATTAGAACAAAGATAAAGATATTTAGTAAAAAAATTTAAACGAGCTATTTAGTTCCATAATAAATCTCCATGACATCTTAAGGGGTTAATAAGCTATAAAAATAAGAATAATTTGTTTAGATTTTTTGTATAAAAATTAATCAATGAGCTAAAATCATATATTTAATTTAATACTATTTATTAATTTAATAAGTTATATAATAATATTAAATTAATTTTATCTTGAATTGGACAACTTTAAAATATTTGTAAAAGGAAAAGCAAAGAATAGAAAGAACTTCACTTAATAAATTTATTCTTAAAGCATACCTATTTAGGAGTAGGGGAAAGTTAGAGGATAGTAAAAGCTTTATTGATGAATTTATCAAGTAGACTTGTGTATGAGTAGGTAGAAATTTAGAGGATAATAACTTCTTTTCTTATTATCCTCTAAAATCCTTTTTCTTGCAAACAAGTCCACTTGAGAAATGTATCACTTCCATCATAACCTCTCTTTATTTCCATGGTAGAAGTTTATTTTGAGAGAGTAGTAGAAGGTTGCAAGTTTTGAGCAAGCACTATCTTCGAGTAGACTTATAAGGGCAAATATTGACTTCAAGTAGAATATTTGTTTGTAGACTTGTAAATGGGATTTATTGACTTCATTAAAATTTTATGATTTGTTAGTAGACTTATGTAGAAAATATTTTGATTATTTAATTTAGAGTGTAGTAAACTTTATACATGAAACTAACATTAAGTCACTGTGCAATACATAGGTATTATGCATTTTAGTAAACAACAAGCTTGCACCTTAAAAAATAGCAAAGTTCCAAAATGACAAGACATCGAGGTGATTGAGAATATGCAAAGGAGCTATACCAAGGTCCCACTAACTTGCAAACGGAGTGTGTATTTAAGTTGGAGCTTCATGTATCAAATAACATCTCTTAAGGATAATAGGAAATGTAGTTACTTACACAAATCCACCACCAAATGTAAAAGTCTTCTTTTGGTAGTTTTGGAACAAACATAGAACAAAAGAGGCTAAAGGACTGCATATTGATAATATTGATGTATTAGGATCAAGAACTACATCTAGAGTCAATGAGTATGATGAGGGGAAAGAATTATGGAATATTCAAGATGGTAATGAGGCAAGTTCATCTCATGCAACACATATCTCAACACAATCTTTGCAAAATACAAGGGGTGCTAGATCTTCTAATGCAAGACAAAGTTCACACTAAGAGGACGGAGAGCAAGAATTGAAAAGAAAAATAAGTTAATATATATCTAAAGTGGACATATTCTTTTATAGCATGTGGTATTCCTTTTAATTTCATCCAAAATCCAATATTATCGGACGATTTAATCTCCACAACTAAAATTGAATTCACTTTGCTAGACTATAATGAAATGTGTATAAAATATTGGGATAGAATTCAAACAAAGTTAGAGACATCTAAAGTTCTAAGTATTTTATTTTTTTCTATTTATATGAATGCACAATTGTAATGGATGGTTTGGACAAATAATCAATGCAAGACATCAATTGATAGTGTCATTATACATTGAAGAGGCACAATTTTTTTGGAAGCAATTGATACATCTCTTCAAGAAAAGACGATTCATTTCATAGAAGACATTTATGAGTAGCCATTAGCAAACTGGGAGATCCAAAGAATGTCACGACTATGTTATTAAATAATGCCTCCAATTATAAGAGAGAAGGTACACACACAATGGCCAAGTACTCATAAATTGCTTGGGTTCCTTGTGCATCTCACACTCTTAATTTACTATTGAAGGATATGAAAAAGTTACCAATTATTCAAATTGTGTTATGGGATGCAAATTACAAGCATTATTTCAACATCATTTTGATAACTGCTTAAGAAATTTTTGTGCCATAGGATTTTCTACTGCTTATCTACTTCTTAGTAGATTAAAAAACATGAAAGATGTGCTTCAAGAGAGCACTATAAGTAGATTCTACCATAATTGGCTCATTAAGAATCCTCAAATTACTGTTGGTAATGTAAGAAAATGTGTCAAATGTGTTCAAAGCAATACATTTTGGCAAAATTTGGAAAGAATCATTGCGTTGGTAAAGCCATTTGTGCTCTTATGCACATGGTTGATGAGAACTTCATCATGGGATAGATTTATTGTCACTTCCATGAAGCATTAAAAAGAAAAATGATCTCACCTCTTTCAAGTCACAAAACACTACAACACATAGGCCCCATATTGACATTCAAAGTGATGGAAATATTCATGCAAAAAATTTCCCTTATTGTTGTTAAAAACATGGATATATGTGTCTCTATAGATCCATTGCTATTTGCGTGTCATAACAATGCAAATAATGATGGTTATAGAGTATCTCGCAGCACAAATAGCAACAGTCTTAGGTTATTTTGTGATGCAAATAGCAATGGTTATAGAGAGAAAAGAATTTGGATGGCAAGGTATGTAGCACACACACACACACACACACACACACATATATATATATATATATATATAGAGAGAGAGAGAGAGAGAGAGAGAGAGAGAGAGAGAGAGAGAGAGAGAGAGAGAGAGAGAGAGAGAGAGAGAGAGAGAGAGAGAGAGAGAGAGAGAGAGAGAGAGAGAGAGAGAGAGAGAGAGAGAGAGAGAGAGAGAGAGAGAGTCTGTGTGTGCGCGCGCGTGTGTGTGTGCGTGTGTGTGTGTGCGTGTGTGTTTTAGCATCACTTACTGTTTTGTATTCCTTAGCTTGTGTTATGTTTGTTTGGGCAAAGACTTTAACTATCAAACTCTATAAATAGTAGAGTAGGTTCTAGTTATACATGCATCTAGAATATATTATAAAACTCACCCACAAAGTTGGAGTTGTGTACCTCATCTTATATTTGACCAAGAACTAAAGTAAAATCGCGATGTAATGTTCTTTGGAGTTAAATAATTTCTTAGAACTTGAAGTCCTTACCTTATGTGTATCACAACTTTTTGCCTATCCAATGACTTTCCAATTACAAGTAAAATAAAGTCAAGTAAATGGGTGCACTGTGGGGGGAAAGTTGGGAGGTGATGAGGACTTCTGTCTTGCTAAATTGGTCACCCCTCTCTACTTACATAAAACTCTTTCTTGTTGAATTAGTCACCCCTCTCTACTTATATGCATGCACCTCCCATTGTACTTTGTTTACTTTCCCTTGCCCTACAAGTAGAGCTGGTCCATTTTGAGAAGTGAGACCTTTGTGCTCTAAATGATGCGTTTTGCAATGGTAATGTTATGAGGAACAAAGCTACAATGTTAGCGCAACTAATGGGGCTATGACCACATGTCCAATGTAACATGGATCTTATTTAACAATGCATTTTGAGATAGTACAGTGTTTATGACGTTGTTTTGTCACATGCTATACGTTTGATGCCAATTTTTCCAAAGCCTCATCATTAGAGGGCGAGAACAAGCTACTTTATAATAAATACTTGTAAAAATAAATTCTCTACTTTGATGGAATCCATCTTATCATTTGCTAACAACAATTGTCTTTGGAGAGAGTTGTGATTGTTTGGCCGCAGTTGCAAACACGAACTTTTCACTTTTCAATCTAGAGAGCAAATGTGCGAGCATGGACTTTTTCACTTGTGAATCCACATAAGTCAAGACCCCTAGGGTCAAGGGAGATGAGGCACTATGTGGGTGCATGGTGATGGCCATTGAGATAGACCAGATTTTAAATACATTTTTAAGTGAGTTCAACTTTTGGGAGTGACATAGGGGGGAGGGGTGGGGGGGGAGGGGGGCTGGGGGGGGGAGAGAGAGAGGAGTTGATTTTGGAACTGTTCACGAATGGTAATGGTGGGCTGTGGATTGCCCTGTCAATCTGGGGTTAATACTATGTTCTATGCAGAAAATGCCTGTGGGCAATGCTGCATCAATCAACACAAGAACAATAATAATGGTTCTATTAGGGGAGAAGGGGGGGAAAAGGACACCACAACAAAGGCAGCACAGATGGCCATGGGCACAGGGGTTGCAGTCTCTTCTGGCTGTGGACTTGATGAGAATTGCAGGTATCATCACCAGGTCAATCTCTTGAAATAAAAGGAAAGAGAGAGAGAAATAAGACTAGAAAAGCACATGCTTGTTGAGAAGCAGAATTCGATCTTTACAATCTATCTTTCGTGTCTTTCTGGATTCTCTGTTTGTCTGTCTGTCTGTCTGTCTCTCTCTCTCTTGTTGCTCTTCTTCTTCTTCTTCTCCTCCTCGTCGTCGTCCTCTTTCTGTCTCCGTATCTCTCTCCCCGCCCCCCTCTCTCTCTCTCTCTGTGCCCGTGCACGTGTCTTTGTCAGAGGTCTGTTTTGCATATGCAGGTCTGCCGCCACGGATAGAAAGCGGATGAAGCATCGTCGACTCGTTAACTAATTACAGGTTGGATTGCCTGCCATGTTTCCTCCTTTCCTTTTGATTGCCTTCTAATTCTTTGTCTTCCCCTCTTTGTAGATCTGTTTCTATCATAAAGGACCGTCGCTCTAGGTCATTTGTCCGTCTTTCTCCAGATCATTGTCTTCTGCATCCTTGAACTGACGAAGATCACTCCTTTCGGCTATTGCATAGGTGAGCTTCCATAAAACTCCGTGACTTCCATCACGCCATGGGTCGTGCAAAGAAAGGTACTGTCAAGGAGGATGCTGAGGAAGTTCCGGATGAGTTCCGGTGCAAGCGTTCTGATGGCAAGCAATGGCGGTGCTCTGCGCGGGCCATGGAGGGCAAGAGCATGTGTGAAAAGCATCACACTCAAGCAAAGAAAAGAGCTGCTATTGGTGCAATGAAGCAGGGCTCTGCAAAAAAATTGAAGACCAAGGCTTCGCGACAGGGGGGTGCAGATGATGATGAAGTGGAGGAAGGCACTAGGGTTTCTGAAAATAGGAGGAAACCAACCGTTCAAGTCAAAGACACGGAAGCTAGGCTCAAAAGCAGGGAAACAGGGGAAGGGCCTAAAAGGGCTAAGCGCATGCCTATGGTAGTGCCAGACACTAAACAGAAAAATGAGATTTCTGATGGGATATCAAAGACCGGAAATGGAGTCATTAGAAGTAAGAATTCAACCTCTAAAGAGCATGAAAAAAATTCAGAAAAAAATGTAAGAGAAAAATCAGAACTATTGGAGCTTAAGGTCAGAGCCAAAAAATTGAAGAGAAAATTAAGAGAAGAGGCAGAATCTTCTGGTTTCAAATCAAGACATGAGAAACTTGAAAGGAGAGGAAGAGAGAAGGGAGAGCTGCAGGAGGATACTTCATTCTCTGTTGGGAAAGCAAGCAAAAAGCAGAAGAGTCTGAAGGAAAGCAGAATTTGCCACCAGTGTCAAAAGAATTTCAGGGATGGTCTTCTAGATTGCAAAAATTGCAAGAGCATACAATATTGTTCCCAATGCCTTGCTAGATGGTAAGGCAATTTGTCAGTGTTCTCTGTCATTTGCTTAGGAATAAGTAAAAGTTATAGAACAACATCAGTTTCATCGTTGATTTCTGCCTACTAAAGGTACCCTGACATGGACGAAGCAGACTTTGAAAAAGCATGTCCAGTCTGTAGGGGAGATTGTAATTGCAGAAGTTGTCAACGACTGAAAGGTCTGAAGTCTTTGTCTCCACATGAGGTATTAGCAAAATTGCAATTGTCTATCCTGACTGGGCAGTAAAGCATAACTCTTGATTTCTAAATTCTGATGAAGCTTATGTTTTGTTTGCAACAGGACATGGTATCTCAAAGGATTTCAGCTTTACGCTTCATTTTGTCTTTTATTTTTCCTGTCCTCAAGGACTTGAATAAACAACAAAGCGATGAAATTTTGCTGGAGGCTAAGATTCAAGGTCTCAATTGATATGCCTAAGAATGTTGCAATTGTAGCTTGTTTTCAATCTGTCATTAAGGTGGCTTTCCATATGCAGGATCCAGTGGTGTAGAGATCAAGAGGTCAAGACTTCAATCAGATGAACGTCTATTTTGGTTTGTCTCTCTGTCTATCTATTTGGTCTTGTGTATGCCTTTAGGTTGAGTGTAGGCCAATAGTGAAGGTGCTCTCCTTTTGCAGCGACAACTGCAATGCCTCGATTCTAGATGTACACAGGACATGTCCAGGTTGTCACTACGATTTGTGTTTATCATGCTGTTGGGAGCTCCGGCAGGGGCAGCAACCAGGTGGTCAACATGCATCTACTGCTGAGAACCAATCTCATCGAAGAACAGTGGAGTCAGTAGATACACGTTCAAAAGAGGCTGATGTTAAATCATCAATTTGGAAGGTAAATGATGATTGCAGTATTCCCTGTCCACCCAAGGAATGTGGTGGCTGTGGGTTTCTGCAGCTCTCTTTAAGGCGACTTGTCAAGCAAAACTGGATTTCCAAACTTGTGGCAAATGTAGAGAAAGCTATTGGTGATGAGCCCCCAATAAAGACTGACCTATCTAGACCATGCAGTCTGTGTTTTGACAAGAAAATTAGTGGCTCATCTCCTTTGCGGGAAGCTGCCCACAGAAGTGGTGCCTTTGACAATTATATTTATTGCCCTTCAGCTTCAGATAGGAGTCCAGAAACCTTCCAACATTTTCAGGAGCATTGGCTCCATAAGGAGCCTGTAATTGTGAGAAATGTCCTAGATAAAGTAAAACGTCTAAGCTGGGAGCCTATGGCCATGTGGCAAGCTGCAAGAGAAAAAGCTGATGAAGAAGCCAAGTATGTAAGGGTGACAGATTGTGTTGATTGGTGTGATGTAAGTAACTTTTTCAAAGCTATTTATATGATATGTGTCGCAGGTCTAGGTTTCTGATTAGCACATTTGAAATTCTTGTTATCTTCTGTATCCTTAGGTTGAGATAAATATCCGTCAGTTCTTCAAAGGCTACATGGAAGGGAGAGTACGTGAAGATGGCTGGCCTGAAATGCTAAAACTGAATGATT
Organism: Lygodium microphyllum; assembly: GCF_053477565.2. Taxonomy (NCBI): domain Eukaryota; kingdom Viridiplantae; phylum Streptophyta; class Polypodiopsida; order Schizaeales; family Lygodiaceae; genus Lygodium; species Lygodium microphyllum. The sequence continues at coordinate 57,932,022 of NC_141160.1, read as the reverse complement.
GGCCTCCTCATGACTTCTTTCATGGAAGTTTGCCACGCCATGGTACAGAGTTCATTAGCGCTTTGCCTTTCCATGATTACACACATCCTACTCGAGGAATGTTGAATCTTGTGACAAAGCTTCCAGACTATGTCTTGAAACCTGACCTGGGGCCTAAGACATACATTGCATATGGACTTCAAGAGGAACTTGGAAGAGGCGATTCAGTCACAAAATTGCACTGTGACTTGTCAGATGTTGTAAGTTATTTCAGATCTCTGAAATTGCAGTTAGTGTTTATGTTTATGGCAGCTTCTGATGTGCTCTTCCAATGTTCTGGTTGAATTTTACAGGTTAATGTGCTAGCACACACTGCAGAAGTGAAAATGTCTAGATGGCATTGTGAAAAATTTGACAATCTCAGGGAACTGTATAAATCCAAGTATTTGGAGGAGCTAAGTAAGGAAAGTACATTACAATGCGAAGAGGAACATATTGTTTCCAACAGAGCGTCGCTCATGAATGCTCAGGTTGAAAGACTGGAAACAAAAGCAGCTGCTACTTTGACCCCAGAATATAAAGGTCCACACACGTTTTTGAAAGATGAGGTTTGTTCCTTCCCTCCATTTGTAACATGTGTGTTGCTATCAAATCTTAACTTTCTGTTTGGAGCTGTAAAAGAGTTTTGACTGTGCCTTGCAGATTTTGGAAGGTAGAGATACATCAGCAATCATGGGGCATACGAACAGTGCAGCAAGAGAGAAACTTCAAACTAGTGATCACGTTGTAGGAGCAAAGCATTTTGTGAATGCGGATTTGCAAACAGGGAACATCTTGATTGAGCAGGGATCTGGCCTCAAAATCAACAGCTTGGCAGCTGCAAATGTACAACAAACTGTTGGCGAGGATGTGAGAGACTGTGATCTGGCTGCAGCTGGATCTGTTAGGAGGATGGCTGAAGGTGAGGATATAGAAGACCAGCATATGGATGACAGTCGTCAAAAAGGATTGGTCTCAGTTCTGCCTGGTGTTGTAAATGAACAGACAGATGACCAGGGAGGTGAGAGTTTTCAGGCTCACAGCAAGGAAGGTGATCATACAGCTATGCAAAAAGAAAACAGCAATCATGGACTAGATACAGAAGAAGAAATGGGCCAGCATTTTGAGACATCAGTGTCTGCTGAAAGAAACTTGTCAGGTGACCAAGAAAGTGGCCATGTAAACATGCCATTCAGGCAGAAAAATGATATTAATGGCAACTTGAGCAGCGAAGAAATTGATGATTGTCTATTAAGAGAAAATGTAGGATGTGCACTAGATGTAGCAAAGGGCTCTTTTGCACTTGACTCTCAAATAACCAAAGCCAATTGTCAGGTGCAAGATGAAGGACTTGTATCAGATGATATCCATGGCAACAGTCCATGTAAGGAAGAAGAGTATTGTCTTGGGACTGACAGCAAGAAAGGCAATGATTTGACAGAAGATGTCCTTGAGCAGAAAATTGGAACTTGTTCTGCTTCCCTAGTCCAGAGCAAGGATGATAGTTACGGTGATAAACGACAAGATAATGGACATGTGGCTGATGATGTCTCCCTAGGACCTGATAATTCTGGTAAAACAGAAGTCTTAAGGGGTGGAGCTTTATGGGATATTTTCCGCCATCAGGATGTACCTAAATTACAAGCTTATTTGAAGAGTCATTGGAGAGAATTTCGGCATATCAAGGAGAAGCCTCTCGATCATGTATGTTCTTTGCAGGCTTTTCTTTTATGAATCTTGATAGAAGTCAACTGGTTGTAACTTGTCATTGATCTCGTATTCAATCTGTGGATAACCTGCTATACAGCAGTTTGAACAGTTCAAAGAATGGTGATACTGAGATGGATCCTGGTTTTAGTTATATACATACATACACATATATATATATATGTATATATATATCTTATTGTCTGAGTGTTTGTAGGTTACAAATCCAATCCATGATCAAACCATCTATCTGACTGAGAAGCACAAGAAAAGACTCAGGGAGGAATATGGTGAGTGGATTTGCAGGGCCTTGATTTGATTATTCCAGTGTGATGGCTTTTCTCCCCAAAGGTTAAATTTTTTGCATCTCTTTGTAGGAATTGAACCTTGGACATTTGAGCAGCATACCGGAGAAGCAGTTTTTGTACCTGCTGGCTGCCCTCATCAAGTGAGAAATTTGAAGGTACATTGCTTGTTTCTGCCCAGCAGAAAATAACACCAGTGAGAGTGCTCATAAAGGATGTGAAACAATGTAGACATGGTTCTTTTCCATCCATTAGTCTATGCAAAGCTTGGAGTTGTCAATCCCAGCTCAACACCCATAAGAGCTATCTTGGAAACACTTGAAATGTTGGACCTTGAACTGGAAGTACCAAGTTATGAGGGAATCAAGCAAGGGTCAAGCAGAGATTTAGTATGTGCTTTGTATGGTGATTCTTGTAGTGACCAGCATAGACTAGTCTGGCATACCATGTAATTGGGATAGTTGTTCAACAAGTAGATTAGTCAATTTTTGGCTTTTCATGGTTGTGTTAGTTGAAATTGAGCTTCTTTGTTAATTGATCTTTCATGCCTCCCTTTGCATTTGGCCTTGATTAGTATGTGAGAATCCTACGACAAAATAATCATTTGGTGGCTTTTCATGTGTCTTAATTCAAATTAAAATGAACCATGTTACTAAACTGATCTTTCATGATTCAATTTGCACCAGTCTGCGATTTGTCTGGGGCAATCCTATTACAAAATCCCTGGATGTATTCTTGAGCTATTGAAAGTTAGGCCTTAGGAAATTTACTTTGAATTCAATTAAGGGTAGTTTTTGCTAGGGGCCACGAAACTTGCTTAAAGCCACAAAACTGGCTGTAATAGGATCATTGGCGCCTACATGCATTTTCACAATTAGATGGCTTGCAAACACTGCATGCATGCCCAAATTCATGGCTTTGAGCACATGCATAGCAGTAAACTGATCTAATCTTTTCCAAATCTGACATTTATCCATAAATAGGGGTATTTTCTATGGCGTGCAGCCCTAACAGCCCAGATTCATCATATGCATTCTGTACATACATGTGTGCACGTAATGCTAGATCTAGTGACTCGGCCATTGGTTCAACTGAGGGGTGACATTGCACCCTATAGAGTTAATTAGGGGTGCACGTCCAATTTAAAAAACCACTTTATAGCTTTAATGGAACCCAACATCAAGAAATAAAAGATAGTTAAGGAATACTTAGACAAGGAGGATGGCTCTAGGCAACTTTGTGTTACCGCTGAATAATACATTTCCTATCCCCACGATTGACAATCTGTTTATCAATTGTAGGTTCACACACTGCAATTCTTCATAAAAATGATGTCAATCAAAATTGAAGTCTCTTACCAGCCTTGGTCAGTTGGTCCATGAGGTCAATAAGTTTCTGCACCAACTCATTGAGATTTTATTCCCCTAACTTGAAGTTCACAATTGCTCCTTAAGTTGATAATTGCATAGGTTGTGTGTACCAGCAAATCTGTCAACAAGATCAGTAAGCGGCATACACCTTTTTTTGACTAAGCTGGATGAAGTCATCTAGAGCCCCCTTATTGCTGACAACAAACTCGTGGATCTCCTCTTTAGAAGTAGCTGCAAGCAGAATAGGGGCACATCTATTGAGATACTCTTAGTGGTAGTGCATTTTCAGAATAGGCTCGATGGACTGCTTCCATACCTTGAAATTTATATCCATCAGCTTGATCTTAGGGATGAATGCTGATGCCATCAGTACAGCCATTAAAACACAGACCTGTAAGAGGGCAGACAGAAGAGAAAGCCTGCAGAAGCAGATAGGCAGAACACAGATGTTGATGGGACAGCTGTTGCCAATCCTGCAAAATGCAGGGGTCTGGATGTGCCTGGTGTTACTGCAATGCAAAACACAGCTAGAGCAGGGTGGGGACAGGGGAAGATGACTGAGAAGTAGGTAAAGATTGGTAGTAGAGAGAGGATGTATGTAGAAAACAATGAGAACTGCTCCCAAAACATGTAGAGAAATGCCCTAACACAGAAACTCAAATGCAATGGTACGACAAAACACAAACTAGTAATAGAATACAATTAGGGTCAGGCTAACTTAGAGACAATGAACACATTGAATAATAAACTGAATAAACTTGAATAGAATACAATGCTCATGCATCAAACACACTATGTAGTGAATGAATATTAACCCTTGAATGCTGGTGTCTTGAGGGCTGGGCAAAGAGTGAGTTGGAGAGTGTGTTGTACCCATGACGGATCCCAAAATGCAGCAAGGCAGTCTCCATGAGGGTCTAATAGGAGCAAACACAGCAAAATAAAGCTGGATCAGTCGGCGGACAGGTAATTGGAGAAGAGAGACAGCAAAATGCAGCTGTTTTGACAATGTGGAAGCTGGTTGGAAGGTCTGAACAGCAAAATGCAGATCTTCTGGTGGAGAAGACCGGCTGAGCAATAGTAGTCTGATGCAAATGCAGCTGTATGTTGACATCAACAGGCTGGGTGACAACTGTGTAGGCTAGGTGGCAGCATCTAGTGATGAATATGTAGTAAACGCAGGCTGGAACAGCTCTTGGCAGCAGTACAGCTGATGTAGGCGCTGGACAGGCTGAGAATACTCCAAAATCTGCAATAGGGTGCTAGAAATCAGGTGCCACTAGGTAGATAGCAATGGGCAGCAGCTTGGCTTAGATATCCTCCTCAAACAAGTGTGGACAGCAGAGAGAAGGCACTTGCAAGCTGCAAAAATGAGATTGGACTGAATGGAGGGCAACTTGTCTATTTATAAAAAATTTGGGGCCTTCCAAATTAGCGTTTGTATGTGGGACACAAAAACTCTGGAGGATCATGTTTCTTTTTAATAAAAGGCTTAAATTCATCAACTAATTTGAGTTTTGGGTTGGTTTTAATAAAGGCAACGCATTTTTAGCTCAACATTCCCTCTCAAGCCCAAAATTGGAAATAGAAAGGGATTGCAAAGAAGCCTAAGCCCTTTTTCTTATCTTGTATCCCAAGGCATCCCACCCCTAGGGCATTTGGCCAAGGGTGCATGTTGGTTGCTAAGTGATCTAACAAGACTATAGAGGTAATTATAATCTTACCAAGAGACCCCAAGTGTTCACCCCAAAGAGGTCAAAGCATTAAACAAAAGATGCACGTTAGTTGCCCAATGGCCTACTAAATCCTGCAAAGGTGAATGCAAACACAATGGACTTTTTTTTTTCTCGAAGGGCTTTTGTTTTGTTTTTAAAGATTTTAGCATGGAGTGAGTGTTTTCAATGAGTTTTTGGCCTATTGAGTAACTGTGCTCCAAAGGAAGAAGGAGAATGGTTGGTCAATCCCAAGACCTTCACAAAACAAACAAGGCTAGACCTACCACTATTGGGTGTTGATGATGAAGAATAGTGAAATGTGGGGAGTATATGGTAGAAGCAAAAAATATAGATGGAAGCAAGCTAGGCAAACTAAGCAAGCAAGGGAGGCTGCCCTTGGAGATTGTGCAATTCCATGAATATGGTGGAACTAGAGTTGACCACTCCAAAGACTAAAAAGGGATAAATGTGTACAGATCATGTTTACAAGAACAGAATTCTGATGCATTGGAGTTATGCAAGAGGCAATGCAAGTGATCATGCTTGTGCAAAATGCTATGCAATGGTGCTAGTTGGACAATGCTTTCATAGGGGAATTGTTAATATGTCCAAGTATTCTTTTACAATCATGGTCATCTTGATGATGTAAATGATGATACAAAGTACAAAATAAATATATAATGTTTGAATCAATTTGTAAATAACACCCGATCACCATGAAGAGAAAAGTCGTCCCCTCTCAAAGTGGAAGGAAAAGTTCGTGGGAGTCACTCTCCACATCAATCCGAAGTCATAGGGGCAGGTGCACCCAAGTTGATCTTGAGAATTACGTGATGTAGAACTAGCTGATTGACTGTCTTGGTCATCATGTCAGAGTGCAGTGAATGCAGAAGCGTATGGACAAGAGTGAAAGACAATTACCACAAGAGAAGAGGGAGAGAGAAAAGAAACAGAAGAATGCAGAAATCCATAGTCAATGAATGCTGAAATGAAGAAGGTAGATACACAAACGGGCTGCGAAGTATTTCCTTGAGTCAATCTCTCTCTCCACCATGCGAATGACAAATGATGAGAGTAGGGGGCCTAGTGGCTATAAATAAGATGAAATAAGGCAATAAACAATCAGGCTAGCCAACAAATTGGCTAACCTGTAGCAAAAAGTGTCAGTGTGCTGCATTCGTGTATATATCTGCATTCTTATGCAACATTCTTCACTGTAGATTTTTTTGCGTTTTATTCTCTCTCTCTTTCTCTCTCTCTCTCTCTCTTCTCTTTTTGTTCACTCTTTGTTTTGGTTATACGCTTTCGCACTGCTTCACTCTGACATGGTATCAGAGCATTGAAGGACTGACCAAGGGTAGATCTACTTGAAGAGGAGATTTCAACACGACACAAAATTGTGTTTTCAGCGTTCAAAGGTGACCAGGAGGGCTGCACATTAGGTGAGCATGGGCATGCGAGAAAGGAGAAGATTTGTTGAAGTTGCTGCTCGTTTTTGCTGTTAAGAGAAGGAAGAAGGTTGTGCTTCGTGTTACATTAATAAATGTAACTTATGGGGAGACAAGCGCGAGGGATGACCGTCCGGGGTTTTTGGGCGCCCGTATGGGGTTAAGGAAAGCTTAGGAAGTAAGTGAGTCATACTTAAATAGTAGAACTCACCAGGTAATGACAGCTAGTAGAGGGAGTCACGACGGGGTAGCACTCCAGCATCTTCCTGAGCGTGGTCGGGTGGAGAGACAGATTTTCTCGTGCTTGTTTTCCCCAGAGCGGAGTAGGGCATCAGCTGAGGATAGAAGACAGACCTGTAAAAATCGTAATATTGGTATTAGAGCCACTTCGACCACATCTTGTGTTGGTGACGATTGCAGTTAGGCCATGTCCTGCCGAAACGATTACGTCCCGCTGAAACGATCGTGTGCCGTCTTCAATCATTGCAGCCATGTTCTGCGTCATCGTGTCCCGTCTTTAGTCATTGCGGCCATGTTCTACGTCAACATGGGCTACATTAATTATAACTCTGGCCACGGCCTTGTTCCCACACGACCTGGCTGTGGTGTTTAATCACACCCTTACCCAGCGGTCCTGCCGACAGGCTTTGTTTCCATGCGACCTGCATACAACCACTACAAATTGGAGGAAAGTCACACTGTTCCTCATGTTCTTTCTACCACTGAACTATAAAGGCTGTTGACATTTGTCCTACCTTTGTAATCAAGGAAGTACCCTATCTTTGTCTGCAAATTTCTTATATTTTCTTTCCAATTCTAGTGTATAGATGGGGGAAAAAGGGAGAGAGGGGGCAACGGAAGGTTCTAGTTCCGGGGACCACCCTATGATGGATCCCCATGAAACTGAAATGCAAGAAGAACACTAGGAAATTTTTTTTGCTACACGAGAACAATTTGATGATTTAACTGCTTGTGTGCAAGCACAGGGGATTCAAATGGAGTTGCTAACTCAAGCACTCACTGAAATAAAATCCCAATTAGCCTTATTACTAGAAAGGGATAAAGGTAAGGTAGAGACCTTAGACATTCCATCCTCATCGAAAGATCTAGATGTGACTATGCAAGACCCTAGGGAACCCCACCAAAAGCTGAGGGATAACCCAGTGTTAAAAGATATGAAACCCTCTCAGTTTCATGGGGTGGAAAAATATAGAAACAAAGATACTATCTTTAACTTCCTTAAAAAATGGGAGGATTTGCACAAACTTAAGAATACTCCACCACATCTCCAGGCGCTGGAGGCCAGTCTAACCTTGGGGCCGAAAGCATATAAATAGTGGAGAACTTTAAAGGAGACAAATAAAATACTTGAAACTCGGGCTCAATTTGAATCAGTTTTTTTGAAAGAACTTCTTTTTGAAAATGAAATGGAAAGAAATTGGGAAGATTGGGACAAAAGGGAAGACCTTTGCTAACATATCTCGAGGAGTATCGTGAGATAATCCTCAAATTGGAAGGAATAGATGAATTTCAAAAGACGAGGATTCATAAGGGGACTAGATAAGGCTTGTATAAAGGAAGTGAAAAGGAGTTCACCTAAGACTCTTGAAAAGGCAATTAAATTTGCATTAATCAATGAAGATTATACGCGTCTAGGTGCACTCACTAGTCTCATTGGCACGGAGCCCAAGACTAAGGAATTTGAGGCCTCAAAATTTGTAGGCAAATCTAAAAGGAAAATGCCATTTCTTAAGGGTAAGAAACAATCCTTTGAAAAGAAACAATATGTAAGGTCGAAGTTAAGTCAAGATGACTTTGATAAGGCCAAAAAAGAAAGGCTGTGTTTCAATTGCCTATCCCCTAACCATACTGCTTGGAATTGCCCTCAAAGGAAAAAGGGGAAAGATAAAGGAAAAGATAAGGACAAGGGCAAGGGAAAAGGGAAACAAATCCATGTAGTGCAGACCTTGGGATTAAAGGGGCATGAAAATAATAAATCTTTAGAGGTCTTGCACAAGGATGTACAACACAGGTGTTGTATGTCAACTTCTATGTGGCAACCTACCTTTGGGCCACATGATTTAGTTAGAGTGCATGGATCGATAGGTGAAAAGAGGGTTAGAGTCATGATTGATGACTCTACCACCCACAACTTCATAAATTATGCACTTGTCAAAAAGTTGAAACTTCCCCAATAAAAGAGTGAGCATCAATATGTTGTTTGTATGATGCAAGGTCAGGATAATAAAATATGGGATATAATGGTATCCAAATTGGAAATTGAGATCCAAGGATATAAAGATAAGCTTGATTTTCAGATTATGAATATGGAAAGAGTCGATATTGCTTTAGGAAGGGAGTGGCTATGGGGATTAGAACCATTCTTAAAGCATAGTTATCATTATAATACAATGGAATTTGAAAGGGATGGTAAGACTTTTGTGATTCAAGGTAAACATGAAGTATTTGATAACCCTTTGATGTGTTTCCTTGAAGTTCAGAAGCTGATAAAGAAGAAAGCTTGTGAGGTATATATGTTATGGTCCCTCCTTGTAGAGGACACTTTTACTTCTTGTAATATAAAGCAATAATTTTCTTATGCTTGTGAGTTGAATGTAAATAATGAATTAAGTGGTTTGTTAGATGAATTTAATGATGTGTTTCCATCTGACTTACCTAGTGGCCTTCCACTAGATAGGGGTGATGTAAATCACCCAATTGACATAGATAAGGATACACGCCCTGTTTCTAAACCACCTTACAGGCTAAGTGAAACACAACACCAAGAAGTCGAAAGACAAATTAAGGATTACCTTGATAAAGGGTTTATACAACCCAGCAATTTACCTTGGGCTTCGTCAATTTTATTAGTGAAGAAAAAAGATGGTTCTATGCGACTTTGTGTTGATTATAGAGCACTTAATAAAATAATGGTGAAGAATAAATTTCCTATGCCCAGAATGGAAGATCTTTTTGATCAATTACAAGGGGCAAAATTCTTCACAACGATTGATTTAAGATCAGGCTATCACCAAGTAAGAATTAAGGCCCAGGATGTTCCTAAGACGGCATTTCGTACTAGATACGGGCATTATGAATTTTTGGTGATGCCTTTTGGTCTCACTAATGCACAAGCTACTTTTATGAAGCTGATGAATAGTGTGTTACGGCCCTATCTAGGACACTTTGTAGTAGTCTTCTTGGATGATATCTTGATCTTTAGTAAATCAAGAGAAGAACATTTGGAATACTTACGGCTAGTATTCGAATTATTAAGAACCCATTCCCTTTATGCGAAGAAAACTAAATGTGAATTCTTCGCACAAGAGGTCAAATATTTGGGGCATATTATCTCGAAAGAGGGAATCAAGATGGATCCAGAAAAAGCAAGGGTAATTTTTGAATGGCCATCTCCAAGGAACCTGGAAGAGTTGTAGATCTTCCTAGGTTTTTCTGGATTTTATCGTAGATTCATTCGAGATTATGCCAGGATAGCTGTTCCAGTGACGGACCAACTTAAAGGAAAAGGGAAGAGCTTTAATTGGGGAACAGACCAAAACGAAAGTTTTAAAAAACTTAAGGTAGCTATTGCTACAGCTCCAGTACTATTAATTGTGAATCCCAATAAACCATTCGTGGTTGAAGCTGATGCCACTGACAGGGCAATAGGCGCGGTCTTATTACAAGAGGGTCGACTGGTTGCTTTTGAAAGCAAGAAATTAGACCATGCAAAACGGAATTATTCCGTTTATGAGAGGGAGTTGTATACTACATGCAATGAAGAAGTGGAGGCACTATCTATATGGTGCCAAACTTTTGATCTTGTCGGATCATGAAAGCATTAAGTGGCTTAATGACCAGCTGGATCTACAAGGGCGTAAGGCCAGATGGGCCGAACTCCTCCAAGAGTTCGACTATGAAATAAGGTATAGAAAGAAAAGTATAATATAGTGGCTGATGCACTCAGCAAAATGCCCATCATAAATGAATTGAGTTTTACTCAGTTCACTTCCGATTTGCTTGAATCCTTAAAAGAGAAATGCCAGGTTGATTCGGCATATTCCAACATATGGGAAGCAATAGAAAATGGGGATCCAAATGGAAGAGCCTCCACTGAGGAAGGAACATCTGAGGATGTTCAACAAGGAAATGGAGCATCAGGGGTTGCTTGAATGGGATTCGAGTGGAAGAATTTTACCATTGATAATGGTTATTTACTCTACAAGGGTAGGGTATGTGTCCCGAAAGATGAAGAAATAAGGTGCCAGATACTCTTTGAGTGTCATGATACCCCTAGTGCGGGACATCCAGGAGTTAATAAGACTTATAGTCTTATTAAAAGGCAGTTCTATTGGCTTGAAATGAATAAGAACGTCCTTGACTATTGTTAGAGATCATAGCCAGGCAGGCAGGCAGTTTGCACAGCAGTCTGCACAGTCGGACTGTGCAGTCGGACTGCCACGTGGCAGTCCGATTGCCTGCAGCCCAGTCGGCTGCATTTAATGCAGCCGACCTGTCCTGGTTGCACCCTATTTTCTGGCGCCCTCTTTTGCCCCGGTTGTCGGCTATTTATACCCGACGTTCCCAGCAGTCTACACACACTTCTCTGCTCGCAGATTACAGACCGGTGACGCGCAGATTCTGTCTCTGTTCACAGATTTCAGACAGCAGACAGTGCAGACTGCAGCGGACTTCAAGGTGGACAGCAGGTTGCATCGTCGAGGTGGAGACACGCAGTCCAGCGCACTGCGCCCGTGTATATATCTGCATATCTTTGTATTCAGCATTCTTTATACAGCAGATCTTCATCGTCCACTGTCTCTTTCTCTCCCTTCTCTCTCTGCGTTCTCTCTCTCTCAGTCCTACGCTTCCGCACCGCTGCACTCTGACATGGTATCAGAGCAGTGTTTGAGGGCTGACTGAGCGCAAAATCAACCTGAAGAGGAGTTTCCATCGCGACACAAATTTACATTTTTTGCGTTTAAGGGCAGACAGGAGGGCTGCGCCTTGGAACAAGGCTGAAACGAGTGTGGGCGCACAGGAAAGGAGTACAGGTGGTGGATTTGCTGCTGTTTACTGCTGTTTGACGTAGAGGAAGTTTGAGTTTTCAGCCTACAAGTGCAGGTTTTGCTTTTTCATCGCCTCCGGCGGGTGAAGAAGTTTCAGGACGCGGAAGAGCCTTAGCAGGCTGAGTTTTCCCAGTTAGAGGGGGCTGCTTTTGCGTTTGAGAAGGCATTGCAGGTGAAGATGTCTACAGAGATTGACTTGGAGTTCCAGTCGATTATGGACCGGAAGGTGCCTGTCTTACCGGCTCTTCCTACAGATCAGAAGCTCGACGGCGACAACTACCGCATTTGGCGCGTCATGATGTTGGCTATTCTTGAGTCCTATGATTTGGCGGAGTTGGTACAAGAGGAGATCGACCGGCCCTCGGTAAGAGATGAGTCCAAACTCTCTTCCGATGCTCGTGCGGAGTTGGCCAAGGCCCAGTCTCATTGGGACAAACTGAATGCCAGGATTCGATCCTTTCTCTTTCTATCATGCACTACAGCTGTGATCGCTCACATCGAGCACTTGACGGTGGCTCGGGAGATATGGCTGGAGCTTAATCAGATGTACAATCGGATGACCCTAACGAAGAGGGTTTCTTTGGAGGTACAGATGCGGACCTTGTCCGTAAATAAGTCTTTTTCGCTACGGGAGCACATTAACAAGCTAAGGCAGCTACAGATGCAGGTTCAGAATGCGGGGAAGCCGATTTCCTCCGAAGACATGGCGATCACACTATTGTCCCAGTTGCCGCCACAATTCGGTACATTTTACTCTGCCCTCATTGCTTCTGGGCGAGAGTCTACTCTTCGGTGGGAAGAGTTGGTTCCTATGGTCTTGGACCAAGAGGAACAGTTAAAGGGACAGAATGCTTCCAAGTCGGAGGCGCTGACAGGTCAAGCCTCTCAGAAGAAGGGGAAGGACCAAAAGAAGAAGAAGGGGGATAACAAGTCCAAGAAGGACAAGGAGAAGGACAAGGACAAAGACTCCACATGCCATATTTGTGGAAAGACTGGCCATTGGAAGAAGGATTGCCCTGACAAAGACACGAAGGACACCAAGAAGAAGGACACCAAGGATTCTGGAGCGGTGGCTGCACCCTCATCAGCTGCATTTCTTCATCTAGCTGTCATTGAGGACGCTTCACCGAATGCTTCTGATGCTGCGATGACGGCTCCCCAGGCTCGGGAGTGGATTGTTGATAGTGGTGCCTCACGGCACATGACTCCTTCATCAGATGGTGTTGCCCAGTTGCGACCCTCGCGTGGGCAGATTCTCATTGGAGACAGCTCTTCAGTTTCTGTTGCAGGTCGGGGTAAGATGCAGCTCATTCCGGATGGTCGAGGTGGTACCCATACCTCAGAGGTTTTGCATGTACCAGGATTAGGGTACCATCTCCTTTCAGTTCATAAGATTTGCTCCCTTGGTCTCTTGGTGGAGTTTGACAGTACTACAGTGCGAGTCCTTGATCGTGGATCGAGGAAGGTTCTCTCATCCGGATATGAGGAGAACGGCATTTACAAACTGAAGTCTTCCACCGCCCTCTCTACTCTTCTTCTTACCTCTCAGTCACAGTCAGAGTTATGGCATGCTCGGTTTGGTCACTTGAACTATGACTATCTTCGGAGGGCGTCACGTGGACAGCTTGTTTGAGGGTAGCCGGATATAGTGGTGAGCCAGCAGCCATGTGTCTCCTGCATTCGGGGGAAGCAGCATAGGGATGCCATTCCCCACACAGCTTCGCGGCGGTCTACTTCACCGATGGAGCTAGTATCTACGGATCTATGTGGCCCTATGAGGAATGAGTCCCTGCGTGGGAGCTCGTACTTCATGCTGATCGTGGATGACTACAACAGGATGACATGGGCCTACTTTTTGGCATTAAAGTCAGAAGCTTTCTCGCACTTCAAGGATTGGCTTCTCTTTGAGGAGAACCGATCAGGCCGGAAGTTGAAGACCTTGCGATCCGACAAGGGAGGTGAATTTATGTCTAATGAGTTTGCTCGGTTTTGTGCAGATAGAGGAATTCACCAGGAGTTTGCCAATACCAACACTCCTCAAGAAAATGGTATTCTTGAACGGAAGAACCGCAGTGTGATCGAGATGGCGCGCACCATGATGGAGCACCGACAGACCCCTCAGGTTCTGTGGGCCGAGGCTGTGGCTACTGCAGTCCACATCCTTAATCGATCCCCTACTTCGGCCGTGGAAGGGATGACCCCATTTGAGGCTTATTTTGGGATGACGCTAGATGTTTCTTACTTTCGGGTCTTTGGGTGTGATGCCTATGTTCACATCCCCAAGGCTCACCGTGATAAATTTGAAGCAGCTTTCCGAAAACAGGTATTTGTTGGCTATAGCTCCCAGTTCCAAGGCTACCGACTGTATGATCCCGTCAAGCGGGATGTGTACACTAGCCGTGATGTGCGGTTTGTGGAGGTTCCGGCTACTTCAACGGGTGAAAATCATCCCGTTCTTGGAGATCCAGGGGAGAGTTGGGCTCCTTCTACAGTTCCACTGGAGCCCGTGCCTTTTGATTATGATTCTGTTTCTGACACAGAGTCTACTGTTCCACCGGATACCTCTGAGGAGTTACCGCCGGTGGATATTCCAGAGTCTTCTGCTGATGGAGAAAGACGAGGGGAGGTTCGGCCTCCTCGCTGGGCCCGTGACACACTCCGTGATTTAGGGATCGAGGGGGTTCCTGAGGAGTGGGGACCGCAGGATGGTCCGCGGCGGTCACGGAGGCACCAGGCACATTCTACGGAGCTTGTTTGCTCCAACTATTGTTTGATGACCCGTGTTATGCAGGATCGAGAGCCCACCTCCATGAAGGAGGCTTTACAGTCCGCACCATGGAAGAAAGCTATGGAAGCTGAGTTGGAGGCTATTGAGAGGAATGGCACTTGGTTGCTCGTGTCCCGCCCCCCAAAGAAGAAGGTGATTGGAGTCAAGTGGGTCTTCAAGACCAAATACCTCAGTGATGGTACTTTGGATAAGCACAAGGCTCGCCTTGTTGCTAAAGGTTTTGCACAGCGCCCAGGTATTGACTGTCATGACACTTTTGCCCCCACAGCTCGTATGGCGACCATTAGAGCTGTTCTTGCTTTGGCTGGTCATAGGAGATGGCCTGTTTATCAGCTGGATGTGAAGTCGGCCTTCCTCAATGGTGATTTGAAGGAGGAGATCTATGTTGAGCAGCCTCCTGGCTTTGGTTCTTCAGATGGGCAAGTCTATAGGTTGAAGAAGGCCTTGTATGGCCTCAAGCAGGCCCCGCGTGCATGGAACGAGAAGATTGATTCGTTCCTCCAATCTCAGTTGGGATATCGGCGGTCCAAGGCTGACCGCAGCTGTATGTTCACACTTCCGAGGGTGGTTGTGTGCTGTTTGTCTTATATGTTGATGATTTGATTGTCACAGGTGATGCTGCACAGCAGGTCCAAGAGACGAAGTCAGCTTTACATCGGACGTTCGAGATGACGGATTTGGGTCTACTCCATTTCTTTTTGGGCCATGAGATTTATCAGTCTCAGAGGGGGATCTTTATCTCTCAACTGAGATATGTACAGGAGCTCTTGGTGTCTCTTGAGATGGAAGATTGTCGGGCCCTCTCTACTCCTATGGATCCGAACTGGAAGGCCACTTCCCATTCAGCTTCTCCTTTGGCGGATGCGTCCCGCTATCGACAGTTGGTTGGATCCTTGATTTGGCTTCTCAACACGAGGGTTGATCTATGTTTTGCTGTTGGGCTCTTGGCAGGGTCCATGAGTGAACCTAAGACGGTGCATTGGCAGGCTGCTCAGAGGATACTTCGGTATCTGAGGGGGATGTCTGATTTAGGGATTCATTACCCCGCAGGGACAGATGGGTCAGATCTTCTACTTGCAGGTTGGAGCGACTCGGATTGGGTCGGTGACGTGGACCACAGGCGGTCTACTACAGGTTACTGTTTTACTTTGGGTGCAAGTGTTATTTCATGGAGTAGCAAGAAGCAGCCCACGGTAGCCCTTTCGTCTACTGAGGCTGAGTATCGGGCCGCGTCTTCCACCACATGCGAGGTTGTGTGGCTTCGGAGATTATTGGAGGAGCTTGGGTGTCCCCAGACTCGTCCTACATTGCTGCGATGTGACAATGAGAGTTGCATTGCCTTGGCAAGGAACCCTGTTTTTCATGCCCGGACGAAGCACATTGAGATCCAGTACCACTTCATCCGAGAAAAGCTTCTGGATGAGACCATCACTGTGGAGTATTGCAAGACGGAGGACAATCTTGCGGATTTGTTTACGAAGGCACTTCCTCAGGCTCTACTTCGGAGACATTCCAGATCCCTCAGGCTTCTGCCCTGCCCAGGCTCTGAGAGGGGGTGTTAGAGATCATAGCCAGGCAGGCAGGCAGTCTGCACAGCAGTCTGCACAGTTGGACTGTGCACTTGGCAGTCCGACTGCCTGCAGCCCAGTCGGCTGCATTTAAGTCCTGGTTGCGCCCTATTTTCTGGCGCCCTCTTTTGCCCCGGTTGTCGGCTATTTATACCCGACGTTCCCAGCAGTCTACACACACTTCTCTGCTCGCAGATTACAGACCGGTGACGCCCAGATTCTGTCTCTGTTCACAGATTTCAGACAGCAGACAGTGCAGACTGCAGCGGACTTCGAGGTGGACAGCAGGTTTGCATCGTCGAGGTGGAGACACGCAGTCCAGCGCATTGCTCCCGTGTATATATCTGCATATCTTTGTATTCAGCATTCTTTATACAGCAGATCTTCATCGTCCACTGTGTCTTTCTCTCCCTTCTCTCTCTGCGTTCTCTCTCTCTCAGTCCTACACTTCCGCACCGCTGCACTCTGACAACTATGTGGTCAAATGTAATAAATACCAGGACTTTATTGTCGCGTTACCCAGAATAGAGAGGGGGTACGACTCTATGTGGGTGATTGTGGATAGGTTAATCAAAATGGCTAGGTTTATTCTAACTTTAACTGATGTTAAAACACCAGAATTGGCTAGATTGTTCATAGAGAACATATACCGATTGTATGGCCTTCCGGCAAATATAGTTTCTGATCGGGATAGAAAATTTGGTAGTCAATTTGGCGTGCTGTATTTAGGAAATTGGATACTAAACTTAGCATGAGCACGGCGGAGCACCCGCAAACAGATGGGCAAACTGAAAGGGTTAACCAAATCCTTGAAGATATGTTGAGAGCATATATAAATAAAAGGCAAACTAATTGGGAAGAGTATTTACTGATAGCAGAGTTTGCATATAATAGTGCCAAACACTCTTCCACTAGATATAGTCCATTTATGCTCATGTATGGGTTTCAGCCCAGAGCTCCTCATCAGTAGGACTGCACAAGGAAAAGGTTCAGGCAGCAAATGATTTTTTGGAGGATATGAATAGTATGTTAAAATTTGCTCAAGAAAATATTAAGAAAGCTCAAAATCGAGCTAGAGCATATGCAAATCTTCACCGAAGAGACGTCTCGTTTGAGGAAGGGGAATTGGTCTATCTTAAGGTGCCTG
Source organism: Lygodium microphyllum (assembly GCF_053477565.2). NCBI lineage: Eukaryota > Viridiplantae > Streptophyta > Polypodiopsida > Schizaeales > Lygodiaceae > Lygodium > Lygodium microphyllum. The sequence continues at coordinate 57,914,887 of NC_141160.1, read as the reverse complement.
AACAAACTAAAACCATGAAAACGGGATGATGTCCAAAGCATTCACCCAGGTATTGTGGTCCTTTCACAATACTTAAGAGGATGGGAAAACAGACTTACAAGCTAAGAAAGAAACTTGGAGATATGGATAATTTAATCTTAAATGATAACATTGACGAGCTATTAGGTGACCAATCTATTCCACATGAACCAGAAAGAATTTTTAATGTTCGTAAGAGATGAACAAGTAATACTATTTATCAAGAATATCTGGTGAAATGAAAAGATTGTTCAGAAGAAAGCTCAACATGGGAGCGAGTAAGTACTTTAAGGAAAAGGTTTCCCAATTTATAGTTGGACCTCCCAAGCATCGTTTTCGAGGACGAAACCGATTCTTTAGGGGGAGGAAATGTTACATTAATAAATGTAACTTATGGGGAGACAAGCGCAAGAAGGGATGACCATCCGGGGGCTTTGGGCGCCCGTACGGGGTTAAGGGGAGCTTAGGAAGTAAGTGAGTAATACTTAAATAGAACTCACGACGGGGTGGCACTCTAGCATCTTCTTGAGCGTGGTCGGGTGTGGAGAGAGATTTTCTTGTGCTTGTTTTTCCCAGAGCGAAGTAGGGCATCAGCTGAGGACAGAAGACAGACCTGTAAAAATCGTAATACTTCGGCTTTCAAGTGCAGATTTTACCTTTTCATTGCCTCCGGCGGGTGAAGAAGGAACGCGACGAGTGGCGAAGAGCCCTAGCAAGTTGCATTCACATAGTGAAAGGGGGTTGCTTTTTGTGTTTTTTGCAAGCATTGTAGGTGAAGATGTCTTCTGATGCCGAGACCGAGTTTTAGGCGATTATGGACCGGAAGGTGCTCATCTTACCGGCTCTTCCATTAGATCAAAAGCTCGATGGTGAGAATTATCACATCTGGCGAGTTATGAGGCTTGCCATTTTGAAGTCCTATGATTTGGCGGAGCTTGTTACGGAGGTTATTTATTGTCCTTTTTCACAAGGCGAGTCCAAACTCTCTTCAAGTGAGATAAGGTAGAGTTGGCAAAGGCTCAGGCACATTGGGACAAACTCAATGCTCGCATCCACTTGTTTTTATTTCTCTCATGCACTATAGCTGTTGTCTCTCATATTGAGCATTTGACGGTGGCCCGAGAGATATGGTTTGAGCTCAATTAGATGTGCAATTGTATGACCTTCATGAAATAAGTTTCTTTGGAGGTGCAGATGACGACCATGAGTATCAACAAGTCATCTTCTATACATGAGCATATTTACAAGCTGAGGCAGCTTTAGATGTAGGTACAAAACACAATGAAGGTGATCACTTTTGAAGACATGGCGATAACTCTTCTTTTACAGTTATTGCCTTGTTTCAGTGGTCTTTATTATGGCTTGATTGCCTCAGGGCAGTCAGAGACTTTTCGTTGGAAAGAGTTGGTTCCATGGTCTTGGACCAAGAGGAGCAGTTGAAAGGGACCAATGCTTCTAAATTTGAGGCCTTGGTTGGTCAATCCTCTCAGAAGAAGGGGAAGGATAAAAAGAAAAAGAACAAATCAAAGAAGGACAAGAAAAAGGTGTCTACCTATCACACTTGTGGCAAGACATGTCACTAGAAGAAGGGTTGCTCCGACAAGGAGAAGAATGAGAAATCTTCAAGGGATTTCGGAGCGGTGGTTGCTCCCTCGTTAGTTGCTTTTCTCCACTTGGAGATGGTTGAGGAATCGACCTTGACGGCTTTTGATGCTGCGTTGACGGCCCCATATACTCGAGAGTGGATTATTGACAGTGGTGTCTCATAGCACATGATTCCTTTTTCAGTAGGTGTTGCTCATTTGTGGTCTTTGCTTGGCTAGATTCTCATTGGTGATAGTTTGTCTGTTCCTATTTAGGGACGGGGTGACATGCATCTTATTCTAGATGGGCGAGATGGTGCCCATACATCTGAGGTGCTTTATGTATTGGCCTTGAGATACCATCTACTTTCGGTGTACAAGATTTGTGTCCTTAGCCTTTTGGTTGAATTTGATGTGGATTCTTTTTGGATTCTTGATCGTGGATCGAGATAGGTTCTTTCTTCAGGATATGAGGAGAATGATGTCTATAAGTTGTGGTCTTTTTTTGCCTTTGACTTCTCTTCTTCTTTCCTCTCAAACTTAGTTTGAGCTTTGGCATGCTCTGTTTGGTTACCTCAACTATGATTACCTTCGGAAGGCGTCTAAGAGACAGCTTATTCGAGGCTTGCCAGATATTGTGGTGAGCTAGTAGCCTTGTGTATCTTGCTTTCGTGGGAAGCAAACTTGTGATGCTATTTCTAGCAAGGCTTCGAGGCGGTCTTCAACACCTTTGGAGCTTGTTTCTACCGATCTTTGTGGACCATTGAGGATAGAGTCCCTTAGAGGAAGCTTGTATTTCATGCTAATTGTGGATGATTATAGCAGGATGATATGGGCTTATTTCTTGAAGCTGAAGTCAGAGGCTTTCTCCAACTTTACGGATTGGTTGCTCTTTGAGGAGAACCGATTGGGGTGGAAACTCAAGACCTTATGATTTGATAGGGGTGAAGACTTTGCTTCTAATGAGCTTGCTCATTTTTGTGCAAATCTTGGTATTCACTAGGAGTTTGCCAATACAAACGCCCCTTAAGAGAATGGTATATTGGAGTGGAAGAATCGTAGTGTGATTGAGATGGCTCGTACCATGATGGACATCGTCAGACACCTTAGTGATTATGGGTTGAGGTTGTGGCTACTGTAGTTCACATTCTTAATCGATCCTCTACTTCCACTATTGTATGTATGACCCCTTATGAGGCATACTTTGGGTCTAGACCAGATGTTTCTTATTTCTGTGTTTTTGGGTGTAATGCCTATGTTCACATCTTGAAAACATAGCGTGACAATTTTGAAGCGGCTTCCAAAAGACAGGTGTTTGTGGGCTATAGTTCGTAGTCTCAAGGTTACGGATTGTATGATCTTGTTAAGCGGGATGTCTATATACGAGCTGTGATGTTTGATTTGTGGAAGTTTCAACCTCAGAGGGGGGGTGAGGAACACCTTGTTCTTGGAGGAGATCCCGGTGATAGCTGGGCGCTAGCGATTGTTTCTTTGGAGCCTATGCCTCTTGAGGACTCTTGTTCGGATGAGGAGCTTAGTTCTCAGCCACTGGACTTACCAATTGTGCCCTAGCTGTCTGTGAACCTTCCAGAAACTTAAATAGATTGCGAGTGATGAGACAAGATTTGGCTTCCTTCTCGTTGGGCTTGTGACACTCTTCATGATGCAGGGATTGAGGGGGTCCTTGAGGAGTGGCAACCCTAAGATGACCCATGACGTTCTTGGAGGAACCAAGCACACCACACTGAGCTTGTGTACACTAGTTACTATTTGATGTCTCGTGTCACGTAAGATCGGGAGCCCACCTTCGTGAAGAAAGCTTTATAGCATGATCATTGGTGCAAAGTGGAGCCGGAGTTGGAGTTGATTGAGAGGAATGACACTTGGCAACTTGTGCCGAAGCCTTCTCATAAGATCGTTGGGGTCAAATGGGTCTTCAAGACCAAGTACTGCAGTGACGGCATGTTGGATAAGCACAAGGCCTGCCTTGTTGCTAAAGGTTTTGCACAAAGCCAAAGCATTGATTTCCATGATACTTTTACCCCTATAGCTCGGATAGGTACTATTCGCGTAGTTCTTGCCTTGGCTAGCCATAGGAGATGGCCGGCCTATCAGTTGGATGCAAAGTCTGCCTTCTTAAATGGGGAGTTGAAGAAGGAGATCTATGTTGAATAGCCTCCCGGCTTTGGTTTTTCTGATGGTAAGGTATATAGGTTGCAGAAGGCTCTCTATGGCCTTAAGCAGGCTCCCCTTGCTTGGAATGAGAAGATTGACTCATTTCTCTAAGAGAAATCAGGGTATCGACATTCCATGGCTGACCCCTAGCTTTATGTTCACACCTCAGGTGGAGGTCATGTGTTGTTTGTTCTTTATGTGGACGACTTGATTGTGACAGGTGACCATCTTTAGATGGTCATGCAGACAAAGGCTGCTACACTTCAGGAGAAGTTTGAGATGATGAATATGGGACTTCTTCACTTCTTTCTAGGTCATGAGAGCTATCAAACTTCGAGGGGGATCTTTATTTCCCAACAACGGTATATACAGGAGCTTTTGACTTCGTGTGAGATGGATGAATGCAAGTCTCTTATGATTCCTATGGACTGGAATTGGAAGGCTATAACTCATTCCGATTCTCCTTTGGCAGATGCTACTTGTTATAGACAGCTAATTGGGTCTTTGATCTAGCTTCTCAATACTCATGTTGACTTATGTTATGTTGTCGGTGTGCTGGCCAGGTTCATGAGTGAACCCAAGATGGTGCATTGGCAAGCTGATCAATGGAATTTGTGGTTCCTATGGGGGACTCTTGATCCTGTGATCTATTATCTAGTAGGTATAGTGCTATAGACTTGGTCCTTACAGGATGGAGTGATTCCGATTGGGTTGGCGATGTGGATCATCGAAGGTCCACGGTAGGTTATTGCTTTACCTTGGGTGTTGGTGCTGTTTCTTGGAGTGCAACCACCCATGGTTGCCCTATCTTTGACCAAGGCAGAGTATTTGGCGGTGTCTTCTACTACATGTGAGACAGTGTGGCTTCGTAGGCTCTTAAGAGGAGCTTGGCTGCCCACAGCAGGGTACCACTATTCTTTAGTGCGACAATGAGAGTTGCATTGTCTTGGCCAAGAACCTTGTGTTTCATGCTCGGATGAAGCATATTAAGATCCAATTACCATTTCATTCAGAAGAAGATTCTGGATGCGACTATTTCCTTGGTTCATTGCAAGACAGGGGGTGATCTTGCTGACTTGTTTATGAAGGCTCTTCCTCAGGCTTTACTTCGATACCACTCCAAATCCCTTAGCCTTTTACCATGTCCAAGATTTGAGAGGGGGTGTTAGAGATTGACATTCCCTGGACAGTGTATACATAGGTTGTCGACAAGGGTTGGAGGTTTTCCTTGAGGTTGTCATTGGGATTGGGGGGGGGATTGTGGCTTGGGCTAGGAGGGTTGACATGCTTCCTCCATATCATGCCAAAGAGCTTCTAATCTTTACGGTCCTCTCTCCACTACTTTTGTGACCCGCTCTATACTTGTCTCGATTCAACCCATTGACGAACTTCTTCCATGGCCTCCTCATGACCTTGTATAACAACTGCCTCCTCTTCTAGAGCCTAGTGACTTTTGAAAATGCCCAAAAGTGACAAGAAAAATGCATAATTGTGCTCGAGAGGATTGACTATACCAATTATAGCCTAAGAATTGTGGAAGGAGCTTAGGGAGTGAAGAATCTATGGAAAGGTGAGGAACTGGTAGTAGACTTCGCTCAGAAGGCACTATCTTTGATGGTGTGTCTTGAGGAGCTGGCTTGGAGTTTGGTTTAAAAGACTGCACAATGTTCCTCTCATAAAAAATGACCTCTCTCCATAAGATTAGATGTAACTCCTCATTTGTGATGGAATAGTGGTTTGTATTATCCACGTAATTAGAAGGATCTCCGACTATGTCAAAACCTTGCATAGTTGGCAATGGATACCACTCTTGCTTAGTTCTTGGCATAGGCTCCTTTAGGGATTGAGTAGGTGTAGATGCATTCAAAGTCATCTATCCTACTATATTTCCTAGCTTTTGAGAAGAGCTTTTAGGTCAAGGTTTAGGTTTCTTCAGAGAGTACCTAGTGTAAAGAAATATTTTGACATAGAAACACAAATAACAATCGTACGACAAAGCACAAAGTGATAAAAGAACACAGTTAGGGTTAGGGTAACTCAAAGACAATGAATATAGAAAATAATTGAAGTGATATTACTGCTGAATATACAATGCTCATGTAGCAAACACACTATGCAGTGAATGAATACTGAACCTCGAACTCTTGTATCTCAAGGATTAGGGCAAGGGTAATGAGCTGGAGAGTGTGTTGTACTCTGAACGGATCCCGAATTGCAGCAAGGCAGTCTCCGGATGTCAAACACCAGTAAATGCAGCATTGAGAAGATGGATCTGATGCAGTCGGTAGTGAGGAGAGAGAAGAACTAAAAACGCAAGCAGGACAGCTTGCAAGAGAGAGGACAAGCTGTAGGAGAGAGACTAAAAACGCAGGCAGGATACTTGCAGGAGAGAGAAAGACTAAAAAGGCAGGTAGGACAGCTTGCAAGAGAAAACTGCCAAACACAAGCTGGACAGCTTGCAGAAGCTGGGCAACAGCTGGAGGAGAGAGAAAACTGCCAAACGCAGGCTGCAGATGACATGGCAGGCAGTATGACAGGAGGTCTGTGCAAGAACAACAGTCAGCTGATTGGGGTTAGCTCCAAACTGTGAGAAGAGGGCTGGAAATCAGGCGCCAATTGATGTAGACAGCAATGGACAGCTTCGGCTGAGATGTCCTCCGCGAGCGGGGTGTGGGCTGCAAGCTGAAACACTTGAAATTTGCAAAAACGAGATTGAAGATTGAATGGAGGGCAGCATATGTATTTAGAAAAAGTTTGGGCCCTCCCAAGTGGGTTTGTGCTTATGAGACATAGAAACTCTCTAGGATCGCGTTTCTTTTAAATAAAGAAGGTTTCTTCATTAATTAAGCAAGTTTTGGGGCTGTTTAAGTAAAGCTAATGTATTTTTAGCTCAACACCTAGCTTTGATACCATGTAAAGAAATGCCCTAATACAAATTCAAATGCAATCATATGACAAAGCACAAGTTGTTAATAGAACATAGTTAGAACTCAAAGACAATGAACACAATGAATAATAAATCGAATGAATTTGAATAGAATACAATGCGCATGCAACAAAGACACTATGTAGTGAATGAATACTAACCCTTGAACTCTAGTGTCTTGAGGACTAGGGCAAAGAGTATGAGTTGGAGATTGTGTTGTACTCACGACGGATCTCAAAACATAGCAAGGTAGCCTCCATGAGGGTCTAATAGGAAAAAATGCAGCAAGTTAGAGCTAGATCAGTTGATTGATAGGCAGTTAGAAAAGAGAGAATAAAATGCTGCTGTTTTGATGACGTGGCAGCTGGTCGGAAGGGCTGAATGGCAAAACACAGATCTGCTGGTGAAGAAGACAGGCTGAGCAGCAGCAGTCTTATGCAAACACAGCTGTGCAAGCTGGGTGCCATAATCTGGTGATGAATGTGCAGTAAAGGCAGGCTGGAACGGCTCTTGGCAGCAGTCGCCAGCTGATGTATGTGCTGGACAGGCTGAGAGTACTCCGAAATCTGCAACAGGGGTTGGAAATTAGGCGCCAACAAGTAGACAACAATGGGACAGCAGCTTGGCTGAAATATCCTCCGCAATTGGGGTGTTGACAGCAGAGAGAGGGCACTTGCAAGCTGCAGAAATGAGATTGGGCTGAATGGAGAGCAGCTTGTCTATTTATAGAAAGTTTGGGGCCTTCCAAATTAGAGTTTGCATGTGGGACATAGAAACTCTCTAGGACTGCATTTCTTTTGAATAAAATGTTTAAATTCATTAAATAATTTGAGTTTTGGGGCTATTTTACTAAGGCTAGTGTATCTTTAGCTCAACAAAACATAGGTACAAACACTATCACATGCTGCTACGACACCAATCATAGCCGTTTGCCTTGAACCTCACAAACATCACACGTTGCAATTGAATGTTGAATAAATATAGACCCATGCATTGTGTTTAGTCTCCCATGTACCAAAGTGTAAGCAAAGATATGAACATTTGGGTTAGATGGGGCTGGTTATCTCGATGTTCAATCAAGGGTGGGACTGACTTCTAGGTGTGTATTAGAATCTACAAGTCCAAGTCTCAAGGTATGGATATAATGTTGGGGCAAGGGTGCGACCTATGAGTCCAGTGTAGAGACATAATTCAAAATGCACTAGGGTGGGTCTACAATTTGCTGCAGGATGCAGCCTCCTGCTGCCATGAACATGAACAGCAATGGAATGATGAAGCAAGGACCCCCAGGCCGCAATGAATATGGAACGCACAATAAAAAGTATGTACAGAGGAAGCCTATAAATAGGTGTAAAGTGAATGATTTGACCAACTAGGTTGGACAAATCATTGCTGATATGTAGTCCCACCTAAAAGGACCATCTAGGAGTAGGCAAAAGTCTGGTAGAAAGACCCAAATACTGGGCTCCCTAATATGGAGCTGGCCACATACTCCCACAAAATTCAATATTCGAAGATTTTGTGCTATCACTCAGAGTCATTGTGTACTAGCTATTTGAGATTTAAGATTTCAACTTCAGATTTTCAGATTCCCAGGTGGCCCAATCCCTTGGCTGTGAAAGTGTGCCTGGTGTAGGTTATGTAGTGTACTACAGCATCTTGATGTTGAATTGAGTTCTGTTTATTCTTTCTTCTGCCTTTGTTATTGAAGCTTTTATATGTGGAGATTGAAAACTAATGATTCTAGTTAGATAATTTGTTTTCTACATGTTTTATCATTTTTCTCTTCTGAAACTATGGTATTCTTGTCAAAGTTTTACCTTTTCATCGTGAGTGTCTTGTCTGTTTGAATTGATGGAGACTGGAGATGATAACTTACACTATTTTGCACTTTTTTTTTGGTTGAAAAATTTTCAGTCTTGCGTGAAGGTGGCTTTAGACTTCATAGCACCTGAGCATGTGCAAGAATGTGTTGACTTAACAAAGGAGCATCGCTTTCTTCCAAAATACCATTGTGCCAAGGAGGATAAGTTAGAGGTATTTCCTACAGTCAATTGATGAGTTCCAAAAGGCATTTAAAGCATACATACTTATTAAAGGGAAGTTCTATATGGTATCTCTTTTTTTTTTTTTTTTTGGGTTGGGGGAAAGGGTGTGGATGCTATAAAGCAAACCACTAGATTATACAGCTCTCTCCCAATAATATATGATGCACTCACAGGTTCTGGAAAGTATGGCTTACATGGTTGTAATTGGTCTTAGATGAGGCAGCGTGGGCTCACAAACTGATTGTGAGTCTTACATAGGACATGCTGAGAATGCGATAATCTTTTAATGCACCATGCCTGACGCTTGTAGCCTTTGACATGGTAGGGGTGGGATGAGGCAGGGCTGAAATGATAGTCTACACAGATCATCCTACCGTTCATCTTGCAAGTTAGATTCATGAGAATTACTTCATCTACACCATCTTAACAAAATGATGGCCAAGAAACATTCTTGAACCTCTTACATTTGTGCTAGATGGTTGAAAATTTTGAAACTGTTGGAGGTTTGAGCTCTTCCAAGGAGGAGTGCACACAACTACAAGCAGTGGCCAGCAGACTGTGTTGCACTTATGTATATAATCCTGACCCTCATGCATCAAATCAGGCTTCACAAGATAGTTCAAATTCTGCACGAGATAGCTATCTCTGAATATTCAATGCAGGTTAAAACTTTCACCAACTTGTGTACACTGTAATAGAATGCAAGTTCACATGTACATGATGGATTTCAATTTGGCTTCATTTTCATTCATGGGAAAGGGTAATCGGTAAGATACTTGATGTATGTGACTGAGGCACTTGGTTCATAACATTCACTTGGTCCATTGCAGATCTAGGAAAATGAAAAGGCAGAAATAATCAAATGCTATGTCACATTTCTTATTCCATTCTTCTGTGTGACTAGCAAAGGCATTTTTCTTTTTTGGAATTGAGGCCTCATTTTTTTGTATTGTATACATCCCTTGCACATTTGCATTCTTGCCATATTTTGTACTAAAATTTAAACCTGATTCTGTAGCCCTGCTGCCTTTCTCCTCTTCTTTGAAAAGTAACACGTGAATCTAACCCTTAATTATACGTCCCTTACACATTTGCATTCTTGCTGTATTTTGTACTCAAATTTAAACCTGATTCTGTAGCCCTGCTCCCTTTATCCTCTTCTTTGACAAGTAACACATGAAGCCAACATCTTAAGGGATACTGTGACCCTTTAGACAATTCATACGTGAAGCTCGTTAGTGTGCTCACTAAGCCAACAATAAATTCTTAGCCACCTTCAAACTTGGCAGAATGCACATTAGTATTGGCCCCTTTAAGACAATTTATATCCAAAGCTTCTCAATGTGCTCACTAGCCAACAATAAATTTCTATCCATCTTCAAAGTCAACAGAATTCACATTCAATATGCAGGCGAACCTTCGGAGTCAAGTGAAGTGTCCCAGAGTGCATATGCAGTAAAACAACGCAGTACCATATTTCAAAATAACAAATAAACCGCAGTAAATATCTCATACAGATGGATGTATGCTTTGCTGGGAATCCATCTTTTCCACATCTTGTGGCATCCAATCTGTTGTCACCTACAGAACAACATTAGATTTTGGTATTTCTTTCAACTGACTTGCCTTGGTTCACTGATATTAGCCTGGTTTCCTCTCAATCAGTGTTGCGCAGGTGCCCTTGACATGAACTGCCCCATCTCCTTGGCTTTCATGCTCAACTGAATCTTTCACCAAACCAGCTCAACACATGAAACATACCTTTGAGTTTTGGTCTGGTATATTTTTGTTGGAGTCTGGGTCTTCACTAGTGTGAGTTCTGGTCTAATGTCATTTCTTCAACCAATATTTGGTTCAATGTGTTACGATCCTGAATTTGGACTCTAATATTATGACCTTAAATACCCGGATTTCTGTTTTTTCTTTTTGGATGATCACCCTGAAGTCGAATTTCAAATCGATGCCAAATGATGTTGGAAAATTTGGTTCCTTCAATCCAAGCTTAAGTTTTTGATCGATATCTATGTTTAGAACATATTTGGTTACCTATGGACTACTTTCAATACAGAATTGGTTGTTGGAAGTCCAAAGGCAGAGGGAAACTGTGGGCTGCTGCAGGACATCTTTAGAGAAAATCTGAGGGGGGCTCTCCTGCATGGTCGAGGAAGAATACTCGAGGAAGATGCCTGCTGGTGCAAACATCGGGAGGCTGTGCTTGGGTTGGTCTTGTGTTTTTCAGTAGAGCCAGAACTATATATGAGTGAGCAAGATCTCTCTAATATTTGGTTGTTTCCAATAGCAGGAGTTTTAGTAGCCCCAAAAAACCTGCTGGGCTGGGTGTTCTTGGTCTGACTTGTCTTGCTGACTTCTCTGGGCAGACCTGGTATGGTATACCTATTGATGAGTTTACCAAATACAAAAATCATTGTAGTGGATGTACTGGCTTGAATTGTGATGAGAACTAGATACATACAATGCAAACAAACATTTACATGCCATGGTGGCTTTTTTGGATTTTTGGGAGTAAGTGAGATCTATTCAACAATGATTTCCCAATGTAGAGGTAGACCTCCTAATATGGTTTTAGAGGACACAGAATGCTGTAGACAAAATGCAGACAACAGATGGCTGGAAACACGTTGATTTTGGCTAGGGACAAGTTACGTGGACATCAACAGATAGAGAAAGATCTGTAGTAGCAGGAGACAGTGATCGCAGATTTACAGCAGCAGAAAACAGCACCTCAAGATGGAACACGACGTTTGATTCCATGTCAGAAGTGGGTGTAGTGTTGGAATCAAGGTGGTTCCATACGTAATGTATGGTTCATATGAATATGTACAGTACATTGTTCTGTGTGGATAACTTTTTTAGGTATGTAAAAATACGTATCTTGGTAAAAAATAATAAACAAGAGGACATTTTACGGTATTTTTCACTTTACACTGAATATTATCCAAACTACTTGGAGAGAGATTTGTCACGGGGAGGTGAAAATTTGAGATGCTTTAATCTTGTCGATAACGTTTGATTAAGTTATTAATCAAATGTGCAAGGTTGTTTAGCACATGTGATGCACACGACGATTATTTCATGGAAACATGTAACAAACCTTTTGTATATCAATTGCTACCAAGACATATTGACTCAATGATTTCAAATTAATTTGATGCTCATGTACTTTGAAAGGGCATTTGTATTATTTAAGTGCTTCAAAATATGATTAAATGTTTATCTTTGTATCTAAAGGTGGCCAATGGTTAGAACGCCCTATAATTATACTTGGATCGCCATTGACAAGATGTCTAAGAGAAATTAAAAGTTTAGTCGGATGGTTAGATTGATTAGAAAGCTCAGATGACAGACTTTTACACTTAGATAGTCACATTGACTAGAAGCCTATATAATGAGTGGTTTCAAAAAGTGAAATCAGATGCTCATGATCGAAGAAACAAAACATGAATCGGTAAACTTATATAATGAAGCTTTCCAAAAGCTAAATTTGCGGACTTCTAAAATTTAAGAGGTTACTTTTTTTAGAAGCTGCTCAAATGAAAATTTTGTTCGTATCAAAGACTCTAGAATTTCTCAAGGAACAATTTTGTCCTCAACAACTATCTCAAATTCTTAATCATTTGAGAGATTAAAAGAGTAGAATGTTTGGAAGCTTCTTTCTCTAGAAAAGTGACATGTGGCATCTAAAAGATAACATGTATCATTTTGAAGAGATAAACGTCCTTATACTTGTTATTTTCAACAAACACTTGTTATTTGTAATCTCTACTTTCCACTTTTGAGCATCCAAGTTTCACAGCTATATATTGCAGGTCTCTCTCTTTATTTGAAACAAGCTCTTAAATGCTGAAATTTCAGGCGTATGGTTTGTACTATTCTATCTATCTCTTATCCAAGAAACACTTTTTACTTAGCTTGATCTAATCCAAGCACTAAATAAGAAAATCAACTTGTTGCTCGGAGTTTGTTGAAATTCGGGTTTTAAAATCCTAATTTTTAAAATTGTAGCAAATCATCCCTTTTGTATATGGTTCAGGCACTTGTGATTATGGTTTTGTTTCAATAGATTCTTGAAAAGGAGGAGGGACCGGTTTCCCTCTTAACATGGTGTCGACTCTTCTCTCTTTTTCACTCTCTATATTCTAACTTTCATGGTGATAACTGATCAAGTTGGTTAAGTTAAAAATACTGTCATTCTCATGTTTTTTCCTGCGCTTACATTAGTATCAGAGCAAAGACTTTTTCTTTGCAAAAAGTTTTTTGGGTTATGATCTTTGGGCTTAACTTTCTCACCATGTCAAGAGGCGAAGAGAAGAATTTTGGTGAATAACCGAAAGGCTTTCGACACTTTGTATCTATATGTTTCTTTGATTATGAGAAGATACAAAGATACAAGGAGTTGGAAGCCGATCCAGAAATTCAAGCTTTAATGGAGAAAAGGGCTAAAGTACGGGTTGAAGCGAATGTCTTTGAAGATTTCCTTATCGAGAAGGTTCTTGAGACGGGATGGTATTATGGCTGCGAAGGCTTATGTCAGCATGAAAGGTATCAATGTTATTGATGTAACTAAGTCTATGAAAGGTAATATATCACCAATCATTCGAGGATCCACCCAAACAGTGACTTCAAAGTCTCATCATACACAAGCTTGCCTCCTCTTGTTCCAAGAATCTCCCTATGGAGAAGGACACAAAGAAAATTAAAGATTCGGCTATTTCCATGGTAGTTGAATCTCGAAAGATGCTTTTAGCAAAGGAAAACGATGCTTAAAGAGACTTTAAGCTTGAAGAGAAGAGCGTCAAGTTTGACATTTTCTATGGTAAGAGAGATTCTCAAAAAGCTGTGTCTTTTACTACTTTGATTTTGTTTTTGATAGTGAAGATTATATAGAAAAATAAAAAATTAGAGTTTGTTGTTGTTCAAGAGGGAAAGGAATCCAAGTCTTTAAAAGAGTTCTAAGGATATGTTTAATAAAATATTTCTGTCTTTATTCTTTGAAGCCTATGCGCAACAAGAATGGGATGAGTTGTGAAGTAAAGTCATGGAGACAATGTTGAAATATATATCAATAGATTTGTAGCTGTTTTTCTTAAATTTATATTTCTTAATAAAGTTTCTTTCAATATGAAGATGAAAAAGTTTATCCATGGTTTACGTTTGATGGTATGACGAGTTGTGAAGATGACAAAGCTTGATACTTTTGAAGCAATCCAGTATGTGGCCTTGGAAGCTAAAGGATTGCATATGCCATGGATGGTTGGTAAAGCCTCAAAAGAAAAACCACAAAGGAAGAAGATCAAGATGTTTGACCAAAAGAAGTTAGATAAACAAGGACCAAGCATAAGAATGAATATAGATGACCTTTGCTATAAAAAAAGAAGCTAATATATCAGCAGTTAGTAGAATATATAAGAGAAAGACGATGTTTCTCTTGTGGAGAAAAAGGACACATGGTTGTGATCAATGTCTTAATAAGGCAAAGAAGAAAAACAAGCCCCAAAAGGCACCTCAAGGAATTGCTATAGTCAGAGAAAAGAAAGCTTTTTATGGCTTGGAGTAATATTGCTAATCAACTTGTTCTCATTCATGCTGATGCAAGGGCTACATATCATTATATTCATCCTTGGATTGTTGAAGCTCTATATCTACCAAAGGAGAGGTTTGGAACACTAGAAATGTCAGGCGCTGCTTTTCAAGGAATGGAGTTTGAAGTTACTCTTATTCTTTGGAAACTACAAATTGAGATATGAGATTATGTAGATTATGAGAGTTTTGTCATGGGAGATCTTGGTCATTGTGATGTTGTATTAGGAATACCTTGGCATAGAATAATAGATCTAGTCATGATTGGAATCAAAATAAGTTTGGATTCCCTTTTAACAGTAAAAATGTATCTTTTGATATGGGAGTAGAAGAAAACTCTATTTCCATTTTATCCCATGTACAAATTTGTAAAGCAATGAAAAAGTTTATTTTCTCGTATTTGATTTTTGTTAAAGATTTTAACAAAGATTCTAGAATTAAAGAGTCTATCTTACATATGAGTGAGGATTGAACGAGTTTCTTAAAGGAGTATGAAGATCGTTTTGAAGATACTTTACCTAACAAGATACTAGTAGAGAGGCTAGAAGATCATCACATTGATCTCATTTTTTGGAGCTCACCTCCAAATAGATTACCCTATCGTGTGAGTCTAATATAACAAGAGGAGATTATGAAACAATTAAAGGAGCTTTTGGAGAAGGGTCTAATAAGACCTTGTTCCTCATCTTTTTGCTCTGCAGTCCTCTTAGTGTAGAAGAAAGATGGATCTTGGCGTATGTGTGGACTATAAGGCTCTCAAGAAAATTACAATTTAGAATAGGTTTTCCATTCTAAGAATTGATGATATCTTGGATAGATTGGATGGATCCAAAGTATTCAACTAGATTGATTTGAAGAGTGGCTACCATCAGATAAGGATTGCTTCCCAAGATATTCATAAAATAACATTTAGGATAACTTTTGGTTTGTATAAGTTTTTTGTGCTACCATTTGGTCTTACCAATGCTCATGCAACCTCAAATAGAATGATGCAAAGAATCTTTAGTACATATCGGAAGTTTACATGTATTTTCTTTGATGATATTTTGGTTTATTCAAAAGATGAAAAAGACCAAAAGTAACACTTGAAAATAGTGTATTAAGAGTTCCGTAAACACAAACTTTATGTGAATGGCAAAAAGAGTAAAATTTTCTTAGAAGAGATTCACTACTTTAGCCATATTGTATCCAAAGAAGGGATTCAAATGGATCCAGAAAAAGTCAAGGCTATTGTAGAATGACCATAATTCACTAGTGTTATGAAGTTCGAAGTTTCTTGGGGTTATGCTCTTATTATAGGAGATTCAGTAAGTGATTTGCAATGGTTGTTGAACCATTGCATGATTTAACTAAGAAAGTAGTGGTATTTGGACAGACCAAACCAAAGAAGGAAGCTTTTGAAGCTCTAAAGTTCTATATCAACAAAGGATCTGTTTTGATTATACCTAATTTGTCGAAACCTTTCTTTGTGGAATGTGATGCTTGAGGAGACTGCATTGGTGCAGTCTTAAACCAGGAAGAACATGTAGTTACTTATGCAAGCAAAAGGTTGCAAAATACAAAAAGCAATGCCACTACCTATGAAAAGGAGCTAATGGCTATCATTCAAGCTTTAAAAGATTGGAGACACTATCTTTTAGGTGAATTTTTTTTAATGAAGACGGACCATGACAGTTTGAGACATTTTCTCAAGCAATCAAAGATTTTTGAAAAGCATATTTGATAGGCCAATTATTTAGCTCAATTTAACTTTCAAATATTGCTTATTCTTGGAAAGCAAAACAAGACAATTGATGCCCTATTAAGAAATTTATGTAGTGTCCATGATTCATCATACAAATTTCACTATTATGAGATATGTATGCTTCTGATGAAGATTTTAAAATCATATGAGGAGAGTTTATAACTTGGAAAAAGAGTAAACTCCTATATTATCAAAGATGGATTTTTTTTTATGGAGAATAAGTTATGCGTTACTAAAGGTCATTGGCCTTAAGTTACGGAAGAATGTCATGGGGCTTTTAACATAGCTCATCGTGGTATTTTGGCTACACTTGAAATGTATTTCTTTTGGCCAAGTCTTCGACGAGGCATTGAACAATTTATCAAAGAATGTGTTGTGTGCTAAAATATTAAGTTTAATCGCTAAAAGCCTATAAGGCTTTTGTAACCATTATGAATTCCGAGCCAACCTTGGGAAAACATGGCTATGGATTTTATTTTTGGTTTGCCAAAATCAACAAACAATAATGATGGTTGTCACGAGTACATGTATTTTTGAAACCTCACTTAACATGTGGATTAATTTTTAATCACATGATTAAGTAAATCTTGCACTTGTGAGGTGCAACTGGGGTTAGAGTAAACTTATGAGCTTGGGATTTGAGAAAATCACAAGATGTCAAAGGCAAAAGTTGCTATAAGTTATATTGCACAGATACTTGGTGGCATCTGGTGTCAATTGTTGGCCTAGGTCATTCATTCGGCCACAACTGTCAGTTGGTGACACTAGAGATGTGGCGTTTAATGATACCTAACGCTGATCTAATGGTCAAAGATGGCCCAGAGAGACTCGGAAGTGGAGGATGCCTAGTCAATTTAATTTTTGGCTAGTCAGATTAGTTTTTTGGGCACCAAAATAAATATTAGATTACTTTTTAGTAATTAAAGGTTGAAAATTAATATTTAATGATCGATAATGTTGAAAAAACCATTTGGGAAGGCTGCCACTTGGCAAACTTGCCCATACAGACTGGTAAAAGGCTAAAGAAGAGGAAAAACGAGATTATTCTTGCTCTAGCGAATGTGAGAGAGTTGTGAGCAGCCATGGCCAGCCTATTTTCAGCCATTGCAGCCAGCTACGAGTGAGTTTTGAGGTGGCGATTGCAGATTCAAACCCTCCATAGTTGGGCGATTGCATCTAGATACAAGTTGATAGCTGATTTGGATGTCTCAGTTGTAGGTGACCGCATTTAATGCTGTTGTGGCATGGCAACAGCTGCATTTGAGTGATTTTCAGTTATTCTTTGTGACAAAACTCTGAATTTTCTCTCTACAACTTTCTCTCTCATCTCCTAGCTATTTCACAGCCTTGCTCCGAAGATCTTAGCATTTGGATTCTTGGAGGCTAAGAAATTGCAAATTTCTCTACTGTAAATCTTAATTTACAGCAGAAATTAGGGTTTAGCAGTAGCCTTGGGAAGCGAGCTAGAAATTGGAAGCTCCAAGACTTAGATTTTTTATCGTCTATGAGGTGGGTGAAGGCCGATTAAGTGCCTGAATGAAGGGGCAAAACAGATTGAAGACTTGCTAGTCACTTTGGACAGTAAGGGGAGTTTGGATTGCGAAGGGGATTGGGAAAATGCCATTGTAAATCAACTTTTTCTTCAATAAAGCTAAAGAAATACCGAAAGGGGTGCCAATTTGGAAGCCAATTGGATGTGCATTGTCCAAGATCAGTAGGTAAATTTGTATTTTCAAATTTACATTTATTGTTTGCTACTATAATTTAGTTGTAATTAGAAATTTACCACCCATCCACGGAAGGAAGACTGGTTTCAATGGTATGGACTATTATTGACAAGTTTAACAAACATACTCATTTTATTTCAGTCGAGAAGACTTTTAAGTCTCAACATATGGTTGTATATTTATTCAACAAATCTTTAAGTATCATGGGTTATCACAATCTATCGTAGGTGATAGAGATCCACGAACCATTAGTATCTTTTAGCGAGTTTTTTATGAAAATTTGGGTATAAAGCTTATTCTTTTTTTTTCTTATCATTCTCAAATAAATGATCAAAGTGAGATAGTCAATCTCATAATATTGGATATGTTGAAGTGCTATTACTATGAAGGCAATCAACTATGGAATTTTTTTTTGTCTTTGGTAGAATATGCCTATAATATTACAGTCTATATTTCTATAGGTAAAACGCAATTTGAGATCATATATGGAAAACCACTCTTATTACCTATTCTTAAAACCTAGGAGGAGATATTTCTTGTCGATGAGTTTGTGCATAATATAAATACATCTTTTGCTCAAGTTAGACGAGCTATCCAAAGAACTCAAGAAAAATAAAAAAAAGCAGCAAATAAGCATCGCGAAGGCAATTGATTTTACAAGAAGGAGATTAGATATGATTGAAATTTGATAAAGCTAATCTAAGAAACCCTAACAAGCCTCTATCCCAAGTCACTAAGCTTGTAGGAAGAAATTATCGGCCATTTCAAGTCATTGAAAAGATTAACGATGTTTGTTATCGGCTACAACTTTCAGAGCTTTGGAGAATTCACAATGCTTTTCGTATCCATCTTTTGAAGCCTTATGAAGGGCCTTCACTATTGGAACTTCTAATAGAGGATCCACTCGAAGTAGATGAACAGGAGGAGATACTTCAACCAAAAGTAAATAGTCTTTTATATGATCAGATAACGAGAAAGTAACATTTCTAGAAAATTTCGTTTGAAATTTCAAAATTACTCTCTTTTAGATTCTAAATGGATGTCAGAAGAGTATTTTAAAGACTATTCAGAAATACTTATAGCTTATGAAGAAGCTGTAGAATCAGAAATACATCAAGAAACATCTTGAGAACAAGACAAATTTCAAGAGGGAGGGATGTAACTAACCTTTTGTATATCAATTGTTACTAAGATGTATTGGTTTAATAATTCTCAATTAGTTTTATGTTCATGTACTTTGAAAGGATATTTGTATTATTTAAGCGCTTTAAAATATGAACATTTGATCATATCTAAGGGTGGCCAATAACCAAATGCTTTATAATTATACTTGGATCGTCATTAATGAGATGCCCAAGGGAAATTAAAAGTTTAGTCGGGTAGCTAGATTCACGAGAAAGCTCAGATGGCTAAGACTTTTATACTCAAATAGCCATATTTACTAGAAGCTTATATAATGAGTGGTTTCAAAAAGTGAAACTTAAATGATTATGATCAAAGAAACAAATCATGAACCGATGAACCTATATAATGAAGCTTTCCAAAAGTTAAATTTGGCGACTCCTAAAATTCAAGAGGTTACTATTTTTGAAAGTTGCTCAAATGGAAAATCTGTTCACATCAAAGGTTTTGGAAATTCACAAGGAACAATTTTGTCTTCAGTAGCTATCTCAAATTCTTAACCATTTGAGAGATTTTTAGAGTAGAAGTTTGAAAGTTTCATTATCTAGAAAAGTGACATGTGTCATTTTGAATAGATAAGTGTCTCTACACTTGCCATTTTCAACAAACACTTGTGTTTTGTTGGCTTTACTTTCAACTTTTAAGCATCCAAGTCCTACACCTATATATTTGAGGTCTCTCTTTTCATTTGAAATAGGCTTTTATGTTGAAATTTCAGGCGCATGCTTTGTACTCTCCTATCTCTCTTTCATCCAAGAAACACTTTCTACTTAGCTTGATCTAATCCAAGCACCAAAAAAAGAAAATCAACTTGCTGGTCCAAAAGTTTACAGCAATTAGGGTTTTAAAATCCTAAATTTTAGAAGCAAATTAGCCCTTTTGTATATGGTTTAAGCACTTGGTGTTTGTGGTTTTGTTTCAATAAATTCTTGAAAAGGGGGAGGGGCCGATTTCCTTCTCAACACGGTGTTAACTCACTTCCCTCTCTCTCACTCTCTATCTTTTAACTTTCATGGTGATAAGTGATTGAGTTGGTTAAGTTCAAAGTATTATTATTCTTACATTTTTTCCCATGTTTACATAACAGGCCAAGGACCTTGAGGATGTAGTGGATATCAAAGGCAAAAGTTGTGATAAGCTATGCTTGTTGGGCTTGGGGGGTGAGTTGGTGTCAGTTTTAACCCTAGGATAATTATTTTGCCAATAAGTGTTAGTGATGACACTAGGGAGTAGCATTAATTAATTAGTTAATATCAGTCTAAGGGTCCAACAAAGGTTGGGGACCACTCTAGGTTGCAAATGGCCTAGCTAATTTAATTATAAATTGACACATTTAATTTTGGGCAGGGTCGGAAGGATTGAAATAAATTTTAAGGATTATTTAATTTTAAAAATTAATTAAATGGTTGAATAATGCTGAAAAATGGGTTTAGAAGGTTGCCACTTGATAAGAATGGCCATGCAAATTGATAAAACGTTTTTGGGGGCTAGTTTATAGCTTGAGAGAGAAAGGGAGCTGCTAGTCCATGTTTTGATCGGAGAATAACAATTTGCTGTAGAAGCTAGTCATTTGAGAGCTTCGATAGACAGGGGACAATAGGGAGACACCTTCTAGGGGCTGTCAACAGCATTGGTGATGAGATGACATTTCTGAGGTGCCTAGCAGGAGGTGACTACATTAAGTGGAGGTTGGAGTAGACAATAGGTAGATTTTAGGGTTTTTTGGAAAGAAAATTAGTTCTCTCTCATCTTGGCTTTCTCTTACCTTCACTAGTAAATTCTCAAAAGATCTCAATATTTCTCATCCATTCTCAACAGATCTCAGCTAGATTTGTTGGACAACAAGAGGATTTTTGCTGTAAATCCTAAATTTTTGCAGAAATTAGGGTTTTGACAGCCACCTTGGGACCTATACCAACATGAGAAGACATCATACACTGAAATCAGCACTTGAAATGTTTGGAATTGATAGAAATTTCAGATGCTAGCCCGTGGCATTTTTGACAAGTGGCAGCCTTCCCAAATGGTTTTTCTAGCATTATCCATAATTAAATATTAAGAGTCTTTAAATATTGAAAATTAATCTAATAATTATCTCGATGTCCTAAAAAATAATCTCATTGGCCAATAATTAAATTGGTTGGGCAACTTTCATTTTGGAGTGTCTTTGTGCCATCTTTGACCATCAGATTGATACTAGGTATCATTAAACACCACTTCTCTAGTGTCACCAATTGATACTTATGGCCAAATGAATGATCTATGTCAACAATTGACACTAGATATCACCAAGTACCTATGCGGTATAACTTACAACAACTTTTGCCTTTGATATCCCATGATTTCCTCGGGCCTGAGCTCATAATCTACTCTTAACCCCAGTTACATCTCACATGTGCAACATTTACTTAGCTATGTGATTAAAGATTAATCCACATGTTAAGTGAGGTTTCAAAAATATATGTCCTCATGAGAGAGAGAGAGAGAGAGAGAGAGAGAGAGAGAGAGAGAGAGAGAGAGAGAGACTTGTGAGAGTGTATGTAGAGCTAAATAAGTCAGACATGGAAGCCCTTGTTGACCATAACTCTGCCACCAAGTTAGAGGAAGGCTAGTAGCCTCTGAACGTAAT
Source organism: Lygodium microphyllum (assembly GCF_053477565.2). Taxonomy (NCBI): domain Eukaryota; kingdom Viridiplantae; phylum Streptophyta; class Polypodiopsida; order Schizaeales; family Lygodiaceae; genus Lygodium; species Lygodium microphyllum. Next base: position 57,893,257 of record NC_141160.1, on the reverse strand, counting down.
GCCACCGCTTGCGAAAATGATGGTCCCAAGCTATTCATGAAGTTGCACATCTCTGCATCCCATCCCATAAATGGGACGACGTATAAACTTCCCCCCAATGCTCTACAAGAGTCAAGATATCATCTTGATTGCAAAAAGCGGAAACATCAAAGTTTAGACACATTACAAGGCTAATGCATGTGCTATGCATCAATACTTCGTAAATAGCATATGCCATAAAGAAGTATAAGAACAAAATATAGTGCTTACCACTGCTAGGACAAAGCTTGGTATGATATGATATGGCTCTTCATCTGCATGAAGAGGTGATAAACCAGACCCTATGTGGATTCTTGCATGTTCGTGACTCGTAGCATCATATACATGGGCTGCAAAGCCACTGTCAAATGCTGCACCTCTGTCCAAAAAGACTCATCTCTAGGATATGGCTTTGAATGGCCTTGGTCATCTCTTTTTGTGCGTGAGACATGTTCTTCCACTTTGGGTCCACGGCTGTCTACAAAAGTGGATCCCTAAGCTTGAAGAGCCTTTGGAACACCAAATACATATATGGAAACCTGGTCTTGGAGGGATACACCATATCTAGATCACTGTGGCTACGAAAGATGGGTAAAGCCTGATGCTTCTTTCGAAAGAATGTGGTTATCCTAGTAGCATTTGAAACTATGGGCTGCACCCAAGGTAGTTTGCCTATGCCCTCCATAAGCAAGTCTAGACAATGGGCTGCACATGGAGTCCACACAATGTGTGGGAACTCCGCCTTCACCGTTTTTCCCATTGCCTTGAAGTTGGATACGTTGTCTGTAACAACTTGAACCACATTCTCTTCACCAATCTTCATGATGGTTGTACGGATATGCCCATAGATGAACTCACTTGTGATCTTGTCTCTTGCCTTCCTTGCATCTACAATGTGCAAGAAGTAAGTACCAAGGCAAGAGGAGACAAGTATATTTATGATGTGCCACTTGCATATATCACTCCATCCATTAGAGATGATGGTGCAGCCAAATTGCTGCCATCCAGCTTTCACTGGGACCAATCCCTTATCTATCAAGGCCTTTTGCTCGTCGAGTGCAATGGTGCACATCTTTTTGTAATCGAGCCCACACCATGAGTCCCTAGCACTAGCACCCACTTGGGCAATGGCCCTAACTATCCTCTTCCATTACTTAGTCCTCAAGACATTGAAACTGACGTTGCACTCAATGTGAGTGCAAGCAATCTCCATCTCAGCCACCTTTTGACGCTCTCTCACCCAAGATTGAGAATGCACATGTGAAGGCAAGGCGGTCTGCTTAGGTACATGCACATCATTAGAATCCTCCTCCTCCTCCTCCTCGTGCATGACACAAGCCCTCTTCCTACTGGCAGATGGCTGCACAAAACCCTCCTCTATCTGTGTAGGAGGATCACCAAACTCCCCAAGAAGAGCATCGTGCAAGGTGTCTTGTGTTTTTTGGGATCCTTTGCCTTTCGCTACTGTCCCCATTGTTCGGAAGTTCTCAGCAATCAACTTCTCTCGGATAGCTTTTGGCACCTTCATGCATGCGCTCAGTATTGATGCCTACTGTCAAATGCCTTGCTACATGTGTTATTGAACTGGTCAATGAGAAATTGCAGAATTTGCTTGACCACTTGCAACTACCTAAACCAGCTTGCTTGGGAGTGTTGACAATATGGAGCACATTGGTGTACTCCTTCCAATAGGATTGATTGGTTTTAGAACGATGTCTCTTGGAGCATGATAAGAGAGAGAAAACATTGGTAAGTATGTGTGCACGCGTGCACGAGAGAGAGAGAGAGAGAGAGAGAGAGAGAGAGAGAGAGAGAGAGAGAGGGATACTTGGTTTGTGCACAGCTGTGCACATCACATGTTGGTGGCTGTAGCAGTCTCGAAATCTGTGAAACTCAGCATCCACGGTTGTAACAGTCTTGAAATTTGTGAAACTATTACTTTTGGGGCTTTTGACCTTGGGCTCTCAATTTGCCCATGCAAGGTACACAAATGGCTAGTCGATACATACATCGAAAAAGTGTAGGTTGTTTGGGGCCACAGATTAAAAAAAAAAAAGGGATCACATTTTTAATGATCACATATACCATACGTGCTACACGAACGTATCGTATGGTAAGGATCCGTATGTATGTACTAGTCCTACCTTGGTTGGAAGCGTGAGAATCTGCTGTAATAGACTGCACAACAAAAGAGAGACTACAAGAAAGACAAGAAACACTGCAAAGAGAACTCAGAAGAATGCTCAGGAAATGAGTCACTGGTTGTGTAGCATTGGCATTGCCTCCCTCTTTCCAAGAGGACCTGCAGATGTCAAGTATGCTGAGGATGATAACTCAGGAGGAGGGAGCCCAGCCTATAAATAGGCCATCAGCCTGAAAAAGTCAGGCAGTATCATGAGCACCTAATAATTCAGGTCGGCTAGCTCAATAATGACTAGTCAGCTACATTCTGGGGCAAATAAATCAAATGCCAACTACTGCTCATGCAAAAGAAATGCCAGTGTGGAAATCCACCTAAATTGTCTTTGACAAAAGAAATAATGGACAAATACATTGTGAGAGCTCCAAATGTCCTTGTCTGTTTCAAACTGAGGCTCATAGGGAGGAGATGACCATACATGACATACGACTGCTAATAGATACGAATATATCATGTTTACATGTCTGGTGTGTATTGTAGTCTTCTTCTTTAGCTGCTGAACACAAACATAAGATGTTATTAACTCGTTGTATTACATACTGTTATCATATTAGTAGGGACTTTACGCCCTACTCTAATAAATCACTGGTACATAGTAGTTGACTAGGAACTTGAAACTGAAATCTTCACATTGTTTCAAGCTTGAGTTTCGTCTGTTTTCCATCTTGTTCAGGTTAGAAGAATGGCTTTATTTGCAGCTGATGCAGCACTGAAGGAGCTGCAACATCTTATTTCCTCAAGGTAGTTAAAGTTGAGAGATTGATAAAAGTTGCAACACATTAGTATGACATAACACGGAATACTGAACTGATCTATGGTATGTTACGTGCAGTGAGAAACAGACTGAGGACTACTGAACCGATCTAGGGTATGTTTAATGCAGTGAGAAACAGGGTGAACTTGCCACACAACAATACTTGCAGAGATCACCTGCTGGTAGTTCCACTTGAGTTTCTCATGTAAACAACTGGTCTTTTGAGTTAGATATGTCTGTACCTTACTGAGCTGTTGGGTTGGGGTTGTACATGTGCCATATTTCTTGCAAAGCTCAGCCCATAAGTTTTTATAAAATCAACCGACCATTTTCTTGTTGTATCAATAATATCGCTCAACTCCATGAGGCACTATACAAGTCTGCTTTATAACCATCGACTTTCTAATGCCCATTGCCTGAAATGCTTTTGTGGCTTCTCCTTATTCTGCTATTTATCTCTGGTCTTGTCACTGAAGAGCCAGCCCTGAGCATTGAACAGTGGTGCTCTGCCATCAGTCTTGTACATAAAGAGCTGTAGTACAGAAGCCACAGTTTGTCTCCTATGTGGGAATGCCTAACTCAGTTGTACAAATTCTGATAAAAGTGTTAATGTCATGTCAGTCTAACTTTTTAGAATGTCCATATGCAGAACTTGTAAGTTTCTCTTGCTATGTGAAATATCTATCTACTTGATCCATTTATCATAGCTCATTGTAAAACATTGGTAGTTTTGGTATGCAAGCGTTTCCTTTCAATTTGAATCTGTACTTGATCCATATATAACGTAGCTCACTGTAAAGCGTTAGTACTTTTTGTTTGCAAGTATTGTCTTTCAATTTGAATCTGCTACATTTTGATAGTTGTCCTGTAAGAACTATACATTTTGTATTTTGTCATGATGGAATTTTTTTGTTTTAGCTCACCACTAATCTAGATTGAAGATTCAGGTTGTATGATCCTTTGGTTTAAAACTAGGCCTCTTGCATGAATTAATATTGCTGAGATTGTGGCAGTGTAAGCTGAACTTTATTCATATATTTAAAATTCTAGTTATTATCATATCCAAAAAACCAGAGCTTCAAATGCTATATAATGAGGTCTTATTGTCATTCAATAATCAGAGTCCAAAGACTTCAACAAGACACAATCATCGTATTCAAACTTGCATAGGAATTAAGCAATAGCATGCTGGAGTGTAGATAAAGTTCTTTGAAGAGAAACTTTGTATAATGGTCCATTGGGAGAGTGCAAGAATTGTCTTGTACCACCCATTGGAGAACACCCACTGCCTGAAAGAGAGGATGGAAGAGCAAAATGAGAATGATCACACAAAATTTTGGTCCTTGGAAACAGATTATTAATCAGCAGGGGTTGTGTTCAAATAGTATGCCCTTTTAGGAGCAATTAATTTCAGGATTGTATTAATTGTTTCTCATGCAAGACAATTTACCTTCCTTGATACTACTGTAGTATCAATCGTTCCTATGGCTCTGAGTTGTTCTTATCACAGTTCCTGTTTTGAGTTGAAAGTGTTGGTACCTGATGGAGAGGAGTGTGGGGTGATCTGCATGATTGCATTTTGCTAACTGGGTGATCCGCATGATTGCATTTTGTTAGTTAGCAGAGCAAGACGGCAAGTGCATGGGATTACTGGACGTATCTAAACTACTAATGCTTGTGAACAACCTTTGACAGTGGCTGCGCTGGGTGCTATTCAAGTGCAACAAAAGCTACTGTGTACCATTGTTGCTCCATATGATGGGCATGTGAAATAAATGTTCAGAAGGATAAAAATGGATTAAATACAATATGTAGTGAATATTCCATGTGTCAAATCATAGGTGTGCAATACATAATGTATGTTGGTGAGTTAATGCGCTTCTCTTCAAAGATTTTGAATAGTGAGGACATGCCTTGTTGGGAAGGCCCCCAAAACCCAAAAACCTGCCCCTCCTAATTTCAACTTTGTGCAATAGCAAACAATCTTGAGGTAGGATGATAGATTTATGCTTTTGTAGGTGTAGGAGTTTCCTAGAGTAGTAAAGATAACCTTGCAAAATGACCTAGTATTCCGATTGATAAGCTATGTGAATTGCTTGATAGGGCTTAGGCTATTTGGCCTTGGTTCAATTGATTCAAGGCTTTGTAGGTCTTGGTGTTTCCTCAATCAGTAAAGCTTGACACTAACAAATGATGCTAGTATTCCAATCTATTCAAATGTGAAATTGAAGCTATGAATGACCTAGTATTCCAATCCATTCAAGTGTGAAATTGAAGCTATGTTAAGGCTTGATAGGGCTTAAATTGTTGGCCTTAAGTTGTTAAGAAACCCATGAGCCAGGTTTCATGCATTACACTTCGAAGTTGGAAGCAAGATAGTAGCATGGGAGTGATCTAGGAAGTATAACACAAGGGATAAAAAAGTGAAGTGTCTAAGCCAGATGAAGGTGATTGTATGTCTAGGTCTTGGTTTACCGAGACTCTTGAGCATAAAGGTGTCTTGCTAACTAATGGTGTCTCTCTGCTTTAGATATCTAGAGATTTTGCCTCAAATGGCATCATGCTCTAGATTTGTATACTTAGCTTTGACAATGCCATTTTGTTTGTGTGATTGTATAACTAAGGATTTGGTTGATGTGCTTTGTGGGTGACCATAAGTCTCCAATGGGCTCATGGGTTCTCATCGACACAATCATGCTACACCCTCATAGTCATTTGATTTCCCTCATTAATTTCAAGCTTCATAAGATGGACTTTTGGAGAGGGTTTTGTGTTTGCTACTCCATATAACAATATGATAGTTAAAAAGAGTAGGCATGCAACTCATGGATTTTGATCATTTTTGCCATTGTGCACCTTGATTGGATGTAGGTATGCAAATCCATCTAAATGCACATGGCAGACGACAATGTAGGATACCACATGCGATCCACAACTACTGCACAAGTCAACTAGAAAGGTTTTAGACTTGGCATAGTTTGAGGGTTTGCACCAAAGGTGCCACAGTAGTAAATGTCAAAATAATTGCATTTGCATTGCTTTGACTACTAATAATCCACTCACCAAAAACACAACACAATAATTTATTACCTATCCGCTTTGCACAATGTGACTAGTGGTACATGCATATACGTGCAACAAGTCACTATTATGTGGTAAATAGAAAATAATAATAAAAATTCATAAAATAAATTAAAAATGCATTGCTTTCATAAAGATTAGATTAATACTTTAAGCATGCTTGCATGATTTACCTAATGTGGAAGAAAAAATTGAACTATTTTTGCATGTTTATAGTTTTTAACTTATGGATGTAAAGCATCTATAAGGATATATAAAAAACTTACTAGTAGCTTGGCATTGACCTATTAATGAATTCAAAATTCCTTTTAACTCATAAAATTCCCTAAAATGTAAGTACATAATTAAGCAATTAACTCGTACACAATTGAGGTTTGAAGTACATGATTGAGTGATTAACTTGTACATGATTGAGACAAAGTGCATGGTTGAGTAATGAATTTGTATACAATTGAGACAAAGTAAATTATGAAGCAATTAACAAGCATATAGCTGAGATGCAATGCATACAATTGAATGATAAACTCGTAGGCAATTGAGACAAAGTATACAAGAGAGCAATTAACTTGTATATGATTGAGATGCAAAATATATGATTAAGCAATTAATTGGCATGCAATGTAGACACAAGACATGTCTACACAAATAACATGTACTTCACAATGTATTTAGAAAAAGATTTTTAGAACACATACAACGTAATCATATTATATTGTGATGATGAAATTTAAAGTGGAGAATTCATGGATAATGTTTTTTCAAGGTAATTGGCTTGGAGATTATAAAAATGTTCTATTACAAAAGCTACATAATATCAATGATACTTTGCTAATGGAAGAAGAAGAAAGATACCTTGCAACCATGGAATTATTATATGAATAATACATGCCCAAAAGAGATAAATCCATATTACAAAGGATAGAATAAGAGTTAGCTCTGTGAGCAAATAACTTAAGCAAAGGAAAGGAGAAGGTTATAGAGAAACAACCTTTGGTTCTAGTATAGAGTGATATCCAATAACAAATCATAGTAGTGCAAAGTATGTATATAGAAATAGTTGAACTAAAGAAGGGGAAGTAGTGTAAAACACATAGAAATGGTTGAATCAAAGAAGGGAAGTCAACTCTAGACATCATAGTCACTTTTCAAGGGAAATGGCAATGACCTATTGAGTTAGACCTTGGCTCATGAGACTGCACGAGTAAAGTGACACATATAGCAAGGAGCTTGACCACACGCTAATGGGCATTAGGAAAAACTTAGACTCACTTTTGGGCCTTCTAAGCTCTTTGGGATTCAAGGAATATTCCATATGGGCAAACAAGGGTGAGGCTTGCATTATGAAATGTTTTATTGGGGGTTAAAGACTACCTGTGCCTAGTCACCTACATTCACTTTCACAATGTACCCATATTTACACATACATTGCAAGTGGCAGGCACTCATAATTTACACGTTATTCTTTATTCTTTCAGTGGAAATAGAATAAGGGAAAGTAGGTCACACACTCTGGCAGTTGGAGTTCCCCATTTTTCTGTCTTTTCTTTGCTTGAACCTCCATAGTTCTTGCTTCTACTCGTGCTTCCACTTCTACTTCACCTTTCAACTAGTATTAGAGTGGGCATTTGAGGAGCATCATCAATCATTACATTCAACCCATGAAAAAGCTTCATTCCTTGTTTTCATGGTGGCCCACCCTTCATCCTGCCAAGGTACACACTAGGTCTCTACTTGCTCAAGGCTTATTCTTTGGAGCTTGTTCCGGGGCTTTAGGGAGATTTATTCAACATTGGTTGAGGCCCTATTGTGGTCCATAGTTGTTGTGCAGTCCAAATAAGTTGCTTGCACAATTCAGCCTACTAAGGCAATATCCTGTCCTGGTTGGAAACACCTATCCTAGCTATCTAGTGGCTCTTATCTTGCTCTTGGATACGTGGCAAACCTCTTGGCACTACTCCCTAGCCTCAAAGACTTGGAGTGGCATTGATAAGCAATTGACCTCCTATTGGAAATAGTTTGATGTGGACAGCACCCATTGGACTCCATCTGTTTATGTGATGCTTTTGGGATGTGATCTCGATGCCTAGATATTATACGGATGCTTTTAGGTGCATTTTGGATTGCTTTGAGCTTATTTAGCTCAATTTTAACAAGTTTTATTATTGTAATAAGGTCTGGAAAAAAAGCATACAATAGTGAAGCTTTATGCTTTGAATGCCTATAGGCTATAAGGGGGTGCTACATGGTATATGGATGTTGGATACTGCTTGATATGTATGGATATGCACTTATGAGCCTTTGAGATTTACTTCTAATTTCCATCACTTCCATTCGTGCAGTGACTATTTTCTTTGGAGATTTCTCCTATAAGGGGTTTGGATGTTCATGTCATGTTTATGCTTCTCAATGTATTTATGATGTACTTGGGCTTCCCAGATGACACTTATGTATTCATCTTTGCTTGCTTACTTTACATTCCAAATTCATTTCTAGTGAGAGACATTTGTGTGTACATTGTGGAGCTTGGTTCATTAGGGAGAGTGGGAGTCTCTTGCTTATGTACATGCTCACTTGATCTATGCATACACTGTTCTTGCACATATGAACTCTTGTGGGCTGATTTGCTTTTGAGCTTGGATACCTTGTACTTATCATTGTTAGTGGGTTGTTAGTGATGGATACATGTCTGACACACATTGTTGTATGCATCTATGTATTTGACACCTTGTATGTCTTGATAGTTCTCGGTACTTGGTAGCTACACTACTAGTTGCATTATATGTATATTGGTTGCTACTTGGATATTTGTAGCAATGGGAGCCTATTTCGTTGGTCACTTGCCTATAGATGTATGGTCATTTACAATAGTTTTATTGTTTAAGAGTAGTTTCTTTCAGGCAAATGCTTTGTTTGAGCACTCTAGTGCCTTTTTGCTTGTGGACGACTACATATTTTCTAGTTTCACACTTCTTGCCCTCACTTTTGGCTCAATTTCAAGGCTGTTTTGTTGTGATTACAACATCACATACTCTTGTACTGTCAAGAATCGCATGGTGGGGGGACTTGCTCAAGATGCTGCCCGAACACACACAAAATGCACATGGAGAAGCTCACTCAAGAGACAAGAATAGAGATGGAGGCCAAACCGTTTTCTTGCTGGTTTCTTCTTCTTCTTCCACACACTTTCCAATGTACACAAAGTATAGAGAAGATACAACATAAAGGAAAGTGGCCTACTAAGTCAAACAATGTATAACCGACTACACTAATCGACTGGTGCTATAACTATGCCAGCTGTAAATAGGTGTAACAACCTGAATATAATAAGTAATGAGTCAGTGGCCATGTGAGAGTCATAATGACCACCGACATGCTAAGTGTAGACATGTGGACCCATCTAACCAAGCGATCCATCATTTATGTCCGCATGTGTTGAGCTTGTCATCTCAACACTCCCCCTCAAGCTTAACTACATCTCTGCAACTCCAAGTAAGCTTCGAAACTTTTGAAGCTTCTCTGTACCCAATGCCTTCGTGAAGATGTCAGCTATCTGATCATGTGTGCTGACATACACCAAGTCAATCTCACCTGCTAGTACCTTCTCTCTCACAAAGTGGTAGTGTACCTCAATATGTTTTGTCCTGGCATGGAAGACAGGGTTCCTAGCGAACTGTATACTGCTCATGTTGTCACAATGAATGACAACTGGACCTTCCACCTGCACATCTAAATCAGCCAATAACTTTTGCAGCCATACTACCTCACATGCTGCAAAAGCAGCACCTCTATACTCAGCCTCTGTACTCGACAAAGCAACTGTAGATTACTTTTTGCTGCTCCAAGTAACTACTGCACTACCAAGAGAGAACATGTATCCACTGGTAGATCTTCTATCAGACATACTACCAGCCCAATCTGCATCTGTATATCCAAACACCTGTACATCTGTACCTGCCTCATAGAAAAGTCCATAATGTAATGTGGACTTCACATATCTCAATATGCTTCTGACTGCATCAAAATGTGGCTTTCTAGGTACTTGCATAAACTGACTCACAAGACCAACATCGTAGCTCAAGTCTGTCCTTGTAATGGTCATGTAGATCAAACTCCCCACTATCCTCCTGAACATAGTAGGGTCTTCTATCTCATCCCCAACATCAACACTCAACTTTACATTCTGCTCCAACGGGACTGAAAGTGGTTTGCATGCTATCATACCATACTTGGACAACATATCCAAGCCATACTGTCTTTGGGACAGCCATATACCATCATCACATCTGATCATCTCAATGCCAAGGAAGTACCTTAGCTCACCTAAATCCTTCATCTCAAACTTCTTCTTAAAAAAGTCATTGACTTCAACAATCCCACTATCACTATCACCTGTAATAATCAAGTCATCCACATAGATGACTATGATGACCAAACCTGCATCTCCCTTTCTCACATAAAGTGAGTGATCATCATCAGAAACATAAAAGCCAATATTGACAAGATACTTTCTGATCTTGTCAGACCATGCTCTAGGTGCTTGCTTGAGCCCATAGAGCGCCTTCTTCAACCTGTACACATACGTGGGATGCTCTAATCTTCATAACCCGCTGGCTGATCCATATACACTTCTTCCTGCAAATCACCATGCAAGAAGGCATTCTTAACATGCATTTGCTGCAGCCTCCAACCTTTGGCTGCTACCAAAGCAATCACACATCTGATAGTTGCCATCCTAGCAACTGGAATGAAGGTTTCTTCATAATCTATACCATATGTCTGGGCATAGCCTTTTGTAACTAGCCTAGCTTTGTACCTGCTAATAGAACCATCTGCATTGTGCTTAATCTTATAAACCCACTTACATCCAATAGCTTTCTTGCCCTTCGGCAATGATACTAGATCCTAAGTCTTATTGGCCTCTAATGCAGCCATCTCCTCATCCATTGCTGCATCCCAATGAGTATGACCAACAGCATCCTCAAAACAAGTGGGCTCAACATCCTTAACTAGTTTCACCATATAAGCATAATGGTGAGCTGCATAACCTTCAAAACCAAATCTTTTAATAGGGTATTTGACCCTGTTAGATCTGCGTATAGCCGGATCACTCAATGGAGCCTTTACACTCCTATGAGCTCTCTGTACACGTGGTGTCCTGACAGAAGGAATACCAAGCTCATTATCCAAGCTCTTTGAGCCACTGGAGTCTCCATCAAGAGCTGCATCAATGCCATCTGACACTTTATTCTTTCCTTTGTCTTTACCTGTAGTGCTACTTGATGCACATGAAGATGTAGAGCTACTCCTTAGTCTCCCAGACCAAGGACTACCAGATGATGTCTCTGGTCTACTAAGAGTCCGTGATTCTTGCTTTTCAGCCTGCACATGAGTGTCATGATCATCATCATCATCATCCAATGCATCACCACTAGATGCATACCAACTGCTCATTTCATCAAAGATGACATCCCTGCTCACTTTGAACATACATGTGATAGGGTTATAACAACGATACCCTTTCTACTCTAAAGAGTATCCAATAAGGACACATTTTTCTGCCTTTGGATCAAGCTTCTTCCGTAGCTCATCTGGCACATGAACGTATGCAACATAGCCAAATACCTTCAAGTGCGATACATTAGGCTTCTTGCCAGTAAAGCATTGTTTAGGAGTCATCCCATGAACTGTAGCTATGGGAGTTTTGTTCATAATATAAATAGCAGTGTGAATGACCTTAGACAAAAAATGCTTAGGCATATTCTTTTCAGCCATCAAGGCGCTTGCAACTTCTATAATATGCATGTTTTTCCTTTTTGCAACCCCATTTTACTATGGGGTATACGTGCATGTCAACTGTCTCTTTATCCCATGAGACCTCGAAAAATCACTGAACTCATTCGAGAGGTACTCTCCCCCTCCATCTGACCTCAAGCACTTTACTTTCAAGCCTGTTTCTCTTTCAACTGCAGCCTTGAAAGTTCTAAAGTGCTCAAATGCTTCACTCTTTTCCTTCATAAAATATACCCATAGCTTTCTAGAACAATCATCAATGAATGTGTCAAAGTATGAACTGCCTCCAAGAGATACATTTTGTGTAGGCCCCCAAATATCTGTATGCACAACATCAAGGTTATATCTTGTCATGTGAAAATGGTTGTCTTGCCTGCTTACCAAACTAACATGCTTCGCATACCTTATGAAATTCTGCAACTCTAAATGTAGGCAAACCTGTAACCAACCCTTTGGACTGCATTAATTTCAGCCTTTGTACATTTGTATGTCCAATGTGTTTGTGCTAAATTTCAATATCTGCAACAACACCTTTTCCTTTAGCATACATGGTAGCATTCATAGTAGGAATTCCAGCATCCAAACAAACGTCCAACTCTACTTCCCTTTGAAACTAACCTACACTTGTTATTGAAGTCTTCTACAAAGCAGCCCTTTGCATTAAATTTGACTTGCAGCCCTTGCTCTACCATCTAATCGACTGACACCAAGTTCTTTGTAATAGATGGCACATGTAATACATTTGAAAGACTCTGTCTTACCATCATGCAAGGACACGGAAACTTTTCCAATGTGTGAAATTGGGTGGCATGAATCATCACCTGTCTTCACATAACCTGTATTTTGCAAATCCTGCATCTCTCCAAACCATTCTACATGGCTGGTCATATGATTGGATGCACCTGAATCAACATACCAAACATCATCATGTGTTCTCTTTCCTGTAACAGCATTCAACATATGCTACATAACAAACAGTGTTCATTTTTGTCTTCATTCTGTCGTGAAGACGATGCATAGTTTCTTTGCTGCAACTTATCACTGCGAATATCATCTTTCTTAGCATAACATTGGATTGCAATGACCTGTTTTGCCACAATAGCGACACACAATACCGGAGTTGTTAGAACCTCTGTTCTGCCATCCACCTCTTCCTCTAAAGCTCCCCCTGCCTCTAAAGTTACCACGACCTCCTGAAACTTGCATATCGCCAAATTGCTGATTCAATCTGTTTTGCTGGTTGTCACTATCACCTCCTGTACCACGGCCTCTTGAAGAGAACCTGCCACGTCCCCTTCCTGAAATGGAGTAGAAAGATTGGACCTGTTCACACTTTTTTCAGATGTCTCACTCTGCATGTTGATCTCTTCAGTGATCATAAGGGAGACCAACTCATCGAAATCTGGAAATGGCTTTCTGACATATACGGAAGTTACAAAAGACTTCCAAGCCTTTTCATTGTTAAGTCCACCCAAGGTAGACGACACCAAATCATCATCATCGGGCATTGCATCAATCGCTGCCAAGCCATCTGCAATGCTCCTTACCTTCAGTGCATACTCATTGATAGACATCTTCCCTTTCTTCAATGTATTCAACTCTTAGTTGAGTTGAATCTTTCGTGCCTTTGTATTTACGGAAAACATACTTTCGAGTATGGTCCAAGCTGCATATGAATTCTCTGCATTTCTAATATGTCCCATCATATTATTGTCAATTACTGCAGATAGCCAATACATGACCTTTTTGTCTTTTGCATTCCATTCCTTCCGTGCCTTTGTCTCTTCTGCAGTTGGAGGATCACTCAGCTCCGGCTCCTTTTCTTCACCTGAAACAAACTCGTAGAGGCCTTTTCCAATAAGGAAGTTCGTGACACGAAACTTCTATGAAGGGTAGTTGTTCTTGTCGAGCTTCTCAATGATGGGGTTTCCACTGTTCTCTGCCATTATCACAAAACTAATACCAAACAACAAGCAAATCTTCTGCAATCCTCAACTTGTAGTGCACAACAATACACCAGACAACCTTTTTCACTGTTTGCTCAACAATACATGCAATCTGCAACTAGTTTGCAGATAAGCCTTGTGTTTATTCACTGGTAAACACCTTTGAACGTAGCTACAGATATGAAATTTGTAACCTGTGCACCTGTACATGGCAGACACAGCTGAAATTGCAGGGTATCTCGAATTGTTGTCCGCAACCTTGCGAGTCTAAAACGGGGCTTGAAATGACATCGGATGGTCAAAAGAGCAGCGGGATAGCCCTATAGGGCCTATGTGTAGAATACATAGCGCTCTTTGCGCACACAAAATCTCACTGCAATCTGAGATTTTTGCCCTGCCCTGCTTCCGGTGCCTCCATAGGCACTGTCCACAAGAGAAGAAGTAGAGAATGGAAGAGCTTCTTACCCATTGCTTGCTTGCTCAAATCCTTGGCTCCTCTCCTTCACTTTAGTCTTCAAAACGTGCCTCAATCAGTGGTGCAGCTCTGACACCATGTCAAGAATCGCGTGGTGGGGGGACTTGCTCAAGATGGTGCCTGAACACACACAGAATGTACAAGGAGAAAGTCACTCAAGAGACAAGAAGAGAGATGGAGGCCAAAACGTTTTCTTGCTGGTTTCTTCTTCTTCTTCCACACACTTTACAATGTACACAAAGTATAGATAAGATCCAACATAAAGGAAAGTGGCCTACTAAGTCAAACAATGCATAACCGACTACACTAGTAGACTAGCGCTATAACTATGCCAGCTACAAATAGGTGTAGCAACCTGAATATAATAAGTAATGAGTCAGTGGCCATGTGAGAGTCATTTGTAGACATAGTGGCATGAACTTTGAATGCATCTGATGATAATGCTATTTTTAACATAAAAAAGTTGGATGATAACAACTTCCAATATTGGAAGATGCAAATATGGTAGGTATTGGTGCAAAAGAACAAAGTTAGACCATTGAAAGCCAAGGGTATAAAGCTAGAAAATTGGGATAGAGATGATTGGGATGAGCTTGATGAGTTATGCAACTCTACTAGTATACTATGTTTGTCCAAGAAGGGCACTTCAATGTTATTTTGAGTGATGGTGGTGCATATGATTTATGAAGAAGGTGTATGATCTTTGTGACAAGTAGAGTCCAGTATCTCAGTTGTATTGGTTGAAGAAGCTTGTGGACCTTTGCATAAAGGAGGGCACCCCTATGTCTACTCATTTTAATGATTCCCACTCTATTTTTAGCTAGTTTATCTCACAAGGCATTTAGTTTGAGGATAACATAAAGTCTTTATTCTTGCTTGTCACACTACTAGAGTCATGGGATACATTCCATACTGCTATGAGTACTAATTCTCTTCAAGATGGCTTTAAATGCAGTGATGTAGAGAGTGGATTGCTTAGAGAAGAAGTAAAATTGAAGAATATTTTGATGTAAATAGTACTTCTCATGCACTTATAGTTAGAGGAAAAAATGGTGGAAATGGGAATAATAACTGTAGTAAAGACTCATAGCCCAACGGGGACAAGTCTTCATCTCATGGGCAATCATGTAGTAAGTCTTGCAGTCATATGCCCTCTTATTATGGACAGTAGGGTCATATTAGGCCTCAGTGCCATAAAATGCATAATGATATGCACAACAAGAAAGATAAGGGAAAAGTGTAAAAAAATGCAAAGTCCATTGAGATTGTGCTTAAGTCTAGCATGAAGATAAATGCCTTGGAGTAGAGTTCCGATGACTACATTATTACAGCTTCATCACTTGATGCCACTCAGTTGACTAATACTTTGTATTCTTACTCTCAATGTTGGCTTCTTGATTTGGGGGACTTCATTTCATGTTACCCTACATCATCATTAGTTTCATAATAGCTACCATATTGTTACAGATTTTGTTAGATTGGAAGATGATGCTTCATTGGATATCATTGGTATAGGTGATATTAGAATGTACTAGCCTTATTTTCACTAGACAGTTGGATGATGATGGCACCATGTATCTTTTGGTGATTTTGCATGGAAGATCACTCGTGGTAGTGTTGTTTTTGCTAGAGGTGCCAAGATTGGTAGTCTCTACTATCCTTTGCTTATCTCTAGGTCTATTGACCATGTTTTGGCTTTGATTAATCTTCCACATGTATCTCTTTGGCATCACCATCTTGGGCACATGTCTTTGAAAGGAATGAAAATACTCACTTGTTTGCACTATCTTTTGCCTCTTGATAACTCATGTTTTTATTCATGTGATCATTGTATTTATGGTAGACAAACACATAACTATCATAAAAACTTTGGATCTATGAGCATGGGTGATCCTTTGGCTCTTATTCATTTAGATATTTGTGGTCATATGCGCTGTCAGTCATTGGGTGGCATGAAGTACTTTGTTTCATTCATAGATGATTTTTTGCATAAGGTTTGGGCCTATCCTATTAAGTAGAGATTAGATGTTTTACCTACATTTCAATGATTTCTTGCCATAGTTGAGAACTAGTCTAGATACATGTTGAAATGCTTATGATCTGACAATGGGTGCAAATATGTCTCTAATACATTTGAATAGTTTTGTGATGAGAGGGGTATTAAGCGTCACTTGATCACCCCATACACCCTATCCCACAATGCTGTTGTAAAGCACATGAATAGGAATATTTAAGAAAGAGTCCATAGTATGCTTAGTCAAGTAGGCTTACCGCAACACTTCTAGGCTGAGGTAGTTACTATTTCTATTCATCTCATTAATAGATCCCCATGTATAGCTCTTAGTGGTAGAGTTGCATAGGAGGTTTGGTCTAGTAAACCTCCCTCACATGCAAATTTGTGAGTCTTTGGATATGAGATATTCTGTTATATTTTCAAAGGTAAGCATAATAATTCAGACGCAAAGTTTATCAAATGCATCTTTCTTGGATATGGTGATGTAGGTGAGATGGGTTATCACCTTTGGGATTTGCAAGCCTCGGAAGGTTATCCAAAACCATGATGTTATATTCCATGAGGAAAAGATGCATATGAGACTACAGTAGGTGATTGAGGTATGCAGGGTGATCTTTTGGGAAGAGCCTCTTGTTATAGTATAGCTAGCGCTAGTGAGATAGCCTACTGGAGATACAAATGATGTAGTGGCTAGGATTTGCATGTTGTACATGATCATGATGTTGGATAGAAAGGACAAGTCATACGAACCCCACATCTAGCTTGAGATGCTCCACTAGAGCTTCACGTCCTTGTGATCGTTATGCATCCTCTATGGACTATGTCATGGTGACAAACTTTACTGAGCCACTTACCTCCTATGGGGATGCTATGTATAGGGGTGATTCTCATTCTTGGGAAAGGGCCATATAGTTTGAGTTTGATTCACTATAGAAAACTCATACATAAGACTTAGTCTCCTTGCATGATGGAAAGCATGTATTGCTATGCAAGTGGGTGTACACAATTGAAGAGTATCCCTGGTCTCCCTAAGTCAACATATATAAGGCTAGATTGGTTACTAAGGGTTTTAAGAAAGAAAAGGGAGTTAATTTTGATGGGATATTCTCCCATGTGGTATGGGGACATGCATGAGTATATTTATATGTGGTAGCCTAAGGGCTTTGTAGAAAAGGGTAGAGAGCACCTAGTGTGTAAATTGAAGAAGGGTCTTTATGGGCTCAAGCAAGAACATAGGTAATGGTGCCACAAGTCTGATACTTTCATACATTCACATGGATATTCCTGTAATGATATAGATCCGTGTCTATACAGGAAGAAGGCCCATGATGGTAGCCTTACTATCTTGGTGTTTTATGTTGATGACATGCTTATTGCTGGGAGTGATCATGTTGAGCTAGATACTTTAAAGACTTAGCTCAAGAAGAGCTTTGAGATGGAGAGCATGGGAAAGGCCTCACACATACTTGGTATGTGCATTATATGCAATCACTCTAAGAGGAACTTCTCTTTTTATCCTAGAAGGAATACATTTACAAAGTACTTAAGTGATTCCATATGTAGGATGGTAAGCCTATTGGTTTTCCGTAACCTTATCATGTGAAGATTAATAAGATAGGTTGCTCACAATCAGATGATGAGAGAGCTGAGATGGCCAAGATCCCATATGCATCTGTAGCAATGGGCAATTTGATGTATGCCATGATAGCCATTAGCATTTGTAGTGGCAGTTGTGGCATGTTATATGGCTAAACCTAGCAGGTGACATGGGATGTCATGAAGGCTATCATGAGATACCCTTAGAGACATTTCAGATATGTGCATTTGCTATGGTAGCCAAGATACAAGAATCACGAGTTACATCGACTCAAATTATGCAGGACATGCATTTGCTATTTCTTAGATGTCTAGGGTGAAAAAATGTATGGCCTTGTCTATTATCAAGGTTGAGTACATTGAAGCCATTGAGGATTGCAAGGAGGCCTTGTGGTTAGGCTATCTAGTTACAGATCTTGGTATGACTATGAATCCTACACAACATTTGAATTTGATGAGTGCCATTTAGTTGGCACTTAATCTAGTCTTCCATGGAAAGACAAATCACATTGAGGTGTGCCATCACTTCATTAGAGAGATGGCAGAGGACAAGTCCATTGAGCTTTTCAAGATCCCTATGGATACATATCCTAAAGATTTGGTCACTAAAAGTCTCCCAATAATGGAATGTTATGCCTTCCTCAGGACTCTCATAAAATGTTTGGCTCAATGAGTCTTCTAGATCTACCATTGAAGTATTCTCCTTGAATTCTCTAGAATTACTTTTTGTGACATGCTTCTTTCCTTTATGAAATCTTTTGAGGGCCATTGTTTTGGAGTGAATCTAGGGGGACCATTGTTTTGGAGTGAATCTGGGGTCCATCTTGCCTTAGTGAAATCTTTTGGGTAACATCATTTGGAGAGAATTGGGTAAAGCTTTGGCAAGGTTATGGAAAATGGAAAGAGAGTTTAAGATGATTTTGATATAGCTTCTATAGAATTGTGAAAAAGGGAGAAAGAGCTAGGTGGATTTTGAAAAAAATTCTATGCTATTGTGAAAAAGAGGAAAGAACTTGGGTAGATTTTGGTAGAGTTTCCACATAACTACAGAAAAGTGAGAAAGAGTTGGCCTAAACTTGATAAAAATTTCACAAGATAAATGGAAGAAGGATAGAAACTAAGAGACAAATTCTCCCTCTAGCTTCTCTCTTATAAGAACATGTCTACTCCAAGAAGAATTGTGTGTCTTTGTTGAGGCCCATCACAGTTTGTTTATGTAGGTGGAGGGGAGGGGGATGCTACCTTAGGCTTGAAGTAAGCTATCTTTTAGTGGTTTTAGGAAGCTTTAGCCCAAAATAGGGGCTACACAAAAGAGGTTGAAAAAATGAAAAATGTGCTCATCTATGCTCATGTGCATCACACATGCAAAACTTGCCACATTTAGGATTAAACTTCAAATGTCCATAACTTTTGGTCTAGAAATTGAAATTGAAATTGGATTAAATATTTGGAATTATAGCATCCACATGCTTGAGTTCTTAAACGAGAATCCTTAAACATTGTCACTTTGAAAACCTATGCATGTCCAACAAAACTTGCAAAATTCATGATTCATTTTTTTAAGATCAATATTAGAAATTACATAATTTCTAAGTCAAATTTTAGTACATTGCATAATAGCTCAATCCTCCTACCATTCTCTTCAAAGTTACTGAATTGATAGAGAGATATACTAGAAGTACAAAAGTTGTTGCAGATAACTCTCCTTCTAATTCAGATTTTGCAATTGTGCAAGATACAGAGTAGTCATTTAATGTAATGCAATTATGACCCTTCTTTACATGATTCTTACGTGTGTGTTAAGGATTAAAATGTGTGGTACTTTGACAGTGGTGTTGCTAAGTATATTACTTCTCAATATAGTTTATTTACTTCTCTTGAGTTCACCCCTAAGGGTAGCATTGTCACATATTATGCCAATAACTCCTCTTATCCCACTAACAGAGTTGGAAAAATTATGTTGATTGCTACTAGTGGCAGTTCTTTCACATAGATGCTTTGTATATGTAGTAATAGATCAAAAAGAATTTTGTAGAGGGAGCTCATGCTCAACCGCCAAGACCCACGGACCGCTTATTATTTCAAGCGTTTCAAGTGAGCTCTAATGGCTATCTCTCACCTAGCCGACGCGCCGTCGATCTTACGAGTATAGTGAGCTTACCTTGATACCGATATGAGTTGCCTCCTCTCTTGCACACACCGGTAGCTCCACAATCCTAGATGCTAGCTCAAGCATCCTCAAGCCTCCTCCATCTCCAAGCTCCATCCACCATAGCCGCGTGCGCGAGAAAAGAGAAGAGAAGAGAAGAGAAGAAGAGAAGAGGAGATGGTGAAGAGCTTCACCCTCTTGATCCCTCACTCCCACACACTCACTCTCTCACACTCTCACACTCCCTCTCTCAAGAGCACACACAAGCAAGGAGAAGAGAAAAAGAGAACTCTTGTTAGCCACACACCAAAGAATGAGCTTCCATTCACTTTTTGAAATTTATATACAAGCCCTAAAATCCCATGGGCACCCATCCCTTTTTTACATGACCGGCTGTTGTGGCAAGGTCCTTTCTCTATTTCCTCTTCTAGCCTTATACCTCTAGTCTACATCCATCTAATATTTTACACTTGGCACAGGAGGGAGCCTGGCGCTCTTTTACATGAGTTTTTGGAGTTTTTTGAGGCACCTTTCATTTAAAATTACGCTTTTGGACCCAGCTTAGCTTTAGAGGTTGCTTGCGTGTCTTTGCTCTTTTTCCATCATTTTTCAGCTTTTTCATTCATTTTTTCGCCTTCTTGACTTGGAGTTAACATTAACCCCCCTCCGAGACGGGTGCCAGTCCCATGGCACTTTTAGCTGCTATTGGGGTTTAATAAATAGTTGGCAAAGTAGTCGTGTGAGGGTAGGGCCACATGTAAACTCGGGTGCTTGTGGAAGCTTGGTAATGATATTTGTTGGAGAAGCCAAATGGATAGCAAGTGGATGACGGGGGCCTCCGAAGTCGATGGTTTGTCGCCTTTGTGATGCTTGAAAGGAAAAGGTGCGGTGCTCTACCTAAGGGGGGTGTCTACCTTATTGTGTAGTGCATTGTGCTCGTGCTGGTGGAATGGGGAGTTGGGTCTCTAGCCTAGGTGATGTCCCATACTTGAGGACCCCATTCGTGCAATGATCGTGCTTTATGTGGTGTTAAGTGCTTCTGTAAGTGAGTTGTTTTGTCCATTCCGTGTGTAATGTTCTTCTTGATTTTCCTTTCATGCTTTTCTTTTTCTTTCTTTCTTCTTTTTTATTTTTTATTTTTTTTGTTTTTTTTAAAAAATAGTATTACACTAGTAGAATGACATCCAGTGCCTAATTGTCATCGTCTGAATTAGATGGAGAAGGGGGTTGGATGGATTTGCTAAAAAATTGATAGCTTTGCATGTATCCTTTCAGATTCATGCGGACGTGGAGGGAGGTGGTGGAGAGGAAAGGATGATTGCATCTAGTGAACTGGCTGTCGTTCATGTCTTCTAGGAGAGCTAGACAAAAAGAGGGGAGGAGGCTAGCCCTCATCATCAGTGAACTGGCTGTTGTTCATGTCTTCTAGGAGAGCTAGGCAAAAAGAGGGGAGTAGGCTAGCCCTCATCATCAGATGTGCCATGGCACAATTGTCGATGGCGTTAGGGTCAAAGAAGAAGGGAGGAAGGCCACGTTCTTGTGGAGTCGGGTCCTGCTTAAGTAATAATTTAAGAAAAATAAGATAATTACATGTAGTTATGAAAGCTGGATCGGGGCACGAAGTGAAATCCGTGAGGAAACGTGTCATGGAGTCATCCAAGCTTTCCGAGTTGAAGAGGAGGGCATGTTCGAAGGAGACAACATTAGAGTTGTAGATGATAGGAAAATCATAACGCCCATGGAGGGTGGCATCAAAATCCACACCTATCCTATGAGGGTATGCCATGAATGTGGGGTTGTTCCTCTCGTAGGGCAGAGTGTTGCAAAAAGCCATCTAGGCGATCATGCTGATGTCGCACACCCGCCTCCTCCATAGGGGTTGGTAGTTATATCCCTGTACGGTATGTGGTACTTCAAACACTTTTTTGCCAAAACTCAACTTCTTCATTTTCCCAAAGAGTGGGGGTCTTTTCCCTTTCCTCCAGCCACTTCTGTCCTAGTCGGCTACCAATCGCGATCACTTCCTCCATCACCTTGAGTGGTAAGACCCTCCGCAGGCTATTGGGCATGAGGAAGCTAAAGGTGAATGGGTCTTCTTCTCTTTCCTGCCACTCCCAAACTACCAGCTCTGCATGGAATCCAGCAGGAATGTCATCAGGGCACGGTGGGAGGGGTGCGGACGGCTGCACGACTGGCTTGGCCCTTAGTTTCTTCCTGATTTCTTCGACTAAATTTCTCCGTCTTTCTGTGAGCGTGGCTTGTCTCTCGGTAGATGGATCAACCTGTTGTTGCTCTTGGGAATGTGGTGAGGGGGGTTGTAGGATCACCTCTTCTTTGAATCTCCCCATATCGAATTCAAGCTTAGCCTCCTCCCCTTGCTGGTCTCCTTGTTGTGCTTCTTCTTCAAAGCCCATTGCGTCAATTTCTTGGGGGGTTAGGCCAACAAGTAGCATGTACTTTTGTTGCTCTTTTAGGCTCAGCCTAATCTCCGTAGGTTGGGGTGGCATCTGCAAACCTTGCGTGCAGAGCTCTGCGTGCGATACTGAGTTTTTTCTGTACCACCTTCAATGACTCTCCTTCTTCTGGGCGGGTGGTGTCCATTAGTGTGTTAATGAAGGCCTTTTGCTTGGCACTGAAGGTTGTCTGGGCGGCTTCTGCTTTGCTCTTTGCGAGGATCTTTCCTTTCTCTACCAGAGCGAGGCGCTGTGCCAGTGTCTTCACCCTTTTTTCGTTCTACAGTGCCCATTCCTCTGCTCTCTTGTTCATCTCTTCCATGCTCTCTCCCTGCTTCTGTACCAGGGTTATGAGCTTCTGCTCTTGGTCTTTTAGTTCCCCGCTCATGTTCTCTTGCTCTTTCTTTCCCAAGTGTAGCTGATCGATCATAGACTCGATCTCCTTTTGTTGCTGCTCCATCCCATGCTTTCTCTCTTTTTCTTTGGCATTCAATTCCTCCATCATTTGCTCGATGTTGACCATTTTCACCTCCAATTTTCCATGTTGCATTAAGAGGAGCTTATACTCTCTCCGCATCTGCACCAATTCCTGATTTTCATCCTCCAATTGTTGCTTATAGCTCTCCTCCATATCCTCCTTGGCCTTCAATTACTGTTTGAGATCAGAGATTTCTCTTTGCTGCATGGCTATTATGCGGGTCTTTTTGAGTTGGAATGCAACTACCGACTCCTTTTCCGCCACCAACTCATCCACAACTATCTTCTTTTCCTCCTTAGCCTTCTCAAGTTGGGAGAGTAGCTCGGCGACGTACTCATCATAATTGGCTGGTGGCGTCACTGTTGTGTGGATTGGAGTGGTCAAGGCCTCCACTTTCTGACGTTTCTGGTCCTGTCTCGACTCAGCATATGTGGCTCGTCTCTTTTGCCCCATGGCCGTGGTCTTTGTGATCTTTTCCTGGGCCATTTCTTTATTAATAAAATAATGTATCCATGCCATGAAGTTGGAGACATTTGCGCTGGAGGGGATGCTAGGGGTGAGGGTGGTTGGTTTTGTGGGAAGCACCATGAGGGTAGGGATAGGGTGGATAAGGGCCTTGCATTTGCCTTCAAGGACAGCGGGCGGTGTGATTTCTGATACCTGTGTGCTAGAACTAGGCCCTTCTTCCCTCAGTGGGCTCAAGGCTCCTAGATCATCGGCCCTACGCTCTGCTGCTCGATTGGCCGACATGTAGCTTCGGCCAAGTCCTCCTCTTCCTTCCTTCTCAGTTCCTCTTCTTCCTCAGTAGCTCTTCTTTGCCTTTCTTCTTCAAGTTTCCTGCACTCTTCCTCTAATTTCTCTTTTTCTTCCTTTTCTTTCCTTTTCCTCTCCTCGGCCTCCTGTTTCGATACCTTTTTAGCCTTTTTGACTTATTCTTCTCCCTCTCCTTGGCCTCCTTGAGGGATTCTCTTTTTGCCATCTCCAAATCCTCTTTCTCCTTCTTGTGGCCTTCATCCTACTTCTTTTTCTTTTGTGCTGTCTTCTTCTTGGGTTTCTTGGCTTGCTTTTTTTCCGATTTTTCTTTTTGTTCCTGCCCTTCCTCATCATTCTCGGTCCTGTCACTGGACCTCTCTTGGTCCTGGTGAGGGTGTGAGCTGTCACGCGTTTCTCCTTCTCCTTCTTCTGCACCTTGTGTCTCCTTCATTGCCTCCTGGATGAGCGTAGTCAAAATGCTTCCATAGCCAATGAATGAGGCCTTATTTCTTTTTGTGGCCTTGGAAGCTAGGGACTCCCCACCTGCTGATGTACTTCCTAAAGCTAGTGCTTTAGCTGGTTGGTCAATGGTTTTGCGTACATATCCATTTTAGTCAACTTCATCCAAGGTGTGAGCTGCTACATTCTCCAGCACAGGCACACTGATTCAATGCATTAAGGAGTTGTAGCGCTGGTGGGGGCTGGAGAAGAGCGCGTGCACTAGCTTCGTTTGTAGTGTGGCTTCCACATCAGGAATGTCTTGGATGTTGACGCTGTCATTAGTTAGCACATCCTCCCTTTTCATTTTCAACATGCCATAAACATTCCTCTTATGCTTTTTTTCTATCTTCGGCTCCAATCCCAATGCCTTCTCCACCAAGGTTGGGTTTAAGTGAACCTACATCTGTTTAGCATTTTCTCCCCTTCCCACCATCACAGTGCTGCACTCCTGATTAGGGTCGCACTTCCTAAGAAACTCCATACACTTTGTGTGGTCAGGCTCTTGCGCAAATTTCTCAAGGTACTTGGTGAGATTGCACTGCTCGATGACTCTCTTGGCCGCTTCCGCCTTGGCCACCACACCCTCTATGTTATGAATGGTTTGGAACTTGAGCTGATTGTAGGCGTGGTTTTCAAGGGTGATGTGGTATTGTGTTCTTTCCTCCTTCATGAACAGAAGCCAGTGGGCGTGGTCTTGCTACGACATCTTTTGTTCTTGTCACGATCCCAAGTTTCCATTAGCGCTTTCAAAATAATAATTTGCTGAAAAAGCCATAATTTGCTGGAAAAGAAAGACTTTATATGTTTATTGAATGAAAGCATTAAAAGCCAATCCAATGTAGAATCTTCCCTTCAGACTTTAACTTTTTGCCCTTTATTTCAAAGTTATCGTGCCATTTTTCCTACCTCGCTCGTTGTTTACATATTTATGCGTTTTGCTTGATTTTCCTTGGTTTTAATTTGATTCATCTCACCCCCCTCCCCTTCCAGCTCGAGAAGAATCCTTCCTAGGATTGAAGGTTAGGAGGTCAAGGGCATTCGGCAATGGGTTTAGGAGTTACCGGCGTAGGAACCAAGTGTAGAAATCGGGGTTGCACTCTAACTGAGCTTCGCAGTCTAGATCAAAAGGTTCGCTGATCATATGACGTGATGAGGTGCTGTTTGAGGGCTTGCTCTTTGGAGATCTTGCTATTGAGAAATTCAGCAGCGGAGTTAGCTGCTTTTGCAAAGGCAAGTTCAAATGTCTCCTAAGAACAAGGCATCGTACAAACTTCGGTTGCAAAGGGTTTGGGCAACATGCCTAAGTCCAAGCGGCTGTAGCTCAGAGCTAGCTCTCTGAAAGTGACATCTAGTTGTCTAATGCAATCAACCACGTCATCCCCCGTATCTTCGGCTAGATCTAAGGCCAATGTCAAAAATGATTTTCGCTCATAGGAGGGTTTAAGACGTGCTGGTGGTTGGGGTTTGATAGCACTAGAGCCTTGACAATGAATAGTTGAGGTTGCGGGTGTTCTTGAGATTGCCGTTGGACCTCTTGGATTAGGGCTGGGGAAGTAGCAGCGACGTTCGATGGACTGCTGCCTTCAGAATGGATCAAGGTAGTTGGATTGGCTCTAGCGGGTGATGACTCATGTGATGATGTCTGTCATTTAGGCTGATAGGCTTATTTGACGCTCTTGGGATGTGTGTGGATGAGCTTGATGGATGTGGGTCTGGAAAGCGCTACGGCTTATGGTTTTGAGGTTCTATGGGACTTGGGGTGATCAAGCTTGAGGGCCGCATATGAGTGGTGCCTTTGGTCATGTGGGCTTTAGGGATCCATATCCAGGCATTTTCCTCATAGTAGCCTTGCGTGTGCAAGAGGGCTTTAGGGACCCATCTTTGCTTGATCATGCATCGATTTCTGACTGCACCTTGGTTTCCTAGGTTTAGAGTTTCAGGTCCTATGAGGATGTGTGTGTCGACTCCTAGGCGGTGGTTGCAGTTGTTTAGGATTCCATTGAAACCTAGGCTGTTGGGCCTTAGCTTTTGCTGCTATGAGCAACGGTTCTTGAGAATTGGTGGGTGGTGGCCGAGCACTACCCCCCTCCTTAGATTTGACTGCTAATACTTCTACCGATGGCCTTGCAGACTGTGATGAGGTCGTGCAACCCCCTTGCTAAAAGCTGTAACAATGCGAACGTTGCCTATGGTGAGGTGGATGTGCTGCAACTCATAATCAACATTGCAATGGGTTTACTTTTTGAAGGTTCTCCCTAGCAGCGACTCCGTGCCTGTGTCTTTGGCATTTATCAACATGTAGAAGATCATTGGTACAGTCTTAGACTCGATAGAAACGATGGCTCTGCACTTGCCAAGAAGTGTGTTTGAGTGGCCCCCATATGGGCTTAGTTTGGCATTAGTGGGTTGTAATGGTGGTTTGCCAAGTTGGGTCCAATGATCGTGAGTCAAGACATTGAAGTCTGCTCCCTCGTCAATCAAGGCATTGAAGGCGCATGTTTGCTTGGCAGTGACCATGATGTGTAGGTATGCGGGCTCTACGGCTTCCTCATCCTCATCATCGATTTCAGTGATTGTGGCTACTCGTACTTTGACAGGCGGTTCCAACATTGGTGGCTCATGCAAAGGATGCGTGGGAGGGTAGTACTTCTTGATATGACTGCCATTGAAGAAGCTATTCCCTCGCTGTCTAGAGTCTCGAGCTCGACATTGCCCGTTCGGTTGATTGCACGAACTTTGAAGGGTCTAAGACCTCTAAACTTCATTTTTTGCTTATGCCCCTTAACTGAGTATAGGAGCACTAAGTCGCCCTGTTCGAAGTCACACTACTTGATGTGCTTGTCAAACCAGCTCTTTCGTCGTGCCTTCTCACATATGAGTGCATGAGTGGCTAGAAGGCGAGCCTATGAGAGGCATTCGAGTTCAACTAGGCATTGCGTCCATGCCTCCTTTCCTTCCTATAGTTCCTGAAGTGCTATTCTCAGGCTAGGCATGAAGAATTCTATAGGGAGAATTGCTTCGGTTCCGTAGGTCAACCTAAAGGGGGTCTGGCCCGACAACCGTTTTATAAGCTGTGCGGTAAGCCCACAAGGCTGCCATTAGCATGTTATTCCAGTCGTCTCGCTGCACGAGGTAGAGACTACCTTGGTCAGGACGTTGACAAGAATCTTATTTGTGGATTCTGCTTGGCTGTTTTCTTGAGGGTAGTATGGAGAGGATTTCCGATGGATAATTAGGAAGGTGGATAGGAGATGCGCTATCACTTCATTGATGAAGTGTATGCCTTGGTTAGTGACTAGTTCGATGGGGCAGCTGAATCGTGAGATTTCGTGCTCCCACAAGAACTTGGCAATCATTCGAGCATCGTTCTTTTTTGTTGCTCTCGCCTCTGCCCATTTTGTTAAGTAGTCTGTGGCCACAATCCATCTTGCCCCAGGCGATACAGCTAGCCGGCTATCATTTGGTAGGGTTGGATCTTGAGAATGAGTCGCCTAAGTCTTGCCTTCTCTATCGGTTGCTCAGGTAGTCCGTGATCAAGCACTTGGACTATGTCATCTGCCCAATATAGCATTAGATCGCCCTTGAATAAATCTCTCTCGTTGGAAAGGTTAAAGAGGTGGGTGTCTGGCAATTCATCGGCAATGCCTTCTCCAGCAGCTTCTCCTGTGGGGATGCGTGACATATGGTCAGCCATGTAGTGCTGTTTTCCCTTCCGTAAAACCACAGAGAAGTCAAACTCCAAAACCAAAAGGAGCCACCAAGCTATGCATCATGTAGCGCAAGGTTTATTCACTAGATATAGCAAGGCTTGATGGTCCACGAAAAAGGTAAAAGTTGTAGCCAATAGATAATGCCACAACTTCTTCACATCTCAATGAGTTGTTTGCTAGCAAAGCTCACTAGATAGTCTAGGTTGTGTTTGGCAGGTTGGCACAACACTGCCCCCATAGCAAATTTAGAAGCATCGATATGCACGTGGAAGGTAATAGTCCAATCTGGGGCTCGTAGAATTGGTGCTATAGTTAGAGCCTTCTTCAACTCTTCATATGCTCGTTGGCATGCTTTAATCCATTCAAAGACAATCAGTAGCTTGTATAAAGGTCTGGCTATCAACATGTAATTCAACATAAACCACCGATAGTATCCCGTATGGCCTAAGAAGCATTGGACTCCCTTATAGTTGATTGGGGGTGGAATGGAGCCCCAAGAGGAACACCAAGGAAAAGGGAATTCTCTTGCAAGAAAATCTATCTTGTAACATCAACAAGATTTTTTATTAGGGTTTATATGATCACAATGAAGAAAAGAACACCAGGCACAACAAATCTTCATGCAGCATCATGTAGATCTCCCACGGATTTGATAGAATCAACCATATTCTTCAATATCTTCATAAAATCCATCAATAGAACAAAGAAAGCAAAGGAATACACCATATTTGAATGGAAATACATCACATAGTATTCATCTTCAATATCTTCATAGTCTTCTCTCTCTCAATCTCTCATATACAATCACACTGTTTTGATAGATTTGACTATCTCTGACTCTCTCTCTCTCTCTCTCTCTCCATCAATAGTACATCATATCCTCTCTAATCACTAAATAATAACCCTCAATAATCCTTCTTAGGTCGTGGATGCACCTCCCAAGAGGTATGTCTGATATGAAGAGGCACCAGAGACACTACAGTGACTCTTCATAGCTCACCACTGTCACTTCACTCCAGTCTTTACTTGAGTCTTCAATAGCTACTTATTTGATTTCTTTTAGCTCTTTTGCACTTGTATTCACCTCTTTCCAAGGCTAGAAAACTTTTCCAAGCTATACTCTCATCCAATAGAACACATACAGAAGCATACAGAAGGTCTACAGAGAGTTATAGAAGGTCAACCTAAAGCATCAGAACCACATAACTCATACCAAAACCATTCCAAACCATCAAAAATCACTCAATAAGCTTTCAAACAATCTCAAACCCTATCAATCAATACTCCATCCTTCCATACAGAGAGAAAACAAAACAAAACAGAAGCTCAACAGAAGTTATCAGGACCAAACAGAACATATTAGAACATCAACAGAACTTCACATCTCTACTAATAAACATCATGAGCTTAATAAAACCATTCCAACCTATCCAAAACACTCTCAAACCACTTCCAAACCAATCAATCATTTCATAAAATCAACTATTCAGCTCTCAAAAACAACAAAAATCAGCTAAAAAATAGGTCATTTCAACACTCAACATATCCCCACACTTAATAAGGAAGCGTCCTCGCGACCCATGAAAAAGGGAATACAAGTTCATTCAAGAGCTCAACTTTGATCTTCAATAAATCTTCAAAAATAGTCCATCCAACCACGACCCCAACTTATAACCTGTATCTGATATAAAGAATACAACGAAAGGAAAACCCTTTATACATTAACCCTTCTTATCAAACTGGAAATCACAACAAACTTGTAAAGGATATAAGAGGTTTCTTCTTCTTCTGCATCAGCATCTTCAACTATCCAACCAGCAACACCATCACCACAATTCTCCAAAAATGTAACTCGCACGAAAGCAAATCGAATAGGTAACCACCACGATCTTATTACATGAATTAACCCACAACACAAACACTACACACAACACAACCATCTGAATGACTCCTCCAAAAAGAGAGATTTATCATTAAAAATCATCCACCATACATGGCAAAGGTATCAATGGAGATGATTCCTTTTAAAAGATTGGTGATTTCGAAAATGATCCATGGACAAGGATTCATCTACAAATGTCTTGGGAGGATTCTGAAAGAATTGAAGGCAGCACATCCTTTCCATCAAGACAAGGTATCTGCTAGGCAAACAGAGGGCATGAAAGTATAAGACATCCAGTTGCTGGGAATCAATACTCACATTGACATTCATGCACAACTTTGGAATAGGCTTTGAATCATTATGAGAATGCCTATGTATATATGCCAGGTACCAAGTAAAATGAGCAGTTAAGCACACAGAAGGATCTGCAGACTGAGAATATTGCAGAGCAAAATGCAGATAATTCTGATAAGCCTGACTAGCACTTATCCATTCACCTGAGATCAATGGCCAATTGATTTGAGGTCCGGTAAGGGAATCATTTGAACTCCAGCCTCTTCTTTGAAGAATCTTCTGATCAAAACCTGGATACCCACTAACCAACTGAGGAGGATTAGGAATAGAAGTGTTAGAAGATGGAAGGGGGACTAATGAAAGAGGATGAAGCAATGGATAGGCAAAATCATAAAATGAAGAATGGATTAACGATGGATTTCGTGAAAATTGAGGAGATTCTGTTAACAAAGTGATAGAATGTTAGGGGATGGGGAAGGACAAGGATCAGGAGGTAGAAAAACTCGATCTTCAATAAAAGAACAATGGGTAAATATAGGAATTTGAGGAGATCCTTGAGGTTGGAAAAGAAGGGGTAAAATGACCTTTAGGTTAGATTGAAAAAGGGAAATATAAGCATCATACCTATGAGCCATTTGTTGATAATAAGTTAGGCATGGTAAGGACGGACCTAAAGCTGATCTATGATGATAGACTTCAAAGAAAGAAGTATCAAATGGAGGTTGGTTAGAGAGATAGGCTAAAAGATCCACCCTCAGTTGGTTTGTGTTCTGAGCATGAGTTGAAGATTTGACCTGACGGTGATTCAAAATGACAGCATCAACCATAGTGTGCCATGAAAACTCAGGACACTCAGCCACCTTTGAAGAATATCCCTGGAACATCTCATCAATCATCAACTCCAAATGTCGGACATACAAAGAAGCTTGCAATACCACATCTCCAACATACCAAGCCAGATCTTCATCATCTGGAATCAGTAAATCACCTCTCAAATACATATAGGACAGAAGCATCGTATCTGGAGTGACAGAGTCTTCAAAAACCATCCTCACTACTTCTATCAGCAAATTTGATGACCAGGCCCCACTCCATCCATACTCTGGAATAGGTAAATCCATCGTGAAAAGTTTTATATAGAAGGCTAACTTCTGTTGTTGATAATGGACAAAAAAGGAATGATCTGGTGGAACATATTCTTGATACTGCTCAAAAGAAGACCATAACAAATCCATGCGAGATTGCAATCTTTCCACCTTGGCCTGAAATAAGGGACATAATAGAGCTGCCAAGTCTGTAGGGGATAAAAGAGAAACTGGTTGCACAAGACTCTGTGTATTAGACCGAGACTGAGCCAACTGATCTTTGAGTTGCTGGATTTGAGCATTACTCTGGTCTAAGATAGCTATGGTGGATTTAAACTTCTCTGCTTGGGTAGCTATCACCTCCTTCATCTCGTGACTCTCCTTCTATAACTTATCCCTCTCCTCTATTACAGAAACCACTTGAGACCTAGCTTCTGCCAACTCAGCTTTCAACTTAGAGATTTCAACTTTCTGAGTATCCACGAGCTTAGTCTGCTGCTCCATTTGCGTACAAAGGTCAGAGAATTTCTCCTGAGCAGAGACTAACTCAGTATTGGTCTTATTCAGTTCCGCCTTAGACTGCTGAACTTTATCATAAAATGAAGAATGTAATTGCTAGATACAAGCAGTCATCGAAAGTTCAATAGAACTTTGGATATCCTTGCACAGAAATGGAATAGCATCTCCTGTTACCAGGCGGTGAACAAAAGGAATAGTAAGTTCTAGCATCTCGTCTTTATGGGCTCTGAAAAGATTTGGCGTCTGAAGGAATGCAGGCAAGGTGCTGCAAGACTGGGCAGGAATTCTCACTGGAACTGGAGGAATAGGCACTGACTCAGCCACCCTCTTGAGGCGTTTTCTCTGAATGACCAGGGGAGGAGGAGAACCATCATCCTCAATTATCACATCATCATCTTCATTATGAGGTGGAGGAGGAACTTCTGGAGGATCAATTGGAGGTAAAGGAACTTCCTTTGCAGGGGCAGCATGTAGCAAGAAGACATAGAGGAAGGACCCAAATGTAACATTAGTCATATTTCCTCGAGTAGCTCGAATAAAGTGGTGATCCATCTTGGAGAGGAGGTAGGTACTCCAATCAATAGTTATGCCTTTTAAAATCATTCGTGAAGCTGTAAACAACTCCTTGGAAAGATAATGAGATGGGAATTTTGCAGGCATGAACCTGTCCTGAAGGAATTGGCATAGCTGTTTCCATAGGGGATTGGAAATCATGGAGACACCCACTCCTGACGTGGTAATGACCTTCTTCGGATCAAGAACATATTGAGTCTGCTTTTGCAACAGCTTCAAAATATCATCATTGGTGAACAACTGTCTGGCAGCAGGGATAGACTCCCCACGATATGGCAGACCAAGAGCCTTGCCTAGACTCTTCGGTGTCAGAAGAACAGTAGTGCCATGGACTGGACCAGACCTCTTACTGTAAGAGGTTAAAAACTCGTCACAAATGGTAGGATCATCTGGAACTAGTGGAAAAGACAGGCTCACGAACTTGGACAAGCCCGCTTTAGCAACAACGTCCGAATCCAGTAACAAAGAATAATCATGTAAAGCCAAAGGAACATACTGAATCGGGGAAGGAGTACGAGAGGACGCCATTCAGATGGTTACACACACACACACACCACAAACACAAACAAACAAAGAGAATGCCTACAAAGCAACATACAAAAACCAAGGATAAGATATCAACCAAGGTGGAAAAACGTGACTCGACCAACTATCCCCAAGCAAACCACAGCCTAGAAAAAATTCGACATGACCTCTACACATGTGCGACCGAAAGCTTCATGCTATGCAACATGCAAACACCCAGATCCCCGTATCAGGCAATAAAGAAAAAAACTACACACCGTACCCTTAACCGTAACAAAGAAACTGAACCAAAATATAACAACAATCCACACATATCATGACCACAACTTTGATAATCAGGTTTGACCATGGAGACAACTCCGAAGACTTCGCGTACCCATCCCACGAAGCGAGTTCGTTAAAAAAGGGAAATAAGCGCAGTGAGGGGGAATTAATTTAATGAAGGGTTCATTTTATGAATTATTAAGAAATGGGTGAATTTTTAATTAAGTGATAAACCTTAACAAGAAAACGACGGTTCCTTCTTAAAATTTTAATTACAAATTATTAGATTGGAGCGGTGCATTAATCCGAATCCTGGACTTCGATACCCAGACTAGGTCTCTAAATGAAAATTTATTTATTAAAAATTAAGGTGATGTGGAGCGCTTTTTTGCCAGCGCGTGCTTTTGTGACGGCTGGTTCATTGTTATTAAAAATATTAAGGTGCCTCTGAAGCGCACTTAGCACATGCTAAGTGAACGACGGGTTGATTTTAATTAGAAAAAGGTGTGTTTGGCGCGAGCGCGCGTGCCATGGTGGTGTTTAGGATTCATGTTAAAAATTAAGCGTGAATTTTGGGGTAGCGAAAAAAATAAAAAATATAAAAGAAAAAATACCTGGAAGTGGGTGTATGTGTATGCAATGAATGCGCACTTCTCAATCCCCAAAATGTAGGTCAGCAATCCAAAAAGAACCAAGGTATCTGGATTTTTCTAGATTTTTCAGCTTGTGTTTGGAATTAAAGAGGATGTTTCATGAATTTAGGCATTTAATGAAGCATTTTTGCCATAAAATAATAATGGAATAAAATGGCACATCATTTTCAACTTAGGAAATGTTCCAAAAATAAGCAAAAAAGTTAATGAATTTTTCAGGAATTTTTTTGCAATTAAATTGGAATTTTTACCAATTTTAATGAAATTTTGCTCATTTTGTATGTATTTTTAAAAGAATTTTTACTTTTAAAATTTTCTGAAATTTTTTCTGAGATTTTCAATTTGGAAAAATATTGCAATTTACTGCAGAAATATTAAAAATTTTTAAAGCTTTTTCGGTAATTTTTTTGAAATTTAATTGATTTTTAATGAATTTTTTAAAATTTCAATGTATTTTTAGGGTTTTCGGGTTTTGAAAATTAAAAATCTGGGAATATACCCAAGAATGGATTGCGTGTCAGCTGTGTGTGAACAGCTGGCTGGTGCACACCACCGCACGGACCAGCTAATGCGCGTCCCTGCGCTTGAATAGCCGCTAACAGACTCCCGCACCCGCACACGAATAACCACGAACAACCACACGACTCGTGTGGGACAGAGGGCTGAGAAGGGGTGCTGCAGTTTCTGTGGGTGTCTGCGTTTTTTGTCTTGTTGCGGTTTTGAGGTCGTCGGCGGGTACGGGGCGTAAAAGGGACTGGGGTGAACGGGGGCCTGGAAGGGGGTTGTGTGTGGGGGTGGGTATTGGGGGAAATGGGGGCTTGTGGTGGGGTAGGGAGGTGGGAGTATGTATCTGGGTGAATAGGTGGGATTGGGGGCTTGGGTGGGGTAGGGAGGTGGGAGTGTGCCTGGGGGGGAATGTGGGCTTATGGGGGGGTGGGAGTGGTGGGAGTTGTGGGGTGGTGGGGTGGGAACTGGGGGGCGTGTGGGGGGGTGGGAGTGGGTGGTGGGATTGGGGGGCTTGGAGGGGGTGCAGGGCCAGGAGGCGGGGCGTGCGGCAGTGGCGACAGGTGGCGGCGACGAAGCAGCGGAGGCAGCGGGGCGTCGTGCCCAGGTGGCGGGCGGCAGCGCTTCCACAGGCTCGGGCGGCAGGGCACGGCGAGGGGTGGCGGCAGAGGGCCCAGGCGGGGCTGCGTGGCGTGGTGTGGCGAGGGCGTGAGGGCCCAGGCGGGCGAAATGGCGGGCACACGAGGGGAAGGCGGGGCGTACCAGGGCGACCAACGAGGCGGCATGGTGACGTGGTGGGGAGGACGGGCAGGCCCACGCGCAGGCGCATCGGCGTCCAGGGCGGGGGTGGTGTCCATGAGGAGGCGGCGGGAGAGGAGGCAGGGAGGAGAAGAGGAGGAGGAAGGAGAAGATGGAGATGGAGAAGAGGAGGGAACAGGGAGATGGAGAGAGAAGGAAGGGAGAGGGAGGGAGAAGGGCACGTAGGGGGGGAGATGGGGAGGGGTGGTTGGGGGGGAAGGGTATCGGGGAGAGAGAAAGGGGATTGGGGAGGGTGCCCATGGGGGATGGGGGGGGGGAATGGTGCCCATGGGGGTGGGGGGGAATGGTGCCCATGGGGGATGGGGGGGGGGGGGGGGGGGGGAAGGGGAGGGTGTCCAGGGGGAAAGGGTAAGATAATAAATTGGGTGGTTAAAAAAAAAAAAGAAAGAAAGTGAAGAAAAGAAAGGCGTGCCCCCGTCCCGCACGCGGGGCGGGGTAAAAAATTTTACCATGACGGGAGCAAAATAGCGCCAGGATGTCAGTACAGGGCATGCGGACGCGACCGGGGCGTATGGAGACGCGTGAAATAAAAAATGGGCGCGTTCACGCTTGGGACGAGTCATGCGAAAACACGTAAAAACAAAGAAAAATTAATATCTCCCAATTCAGGCATCGAAACGAAATGTCATAAAAACAAAAATTGTGCAGGATGGTAGGAGGAAAACAGGGGAAACGTGCAACCGGGTTCCGGGGGAAAGACAGGGCGTTCACATGCAAAAAACACAAAAAGCAGGTCCATAAACGCAAACGAAAATTAATATCGAAAGATCCGTGAATCGGAATGTAAGAAGTTGGGAATAGTTAGAATGGTAATAATATGCCATGTCACATAGACATTGGTATATAAGGAGAGAAGTTGTAATTTTTCACATCTTTTTTTGACAAATCAATACATTTACAATCTTTCTCTCCCTTCTTGCTCTAAGCTTCCATGGCTTCTTCATCTTTCCTGTCTTTCTCTCTCCAATTCTAGTCTTTCTCTCTCCTCGTCACTCTTATTCTCTCTCTCCCTGCAGTCTTTCTCTCTCCTCTTTCTCTCTCCCTGGTTTTCTCTCTGACAAGTGGTATCAGAGCTTCAGTCTTTGATCCATTATTTTCTTCAATTTTCACTCCTATTTTCCTATTTCAAAACCAATTTCAGACAAAAATGGTACAAGACAGTGACTAGTGGAGTGCTGCAGGACAACTACAGTTAGCAAATGACTACATCTGAGATATCCAAGGTCAGATATGGCGGATAAGGGCTTAAATGGTTGGACATCACCAAATTTTATGCAAAATTGAAGGTAACTAGGGTAAAGGATGGTTAACCGGGCTTAGTTAGAGGCTAAACTACAGTTACTTTTCAAAAGAGAGCTTCTCTTCTCTCTCCTTCAAGCTTTTGGTTGAAGCTTTCATGGTGGATGTCAAGAACCTCTTCAAATATCTCTCTCTATGTTGAACATCTCACTGCCAAAGCATGGGGCAAAGGTTCTTTGTTGCCTAAGCTTCAGGAAGAGCACCATACTTGATGTTTGCTGCTGATGATCAGCCCAGGAACAGCCCGAAAAATGCGCCGAAAAATGCGCTGAATTCCCTGCTCTCTACTCCTTGCTCAGCCTGCTCCACATCCTCAGTCATTGATCTCAGCTCTTAAAGGACTCATCAAGCACTTGATTGGCAACAATCTTCAGCCTCTCTGAAGCATCCTGATCAGTCATTCTCTTGCTCAAACCCTAATACACAGCAGGGCAGCCATAGCCACAGACATGGAAGCTCAAATTTCTCAAAATTTTGGACTTCCCCGACCTTCAAGGCTTCTCTAAAGCTGAATACAAGCTGGATAGACTTCAAGATTGAAGACATTGAAGAGATTTCAGCCCGTGCATGTCAATGAAGCTCAAATGGAAGGATTATTTTGGGGCTTTTCATCAAGGAGCTTGAATCTTTGAGGTTCAAGTGTTCAAGCAAGGCTGGAGTATTGATTCTTCAAGGATTTCATTATATTGAAGCATGTATGGACTGATTTCATGGAGATTTCAAGCTTTATGATGGATTTATGATGGATTATGAAGAACTTTTGCATCAACGGGGTTGAAGCTGACATTCATCATAATTTTCAAGCTTAATGGAGGTATTTTTCTTTTACTAATCTCTGAAATCTCTCAATAATCCTATTGCTAATGGCCTTCCACTTGTTGATGAGAGGTTATTGATCAATTAATTCACTGGATTGATCAATAGATCAGAGAATAGTATTAATTTTCTTCAATCTCAGCCTATTTCATTGAATTCCTTTTGATTCAAACCATTACTCATCATAGGTATCATTTGATCAGCTTGATGCATAACCTTGATTTGTTTTGTTGAAATTTTTCTCACCCAAGCTGAAATATTGTAAAAGGGTAAGTACTAGCAATCAGTGAGTCACTGAATTGCATAGGTAAACCCTTCTCCCATCTCAAGTTCTTTTATCTCAATCAATTGCATCTCATGAAAGGATGAATGAATATTTTTGGAATTGCATATCATGCTGATTGCTTAGCACACTAGCCTCTGCCATGTTGATATTCCCACCGAGGAAAAAGGTGGATGCCGGGGGAGATAGTGGGACAAAAGAGAGGTGACCCTCCCTCACTATCGAAGATCCCGAAGGGGTGCAACCAACCGACCCGGGGGGAACTTTGCCCACCTCCCGGTGATTCGGAGCCCGTCCTGCCGTTTTATCCCTCACACAGGTACAACGAGTGGAGAATTGAAGATTGAAGACTTTCCAACGACTCAAGTACCTACTGGATTAAAACAGGGTAAAACATGGAATTTACAGGTTACCCACAAGGTATTTACATGTGGATACAGGTATACCCTTTGATACTGAAGCACAGGTGCAGGTGCAGGTGCAGGTACTACAGGGTACCCACAGGTCCTATATACCCCTTTGCAGGGTTTGGTAGCCATTTGAGGTTACTCTCTTGCATTACAGGGTCAAAACAGGGCACTTACAGGTCTAAACAGGGTGCAGGACTGGACAGTTCAGACTCTGAAATTCAGTTACAGAATTTTCTGTCCTAAACCTGTTATAGCGTGCTAGCTCATCTCGAAGAGGGCATTGTTAGCTTCGATTCACACAAAAAAGTTTTGCAATCGGAGTTTTCTAGCCAAAGTTATAGCCGTTTTACTGACAGGGGGTACTGCAGGACTGCACTAGTATGGCAGGACATAAAGGCAAAAATAAGGTCCAGGAGGACTATGCACAACAAATCAGGGATTCCATGATGGAAAGTACACTTCAAGAGAACCCTGAAGAGTTTCAACAACAAGGAGAAATTAGTATACTCAACGATACTTTGTGTGCTCATGAACTAAGGCATAGAGAGCGACATGAGGCCATGTTATCAAGAATGGATCAGATGGTTCAATCTACTGATCAAACCAAGGCTCTTATGGAAAAGTTAGTATTGTCCAATGACCAACTCTCGGCACAAATCTCTAAACTCATATAATTGCAAGTGGCATCAAAAGAAGTTAATGAGAAGGCTTGTTCAAACAGTGACCCTTCAGTTCCACTTCAGCCATCCAACCAAAATGGTCATGGAGATGGAATCATTGGAAGAAGAGGTATTCCAAATAGTCAGTATGAAGTAGGAGAAGCTTCACAAAGGCATGATGACTATTTGGGCAGTTTGAACGGAGCCAATACTCAAGCTTTTGGACTGCATACTCAGCATTCTAGGGGTGCTTTACCAACAGGAAGATTACATGGTAATTCTCAGCCACCTGTTGGAAGATATCAGTCTCAATTTAGAGGTTCTGTACTTGGAAATCCTGATCAGCCAGTTTTGGGACAGCAACCCTTTCATAATAAAGAATTCAAGGACAAAATTGTTTTATCCAAATTCAATGGCCAGTCATCTTCACCATCAGAATTAGAGGAATGGACCTCTAAGATGGAGTCCTATTTTGACATATTTCCTAAAACTGATGATATGAAGATACACTTTGCCTCCTTGCACTTAGAAGGATTTGCCCACACTTGGTGGAGGTATATCAAGAAAGAGAATGTACTTATTGAGAATTGGGAAGCTTTCAAGGCACTTATGGTTGAAGTCTTTGTTTCACCTCTTGAAAAAGAGAAGTTAGAACGAAGATGGTATGGTTTGGAACAAAGGGGCCTAAGTGTAAGAGAATATACAAACCAATTCCTCAACTTGACCATGTATGTGGAAAACATCAGTGATGAGGCCAAGTTACATAAGTTTATGTATGGTTTAGAACCATCCTTGTCAGCTGATGTTATGGCACAGAATCCTACTTCACTTTTCAAGGCTATTGAGCTTGCAGAGCACTATGGAAGAAAGTATAGGAAAGAGTCTTCATTTCAGCCAAGTTATGGACAGCCAAGGACTGTTTTAACGCAAGGGCAAGTTGGTAACAATTATGGCAGCAATCATATGCCTAGTGGGAGCTTACGGATACCAACTTATCCTCCATTTAATGCTTCTAGGCTTCAAAGCAATTTCAGGACAGCAAACAGTCCAAAGGTTGAATTTAAGCAAGGTGACAATAAGCCTAAGTCCACTTCAGCCAATACAAACTCCAGTGCTCTCTCTCTCTCTCTCTCTCTCTCTCTCTCTCTCTCTCTCTCTCTCTAAACTCGATTGTAGGTGCACCATGAAAAAACAAGCCTATTGAGCCCTTATCAAAGGCTTTTATAAGACTTAGTTCTAAGGATAATACTCATGATATTGGCCATCACCTACTCAAAGTTGTCTCCTTCTTTTCGATTATGAGGTTCATCATTTGGTGCATGGTGACTTTTGATATTGTAATTGAGTGCGACAATGATGATGATCATGAGGTGGTTTTTTTATCACATGTTGGGTGTGTTAATCTTGATGCGACAAGTTCGAGGGAAGGTGACAACATTTGTTGGTCTGATAACAATTTCTTTTCATTTTGTTAAATGTAATTCTTTAAGGTTATAAAACCTTATAAGTTTACCCCCCCCCCCCCTTCACACATGTGTTTGTGGGGTCCTCACAACCACATTGATCCTTCCAATATTAATTTTATTTTCATTATCCAATGAAATATAGATCTATATGATTAATTTATGTACATGAAGTAATAGTTGCATTATGGATGATTGAACTTTGAAAACTTCATTATTTCAAAACACACATATATTAGTTACAAAAGAATTATTTTTAATGATAATTTTCTAAACTATTACGAGAGAGAGAGAGAGAAAGAAAACAATGTCTCGATCAGGTAGGCCTTTTTCATCTATTCAACATTGTCCATGTCCATGAGATCTCTTTGAGGCATGCCTTGGTGATGTGCTAACGCTTATAAAAATAGGTTTAGGGTTACCCCATCTTTCTAAGATCTTCGATATCATAAAGCTTAAAGATGTCTCAAAAAGATATCATAAACATAAGTTCAATAGAAAGACTTATGTGGTCCATCCCTTTTTGAGACATCTTCAAGACAAATCTTGGATACATGCTCAAGCTTTTAACTCATGCTCAAGCTATTTCTTAATCTATTTGAAGCCATGCACTCAAGCTTGAAGGAACCCTCTCTTTGAAATCTCTATGAAGTAGCTAAGCTTGATTTTTGCTTAAGAGGATATCAATCTTTGTTTTTAAGATCTCATTAAAGTAAAGCTTGGTAATGTTGCTCATGCTTGTGTTACCCCTCTTTCTGAGATCTCTTTGCGGTGTAGCCTAGCTATGTGCCGAGTCTTAAAGCATTTCTCTCTCCTTTCAAGTAAAGAAAGTCTCTTTTTGAGATATGTTTGAGCAATAACTTTACATTGAGAGATAAGATCCTCCCTTGTAAAAAGATGGTTGATACAAGATTTGTTGACCACATACTCAAACTTTGTCCCAAAGAGATCTCAAGGTCATGTAAAAGTAGAGAGGGTCTATATAGGCTTCTACACATCTCAGTATCTTGCCAATTTTCCCTCCCATGTGTCCCAAATAAACCTTGAAGTCATATCAAACAAAGACATTGCTATAGGCTTGGTGACATGCTCAAGCTCTATCTTAAATACATCTAAAAGAGAAAGGAGAAACTAGGAACCTATCTTGAGAATCTTCTCCCCTAGAAAGGAAATGTTGATAAAAGCTTGAGCACATGGTCAAGTTCCACCCAAAAGAGATCTCAAAGTTACATAAAAATGGAGAGGGTCTATATAGGCTTGAGCAAGTTCTCATTCTCTATCCCACTATCTTGCCAAGTTACCATTCCCTATGGCCCTAATTCACCTTAAAGTTGTATCAAACAAAGAATGTTGTTGTAGGCTTGTTGTGATCACATTCTCAAGCTCTCTCTCAAATACTTCTAAAAGAGAAAGGAGAAACTAGGAAACTATCTAGAAAAACTCCCTCCCTCTCCATCTTTCCGTGTGTGTGTGTGTGTGTGTGTGTGTGTGTGTGTGTGTGTGTGTGTGTGTGTGTGTGTGTGTGTCCACTCTTGAGTCTCTCATACAAAAAGGTGGTACTATTTTGGATTTACCATTTTCAAAAATTTTATTTAAAAAGGTGAGATTGACTTTGTGGCTTGATCCTTAGCACATTAAAATATCTCTAAAAAAATTTCAATAAAATATGATCCTTATGTCACAATGTACAAAATGAACTTTAAGCATAATAACTTGTGTGTATGGGCATCTGTACACTCTAACTTGAGCATCACCTAGACCTATGTGAAAATGTTATTATACTTTCAATTTCAACTTATCTTTTGGTTGAAAGTTAAAATCAAAATTTTAGCTCGTAATCCCCCTCGATCAATCATTCAAATGCTTCAAAAAAACATATATGTTTACATCAATAAGTCCCTTTTTATCTTTTAAATTTCCATAGGCAAAGCATGGTCTAATTCTTACATATTTGATATTACTTGTGTGACAAGGATTAGAAAAGTCAAGTGGATGTGAGTCATAACTAACATGGATATAATAATATGACCTCCCCCCTCTCTCAAAGACACCTCAAGGTCATATATAATAAAGAAGGTTGCTATAGACTTGATCACTCATAGTCTCACTTGATCATTGAAATGCTTCAAAAACCTCTTTATGTTTACATAATGTGACTCTCTTTTAACTCTTACATTGCCATAGGCAAAGCATGGTCTATGTTTATATAATCTATATTACTTGTGCACAAAGGATTAGAAAAGTCAACTGGAATGAGTCATAAGAAACAAGGATATAAGAATATGACCTCTTCTCTCTCTTAGAGACACCTCAAGGTCAAGGTTGCTATAGATTGATCACACGGTCAAGCTCTCTTGCAAATGCATCTAAAAGGGAAAGGGGAAACTAGGAACCTATCCTACCAAGGTCCTCCCTTGGAAAGGAAGTCGGATTTGTCTCAAGTGAGAAATTTACTTACGAGATAAAATGTTGATACAAGCTTGTGTACTTGCTCAAGTTATATCTCATAGTCACATTAAAATGGAGAGGGTCTATATAGGCTTGAGTAATGCTCATGCTCTTTCCCACTATCTTGCCAAATTTCCATCTATTGTGTCCCAAAGACACCTTCAAGTTAGACCAAACAAAGAAGGTTGCTATAGGCTTAATCACATACTCAATCTCTCTCTGAAATAATTCTAAAAGAGAAAGGATAAATTGTGAAACCTATCTTGTCAAGATCCCCCCTATATGCGTGTGTGTCTTTATCCACTCTTGAGGCTCCCCTACAAATAGGCAATACTATCTTGGGTTTACCATTTTTGGAAATTTTATTTAGAAATATGAGATTGACTTTGTGCCTTGAGCCTTAGCACATTAACATTGCTTGTAGCTATGGTAGTCCTATGGTATAAGAATGTTTTTTCCCTCAAATGATTCTAATGTCACAAAGCACAAAAGGGACTTTAGGCATAATAACTTGTGTGTATGGATATGTGCACACTCTAACTTGATCATCACCTAGACATATGTGAAAATGTTATTATTCTTCCAATTTCAGTTGAATTTTTTTTAAAAGTTAAACTCAAATAGCTAGCTCCTAGTCCCACTTGATCATTGAAATGCTTCAAAAACATGTTTATGTTCAGTCATCACATGACCCCACTTTTATCTTCCAAATTGTCATAAGCAAAGCATGGTCTAGTGCTTACATAATTGATATTACTCCTATGACAAGGATTAGAAAAGTCAAGTGGATGCTAGTAATAAGGAACATGGATATAAGGAGATGAGCTCCCTTTTTTGAAAGACACCTCAAGGTTATAACAAACCATGATGTTTGCAATAGGCTTGAGTACATGCTCGAGCTTTCTCTCAAATACATCTAAAGGGAAATGAGAAACTAGGAACCTATCTTGCAAATCT
The DNA here is from genome assembly GCF_053477565.2 of Lygodium microphyllum. Classification (NCBI taxonomy): domain Eukaryota; kingdom Viridiplantae; phylum Streptophyta; class Polypodiopsida; order Schizaeales; family Lygodiaceae; genus Lygodium; species Lygodium microphyllum. Next base: position 57,849,886 of record NC_141160.1, on the reverse strand, counting down.
TCTCTCCTAGAAAGAGAGGGTTGATACAAGTGCCCAGACTCTGTCTCACATAAATTCACATAAGAAAGATAGTGTTGATAAAAGCTTCAACACATATTCAAACTCTATCTCATACACATCTCAATGAGAGAGACAAAACTAATGTGTTGCACTGAGAGGTAGAGGTCCTCTCCCATAAAGATAGAGTTGATACAAGCTATAACATTTCCCGTGTATAAGAACCCCCCCTTTTAAAATTTCAAAAATTAGTTCAAATTTTTTTACCTCTCTCTCTCTCCCTACCGACAGCATGTCGAGGAGAGAGAGAGAGAGAGAGAGAGGGAGTAAGAGAGAGAGAGGGAGTAAGAGTGGGAGAGGGTGCATGCACCCCCAGGTGTAGGGGTGGCGGCCCCCGTCAAACGGCCGTCTCCCCCCATGAACCACCCCCTCCCCACTATATAAGGGGAGTCCCCCCCCCTTGTGGTCTTCAGCACCGTCCCCCCTGCTCTGTCTTCAGCCCGGCCCCCTATTCCGCCTAACACTCCACATCACCCCCCTACTCAGCCTGAAATGCCGCCAGGCTGCCAGGACCGCCGCCTCCCTCATCATCATCATTTTCTTCTTCATCACCATTCTCAGCACGACGCTGTCAGGGCCCATTGTCAGAAAACAAGAAATTAAAGAAGCTTCTTAAGAAGATTCCTAGAAGCTTCCACTAAAAGCTTCTTAGGGGTGCTTCACCCGCAGATTGCGTGGATGACACAATTCGTGTGTTCCGTTGTGGGAAGGAAGGACTGCCAACTTGCATAGAATTTTAGCACGCCCTCCACCTGCCCGACTAATTCCCAAATCCCAATTGCAATGGCCCCAAAGCACCACACAAGAGGAGCACACGCGGGAGCAAGAGGAGCACGTGTACGAGTCCCCACTCGAAGCACAGGAATCGATAATAGCCCTCCTGCGGATGTTTAGGTTCCATCAAATTCATCTTCCTCATTTCCGCATGATATGGGTGCATTAAGTATAAATTCGCATAGAGAAGACTTAATCGCATTGGAAATTTACTATAATTGAGCGCTTTGTTTTTTTTTTAAATATCATAGGAATGTTCGAAAAAGTTTTAAATTGCATGTCAAGGTACTTATAATTCTTGCACCATCATGATGAAAGGTTGTTGCATTTTTGAATATATGGTTCATGTGTTAAAAGATACACTTATGCAATAATGTCCTAGTTTCATCTCGCATATAGGTTAAATATATATTGCGATGTTCTTGTGCATTGGAAGGTTTGCATTGGGTAATTTATGTTGGCAAGAATGAATTATGTTGTATACAATGCATTTGTGCAATAAAAAATCCCTTGTGATGACCGTAAATAGGTTAATTCATAGAAGGGTGTTTAATTAAAGAATAGATAGTTGCTATGGAGAGGAATAAAAGAGTTATATTTTCGCATAAGCAACTGCATGCATAAGTAAATGTATGAAAAGAAAAAGGGTTATATTTTATTTGATGAAAAGTATATAGGATGCTCGCATGAAGTGATAGTTACATTCAATATGAAAAGATAGGCGCTTGCAGAGATAATCCAACGTTCTCGTACTTAGATCATTCTATGTTGCGAGTAAGAGAGGGTACCAAGCCTTAGGACACGAATACTAGTAAAATCAACAAACAAAGGATGTTAAGCGACCAAGCGAGTTGCTTGCAAACTGTCGTTACGACCTTAGACTACGGAACAAGGACACTTCCCTAGTCCAAGATAAATCGATAGGTTAAACTCTAGGTTGGATTATCGATCAAGGCCTACGCCTTGGATATTTGGAGAGGATAATTTCAGACAATCATCGGATTGTCTAATTGGACAATCTTACTAGGGACAAGTGGTCCATAAGGGAAAAGGATGTGATCTTAGGGTTCTCATCTTAAAGTTCAATGGACCAAATCATAAAATCTCACAAGAAATCCTAGAGCCAAATCAATCTTCAACCTAGTGGGACTAGGGTTTTGGATTGGGGTCAATGGGACTCCCAAATCCTATACCTTAATCAAAGATTGCCATATGATAGGAGATGTAATTCCTCAAGATAGGTATTGCTACCTATCTCGTGCATCAAGTCTGCAAGGTCATATGCTATTGCAATTAAATCATAAGATGACACTACTACAACCTAGGCCAAGGAAGGCGAGTTCTAATTACAAGTCAAATTCGTTAAGAGTTGAGTAGTCGCCCTACTACAACTCTCTCTCTTGGGGACTGATTTGTCAAACTTAGGGCAATTGTGAGCTGCCAAGAAGCAAATTGACCAACCAAGGACGACGGGGTTGTCCAAGATCTATTTGACTATAGTACAAGGAAACGTAAGGTAATGATAGTTAGGGTCAGTAGGGTATAAACCCTAGCCCAAAGAAAAAGGGTAAACAAGCAACCTAGCTTTCCAAGCCCTTGAAATCTCGCCAAGTCTAGGATCGAATGCTGGGAGTATTCGGGAAGAAGGAATCATACCTTAGCAGTTGGTCGTACGAACGACCACAGAAATGATCTTGATTGTACACTTAGGTATATTGTTTGAACTTCTTTGCTCAAGGAACTAATTCAAGGCCAAACACTTAATGCTTCACGTTAATAGTCTGGAGGGAGAGGCATGTTCAGTTACCTCCGACTGCCTGGCTGGCCCTATCCAAGCGGGTTGTTATCTGCGCCGGGTACATGGACCGAACCCTCTGCGAGAGGTCTCTCGGTGGATGCTGCTTGGAGCGGGAGGACGCTTGGGTGCCAGGGGAGGCTCTGGCTGTAAATTCCTTGCCTCTGGATCCCGCATAAGAGGCTGACATGACTCGAGATGGGATCTCGAGGCCCGTGTACTAGTTTACGGGTGAAACTTGGAGAAGCAATCCTGATTATTGCTGGGATAGCCTTTGGGCAAGATACTTGATGTATTCCAAGAATATGATAAATAAAGATCAAATATTTGAAAAAGGAACTTGCTTGACATTGTTTTTTTTTATGTCAGTGCCTAAGTTACATGAAGGAACCTGCGTTCAAATTGGTTAATTAAGGAAGCTGCCTTTGCATGTCAAACATAATGTGGTAGGTAATTAGATAACTAAGCAACCTGAGAAAAGTGTGGTGGACGTGACTTGGGTCCAGTGGTCCCAGTTAGCTAGGAAATTTTCTCAAAAAACGTGATAACAAAACTGTGAAGGCCTAGAGTCAGTAGAGTTAGAATCCTGATTTATGCTGTTTTAGGGGAGCGGAATGGGAATATGCCTTATGGGCAGAGAGGTTGAGCTTCGCATCCCTCTCGTTTCCCATTCTCCATGAACCAAGTGCAGCATAAATCTACTTCGACTCTGTGTTCCTACGCAAAGTGGTTCATCTGGAGCTCGACGCTAGCTACTTCCTAGAGACTTGGCTGATAGGAAAAAAACCCTGACTTCAGGTCCTGGTCCTAAGTGGGAACAGCCAGATACTTCCGCTTCGGGGCAGACTCGGGAAGACCTTGATCGCAAACCCTGTGACATTCCTTGCGAGTGCTAGGTGGTGCTTCCTAGACTCTCTTCCCGATGGGCTACTAAGACATGTCCCACAGGTGGACAAGCAGACACGTTACAGTTGGTATCAGAGTGAACCAACGAGATCTAAAGATTATAAGGAAGCTTAATGTAGGAAAATAAACGAAATAAGGGGATAAACAGGGGAGGATGAGTAGAATAGAGCAGTGTTTTCTATTGAAAACATTTCTTTACTCACTTATGGATGCTGGGTTGCAGAGTCACAAAGCATGGAGCAAGTTCTTCGTGTTCCAGGTCATGTTCATGACTGCAATGCATGCTTTGAATTATCATCAGAGGCTTGGCATGATGAATATTTTGGACCCTATCTATAATCCTTCGCCCCTGTATGAGGAGCGGAGATGGACGGGAGACTCAGGAATATACTACATAGCAGCCCACCAACTCGCATACCTTCAGACCAACTTGAAGAGAATTAAGTGGATGGAGGATTTAAAGATCGTGAAGTTGTTCATCTTTGTCGAAGCTCTCGTAAACACAACTTTGCATGTTAGCGGTCGGCAAGTCAAGCAGAACAAGTATGTCTATGAAAAAGTGGCCCAGGTGATCTCTGCTGATAGAATCAAAGTGTTAGGGCACTATGAGAAGAATGGGTATCAAAGGAAGGGATACCCCAAGCTTCCTATGACTTATTGTTTCCTGAAAATCCATGACCCCACTCCATATTATTATTCCGTCCCTGTAGCCGACTGTAACACAATCCTACTTATCCTACATATTATTATTAGCCTGTCCTACTTATCCAAAATAAATGTACTCAAGGGGTTATGCCTTCATGAATAAATAAGACTTTTTACAATTGTTTATCTTGATCATAAATGTTAACTAAGGTGTTAAGTGATTAAATCACTTAGTTAAAAAGTTGTACTAGTCATATTAATGTAATATGAGAACGTATGATAAGATGTTAACGTAAAGAATCTTATTGTTCAGACGCAACCCCAAGCGCAGATTCCAAATCCGACTCCTGCACTAAGTCCAGCTGCGGCTCAAGAGAAGAAATTCCTTCTCAAACAAATTAAGCCACCCGAGTTTGATGACAAGGGAAGGACTATTCAAGCCGACGCCAAGATCTGGATTGAGTCCATGGAGGACTATTTTGAGGCAGCAAGAACTGCACTTGCTAATTAAGCCATGCTCGCCAAACTTAAGCTAACAGGCGAAGCAAGACTTTGGTGGAAATAGTGGTGCAGAGACTAAGCGATCTCGGAGGGGATAGTCACTTGGGATAAGCTTAAGGAAGCTATGCGAGGGAGGTATCTGCCACCTGCCTACCAAACACAAAAGATGAATAAATTCTATGACTTGAAGCAGCTAGGATTATCCCTTGAAGCATATTATTCGAAGTTCGTCTCACTCCTAAAGTATGCACCTTCAATGGATATGACACAACAGGTGCCAAAATTATGTATTGGATTGAATCCACCCATAAACACTCGATTGGAATCAATGCACCCAACAGACCTACAAGACGCACTCATTCGAGCTGCTCCAATAATACAAGAGGTGCAGACCAAACCAAGGAACAACAGGACTTGGCCTTATAAGGATCAAAATAAGGGCATGTCAAAGGCTCAGACTAAGAGAGCACAGGGTCAGAATCAAGGCCAAAGAAAGAAATCTAGAGTCAATGCTATCAACAACTTTGTTCCAACACAAAGCAATGATCGCAACCCACGTTGCTTCCATTGCAACGAGCCCGGATACTTCAAGAGGGAGTGTCCCAAACTTGGCAAAGGGCATTGCCAGGGGCAATTCCAAGGTCAAAATAGAGTTGCTCATGGCCAAGGAGCCACCGTTATGGCCAGAGGGAGAACCTCCAATGTTTCCATCAAGGAGGTGGACAATGAAGAAGATCCGTCCATGGACGCTGACATTGAACATTAGGGGAGTTTTGAGGTCTCGAAAATGCCCTATAAGAGATCCTAGAGAGAGAAAATAATTTAAGAAATAAAATCATTTTATAGAATTTTTAAAAGGTTTATATTTTGGTAAGTTAAAATATCAAAATTTATTAATAAGCCATTGTCGTGATATTCTCGTAGTCACATCAAACCTAGAAATCTAGGTCGCCATAAAGTTGGCAAGGTTGTCATAATGAAGATCTTACCTCTCCTCATTAAAGTGAAAAGTAATATTCAATTTGAATTTTGGTGGATACTCGATTGCCTCTCTCCATCGTTTCTCTCTTCTTTTTTTCTCCTCCTTATTAGTCTCTTCTTTGTTTTCGTTCTTGCTTCTAATCATATCCTTAGCTATGGATCAATCACCCAATGATCTCTGTAACTCAGCTATGGATCAATCATCTAATGATCTCTATAGCTCTCATAAAAGACCTCTCTATCATCTTCATATTGAGTTGGATAGTGAGTATGAACCAATAAGAAAGAGAACAAAATCTATCACGGTTACAGAGTCTATGAAACATATACTAAGGTTTGAAGGAAAGAAGAATATTGATCTTTGGTTAGATGGAAAGCTATATCCCAAAGATCCTAGCAGAAATAGCACTCCTCCTTTCTATAATAGCTCATCATTAATGAGGTTTATTGGTGATGGCTACAATGGATTTTTAGGTTATACACTTAATCTTGTTGCAGAAAAGGATATCCTTGGACTAGAGAATCATCTTTTGATGAAACACAATATAGAGTTGTTGCAGAAGCTAGAGGATTGTCAACAAAAAATTCATTCATTGGAAAAGCGTATCAAAGCTTATCAACGAAAGCAAACTTTATTAGGCCTTCAAAATCGACAAAGAGCTCTTAAAAATATTGAGAATCTCAAACGAGGAGGAGGAGGCTGTGGTAAAAGAATCCAAGCAGCAAGGTATATTTTTTTTCACTTGAAAAATCTTAAATATGGCTTTATTCAAATTACTTGCATTGATTTGTGATGTTAATTTTGCTTAGATCTCTTCTACAACCAAATGCAAGTGAAAGAGATTCTTTAAAAGCAGGTCAGTTTTATTATCATCTTCTTCCTTTAGCAGTTTCAAAGGATATTTTGGAGAAGAAGAAATTTTAAAAGGCAAAGAAACAATGCTTGGAGTCATTTGTAAAGGATCATTCTTTGGATTCTGAGTTAGTACAGAAGACACTGGATAGTATTGGTATCAGTCGAGATGCTTATATGCAACTTTTCCAGCTTTTACAATCAAATATGAAGCAAGGACAGGTACGCAATTGCATACTTTCGAAGCCATTTGTGGTTAGGACTATCAGATAGAGAGTTAATAATAAAGTGATGGAGATTCTAGGTGAGCCTTTTCATATCAAGGCTAGCTTCAAGGGCAAGAAAAAGGAGGTTACATTCAATGAATTTAACAATATTTTCCTTGACTTGCCCACCCTACAATGCTTAATGATCAAATTTTATGACTTGTCAGTAGTAGCAGAGGCACAGGGAGTGGCTAGATTTGTGATTAAGAATCTCTATCACCTTGATGAATAGAGCACTTTCGTCAGGTCATTGCAATCACTCAACATCATTTAGTGTTCAATCTGAATATAACATCTGGTGGCTAGGAGCATTTGAGGTAGATACTGAGAATTTTGATATACTATATTGGATTTTTCATCAAACATCAATACCTAATGTTATTCAAAGGCAACAAGCAAGAGAAGAGCTATTTGTTGAAGGATTTGGGAATTACAGGATTGAGTGGCACATAGCTGGTGACCTAAAGACACTCAAATGTATGTATAATGTATCAAAGGGAGCCAACTCGAGATCTCCTTGCTTATACTGCATGTCACCAGCTGCAGAGTTAAACTCAAGCAATTGGAATAGAGCTCCCTCTAGGCACAATAAGGATCCACAGTTTAAACCAGACTTGGACATTCCTTTAGCGAATGCCCATATTTGTACACTTCATGCACTTCGCAGGATAATTGAAAAGCTTGTTCATCTCTATATAGGATTTGCATGGAAGCTGAAGCCATTATCAACTAGAACAGATGCTATAACAAAGGTTGAAAAAGTTCTCTCTGCAATTGGTTTGCATGGTGGCAATGTTGTTATTGAACCAGATCTTCAAAAGTCTAAGGATGGTAATTGTGTCCCAAAAAAACCATCTATTGGTGGAGTGAAGGCTAGAAGGTTTCTAGGCTTTCATGGGAGACTTGGCAAGATAAACTCGAGAAATGGTGGCTCAACTATTAAATTTAATCAGTGGAAATCCCTACATAATGCAGTTAAGGATCACACTGATAATGGACAAGCTCGGAATAGAAAAGCTAAAGTTTGGGAAACACTAGACAAAGTGTTTTTTTATTGTGATAAGACTGAATGGAATGATGATGATCTCAAAGACTTTAAAAACCAATTGAACCTTTTCAAAAAGGCGATGACAAAAGCTTGGGGTGATCAACACTTTACTCACTATATGGTAAGAAGTTTGTATATGTTTGTTTCTTCATTGTCGAACTCATATAATGTTTTTTAATAACTTTCTTTATTTGTTGACTATGCAGCATATTCTATACAATCATGCTCCATACTTTATTAAACAATATGGATCTCTATCTATCTGGTCAACCCAAGGTATGGAAAAATCACATTATCAAGCAAGAACAAAATATTTCAGACACACAAGACATGGAGGTGGAAGACACAAAGCCAACAGTTTATTAGGGGTCTTTCAATGGTTCTATCGACAAATTTGGCATAAATTCAAGCTTAAAGGTACAACCACATCAAGCAATACATCATCTTTAGCAAGGACTATACAAATTGTTACCCAAAGAAGAAAAGATAGATATCTAAATTCTTGCGCAAAGCAAAGATTTACAGAATGGTTACAAACCAAACAAAGAGTTAGGAAAAGATGGGTTTCAAGAAACCCTTAATCTTTGGCATCTTCTAGTCTGATTGTGTTGCAGAATAGTCCTTAGTTTCAGGCACCTCAATAGGGCCTTCAGAGGAGTCCTTGGTTTCAGGTAGCTCGACAGGGCCTCTAGAGGAATCTTTTGTTTCATCCCACTCAATAAGACCTCTGTATTTCAAAAACTCTTGTTTCCGATAGCCTGGAAGAAGCCTCAAATTCTTACTATCTCCTACATAAGAGAGCAAATAGGAGCCAAGAACTCCAAAATATCCAGCTCTAGATCCACTATATCCAGGCATGAAGCCAAAAACTCTAATGGCTTCTTCCTTCTCCACTAAAATGATCTTGTCAAAACCTCTGCTGAAAACTTGAGATCCAATTACCTTTGAGATAGCTCTCAAAGCCATCATTGGTAGACTTGGAGAGCTTGACAATCTACTATGATATATTACAATTGTTTGATTGTTTAAGTTTCCAATATAATGGCCAAGGCTTTGATTTTTTCCAAGCTTCATTGGCCTAGAGCCCTTGGCCCTTCCAAGAAAGTTGTCCAAATCCTCAATCTCAATCTACACAACAAACCACAACATTACAAGATATAAGATATTTATCTATAATGCATAATAAAGTCTAACATAAACTCAATGGGTAACTTCGAATTATATTTCATACCTTAGGGTGTTCGTCTTCTTCAAGAAGACTATCATCATAAAGATTTATTGAACTCTTGGGCTTCTCATCTGATGGAGACTTCAATCTCTCTTCATACCCTACATCATCAATATGAGGTTTCTTTTGGACCTGCAAGAACTCTTCTTCTGTAGGTAGCCCCCCCTTTTTGTATTCTATGATCTGATTAATACATGTATGTAAGGCTATAGAGCTATCTTGGAAATTCTCTCCCTCAACATCAAGACTTGCTAGTGGTTCTTGTTCATAACCTATAAAATTCATGTCGTTTTTGCCCCAACCTGCAAGGATTGCTAAGCAATAATCTTCTCTAAGATCAAAAAGATGTTGAATATCATTTAGCAACACATATCTCTTCTTGTTGATAAGATAAGTGGAAAATGTTGGAACACATGCAAGAGGACCTTCTTCATCAACCTGTGCACTTGGCTCGATCTCCTTTTCTTCCACCATTGTGATATTGTCACTCTTGAACAAACCTACATCAAAACCTTGGACAAGTTGATTCTCAACATCTTCTTGGAACATCTCCTCCTTCTCTTCGACCTCCTTGTCCATACTTGCAATATCCTCTAGCTTTCCCTGTTGGTCTATATCTGGAGAAGAATTTTCCATGTAGTGAAGATACACAAAGAAATCCAACATCCTTGTGGATCAAAAGGCATTGGTGTTGATACCTATGGAAAGGGCAACATGTTTCTTTCTTTCTGAATTCCTCATCAATGAGGTTGAACCTGCCTAGCAAAGTTGACCTGGATGTACTGGTGGCTCCCATGACATCACTATAATGAACAAATCCATTGACTTCCAAACCTTGCACATGTCTATCATAAAAACATATGTACTCCTTAAGTTTATCTTCAAGATCCTCCAATAACTCCTTCAAATCAAAAGAAACATTGAAAATTTCCCTGATATAGCCAAACTTGGAAGAATTTCCAGTGGTATGTAAGAAATCAAAGAGCATATCATCAGATGTCTCCATTAGCTCCTCCTCATCCATTCCTTCCAGAGATAGCTTCATCTTTGTCATCTTGACCAGGAAAAGATTTATCCCTGAAAACAAAGCAGAATGGCAACAATATCCAATAAAACAAGATGGAACCATGGAAAGAGGCCCCAAAATTGCATTTTTCAAGACAAAAAAATCAAAAAATGAGAAATTTTTTTAGTTGACTAGTGAAACGCGAAAATTAAAGTGTCCAAGGCAAATGCCTGTGAAGAAATCGTGTTTCACCGGACACTACTTGAAGACAAAAATTATTTCAATATCTCACCGGTGAAACGCGATACTTAGCAAAATATCACTAACAGGGACATTATTTCGCATTTCACCGGTCAAAAGATGCAAATCAAGAAGAGAAACATGAACTATAAATTAATTCTATGAAAACACAGAAATTTATGATAAAATCCTTTCTGGAAAAGCTATGTTGCTTTTAAAAGATACAAAGCACATAACATCTGTAATTATTCAAGTGTTATTAAAAATTCTTTCTATATTAATCAAATTTATTTTGTTAAAATACTTGTAATAAAAAAAATTGTTACCTATCAAAGATTGTTGAACTGCTCTTCACACAGGAAGCAAGGACCTTGAAGGGAAGTCGAGATGAGATTTCGGCAGAAAGGAAGACAATGTCGGAGAAATGGCTTTGAAAGGCTTTTATATTGACCGTTAAGCATGTGGTGATAGTTCCAACGAAAAAGTTTGTGTAATGATGGAAAAATAAATGGGACCGCAAATTTGGATGAAATTTCCAATATTTTTGCATGCACTAAATACCTCAGAATACATGCACACGTGTCTCACTTAATACACCGTATCAAACTCCTCAGAAGACGTGCACACTCCCTTTTTTCGAAAATACATCACATGTGTGTTACATAACACTTTGCCAAGTAATGCTTGTACCATCGATGAAAAATTTCCGGTAAGCGAGAATACGTCACACGTGTGTTACTTAACACTTTGCCAAGAACATTGAGTCCAGTGCAAATTCACCGCCTTCGCCTTTCACCGCATTTCCAGCAAGCAGAAAACATTGCTACTCCGCCTTTACCTTTGGTGTTCCTTCCAATCTCCAAGCATTTCACTGCTTCCCCAACAAAGGAAACCTTCGAGCATATTCTCGTCATTAGGCTAAGATTGTGAAGAATAAGCTTAAAAGAAGGTATGGTTTTCTGCATCCTACTTTTCAATACCAGGCTCCATTTAATGCATTCTTTTGATACTTTTCCTTAATCCTTTATGTTATTATGAGCTTATCAGCACTACAAAAGAATTTTTTCCATAGTGGGAGCATTCCTTAATGTTGTGGAGATTTAAGAAAATCTTCAAAAAATTTCCCTAATTATGTGGATATTTTATGTAATTTTAAAAGCTTTCCTTAGATCAAAGCTTTTTTTTCTTGGTTTTGTCGATTTCTTTGCTATTCATGAGTTGTCCAGTGAAACGCGAAAAGAACGTGCTTCAAGGAGGCCTCCTGTCTTAAATTCGTGTTTCACTGGACACAATGGACAACAAGTCCGGTGAAACGCGAAAAGAAGCAGCTGCAAGGAGGTGCCTTGCCTGACACTCGCGTTTCACTGGACACGCTGGAGAAAAAGTCAGCTGAAACGTGAAAACGACATGTAGCATGGATACCTCTTGTCTGAAACTCGTGTTTCGCTGGACATGCTAGAGAAGAAGTAACATGTCTTTTTTTTGCAGATGGCTAGGACTAAGGCAACAGCAAGAAAGGAGAAGATTGATCCTAGGGGCTTAACATCAAAGATTCATCAATCTTCAAAGCCTCAGAAGCTCTCTAGAAAGTCAAAGCCAAAGAGAAAGTTTTCTCAAAATGTCAGGTGCCTAAGGGAGATTAGGGAGGCAGTAAAGGCTCTTGACAATGCAATTCCAAAGTTGTCTTTTCAGAGGCTTGTCAGGGAGATTTGTGACAAATATAGTTTGGATAGTTTCAGATGGACAAGAACAGCTCTTAATTGTATACAAGAAGCCACAAAGGATTTTTTAGTTGAGTTTTTTCAAGATGCCTATATTTGTGCTGCTCATGCTCATAGGCTCACACTCATGGACAAGGACATGGTAATTCTTAGGAGGCTAAGATATAGATTTTCAAAGGTCCTTGGGCCAATTCTCCTAACTGATGTGAAGACATTTAATATCCTTAATGTGCCCCCAGCTATGAGAAAGAAAGATGATTCTGGTCTCAGGGTTGACGATGTCACCCATGAGAGGGATACAAGGCAACATGAAAAAGAGGAGAAAGCTAAAGAGGAACAGGCAGATAAATGGAGAGAGTATAGGAGGCAAAGGGCTGAAGAAAGGGAAACAGAGCAACTAGAGTCCCTTGAAAATGAGCTAGCCACCCTTCTTGAAGCAATTAATCCAAAAGGATTCAGTGTGTTTTGTTTCTTACCTGGTGACTTAGGCAAAAGAACTGAGGTTATCTCCATTGATGCTGCATGTGTTCAGATTCTTAAGGATAAAAGAAGAGAAGTAAATGACAGTATTATTCTTGTTGGCCTAAGGTATATCCATCCATAATTACTTATACTTTTTTATATTTTTTTAACAATCAGATTTTTCTTATTTATACTCACTATTTCTATGCCTTTTCTAGGTGTATAATGCATGAGTTTCCTTTGGATATACAACAAAAAATTGAGGTTCTTGATCCATCTATCTCATTCTTTATGAGGAACGAGCTTGATACAAGTTTTATTGAGCACTGGTTCAATCTGATTGACTTCAATACTTTGGATCTCCTTATAATTCTATATAATGAAAAGTAAGTGATTCAATATTCTATTAGAGTTTTTGAGATTTTATCCTACTAATTTGTTGAGATATGATTGCTTTTAGTTCTCATTGGAGCTTGATTGCAATAGAGCTTGTGGATAAGCAATGTTTTTTAATCAACTCTATGAGAGAAAGCCATGGAAATGCTAAATTGTAAGTTATATTATCCAAGGGCTCCTTGATATTTCAATTCTTTTTTTTGTAAGTACTCTAAATTTCAACATATTTTATATATAGAGGTGCCAAAAGATTAATTGAAGAGCTAGAGAAAAGACCCCCTATGCTGTCTGATTTGCTTGCAACAATGCAATATAGACAAGTTGTGGTAAGTTATTCATTAAAATAATTGAAACATAAGTTTATTCTATGAACTACCATCCGTCCTCTTTATAGTTTTACTTTGTGTTGGTGGTTGCAGTGTCCCCATCAGGATGATAGACATTCTTGTGGCTGGAGGGTGATTGCAAATGTTAGAAGAATGGTTAAGTTTGTTTATCTTAATGATGATAAACATGTAAAGGTAATATGAAAGATGCTAAACTTTAAGATAGATATTAATTGCAAATAGTCCATTGATGATAAAAATATAGTCTATTGTAAGAACAATAATGAACTAAAACTCTTTTTTCTATAAACTTGTAACAGTTTCCAAAGGATTGCTATGCATCTGAGCATGTTTGGTACGTCAGAGCAAAGCTCTTGATGTATATAATGGTCAATTGTATACAACCAACAACAGAGATTGGTGGGGATTTGCACCATGAAGGAGATGCGGTGCCTATAACCACAGAAGGCGAAGCCACAGCTTCAACACCTTCTATACCCAAGACATCAAAGAAAGACAAAAGGACTCCTAGAAAGGATAGTTCTCCAAAAAAGAAATAGCTTTGCCATATCGCCTTGTAAGCCTTCATATATAGAAATTTGCCCTTCAGCCCTTGTATATCTCATAGAGATGGCAGATACACATCTGCTACAAAATTTGTACATATATTTTATATTGATAGTAAAGATATCTTTTCTTGAATGTCCTTGCAGTGTATATTATTTTCTCTCCTTTTCGATATCTGCAAAAAATAAATTACAAATGTTTGTTAGTTAGAAAGTGAGATCTTGATATACATCTAAGTAGATATAATATGATGTGAAAACTTACTCGTTTCTTGTCAAGTTGGAATACAAAGGAGCATGGTAGTTCAATGTCTTCATTTTGTAAATCCATCCTCACTTGATGTAACATACATGATTTTCTGATCTTTAAGATTGCAATAATATCCTCGTTGAACCAAATATCAAGATCCACTATAGGATCTTTGTTGAAATCATTAAGATTTTGGTCTAAAGCAACTAGACTACTACCAACAAAATGCCATCGACTATAGTAAAAGCTAAGGATAAAATTTTGAGTAGCAATCGTATATTTACAAGCTATAGAGTCTTGATCTATCTTACATATAATTTTTCCTTCTGTCCTTGTATCCCATCCTTCATCAACAAATTGTATGATATGATCATATGTTAGTCTCTTCACTGAAAGCATGGTTTTTGTTATTCTTATCTCCATATTAGAGAAGAAATCAATAAATATATTAATAGGCATAAACAAAGTAACTTTGCTTAGCCTACTTGAGATATTAGATTTTAGTGCTTTCTGGATCTCAGAAAATATCTTACATCTATAGCCCTCACTAGTAGCTGGACTTGGCAAAGGCCACTCAAAGCTTGAAAAATCTGGCAAAGGAAGGAGTTTTATTGATCCCCATTGGCAACGCCGCATAGGAATAACATAAGAATGGTCATAAAAGAATATTCCATTCTCTGCAAGCTCTATCTTCTTTCTGCCTCTATACATTTCTTCTCCAATTGAACCATGTATAACATCAATAACATCAATAATAGACTCCACTGGTTGCCATTCCTCAAGATTAGAGGGATAGACATCTACAAGACAAACAACTATTATAATGGAAAAACCTAAACCATGTTTAAGAAAGGAAAAACTTTAAGAATCAAATTCTTACAATTTGGTCTATGCATTGGAAGCTTTGAAGATCCAGGTTTCAAACACAGCTCTCTATGCATAAACACATGTTGCACTAGTACCTCTTTGATGCTATTCTTATTTGCTCCAAGCTTAAAATCTTGGATTCTGCCCTTCCAATCAGAGATAAACGAGCTCTCATGTCTTTGCCTTTTTCCACGTTTTGCTTGTTGCATGGTGATCCAACTACCTTTGCTAATGATAGTAGGAATCCATCTTCCATCAGTTTGAAATGAGTTAGACACTAATATGGATGTGATTTGGGAGCTTGGACGCCTTGTTGAAGGTCGAATTTCTGTATCCATGGTAGAAGAGAGAGAGACATGCACAGAGAGAGAGAGAGAGAGAGAGAGAGAGAGAGAGAGAGAGAGAGAGAGAGAGAGAGAGAGAGAGAGAGAGAGAGAGAGAGAGGACTAGGCTACCATAACGGAGGGAAAAACAATAGAGGAATAAAAGAAAGGAGGGAAAAAACTGAGCGCCATGCTTTTCACCAATTTGAATTTCGATTACATCAGTCATTATCATTAATCTAGAAACACCATTAAATAAAAGTAGCCAAGACTCTATGCCATTAATGCAAAAGATGTCATAATCACGAATATAAGAGACTAAAAATAGATAATAAAAATACAAATTCATAATATTATTATATTTATATATTTTTGTAAAATAATTTTTTATTTTTTTTAAATAGAAGTTCCGTTACGGAGGCTTTGCTCTTATTGGTCTAGAGCACTCTCTCTCCACATCCTAAAAGGCATTTTCGAGACCTCAAAACTCCCCTAATGAGGGCAATGGTTCATGCCACTCTTCACAAGAAGGATCCAAATCGCCAATTCTCGGTGATTCAAACTCCATCAAAATATCAAGGTAAAAGCTTCAAAACATGGATTTGTTGTGGCAATAAACATTCCTTCATTTCACCAATCTGTGCAAAAAGATTAGGGATAGCCACAATAGATGTACCTACTTTACTTGTGGAATTAGCAAATGGTCGTGAGGTCACTTGTACTAGGCAAACTACTAAGGTGAAATTCCTACTGGGTGGGAAGCCAACTTCTGTGAGATTGAGGGTAATGAACCTAGGTGTCCACGAATGTTTACTCGAAATGGATTGGCTAATACCTAATGATGCTCACATCCACTGTTGTGGGAAGGGCCAAGTCTCCTTCCGCAATTCTGAAGGGGAACTAGTCACGACTCAAGGTGAGGCTGGTAAGCCAAAAATACAGTTGGCAAAAGCAACACGGATAATAAAAGGTGTTCAAAAGGGTCTACCTGTCTATCTGATTAAACTCAATAAGCTAGATCAGAATCAGGAATCCGAAGAAGAACCTTCATGGTTAAAGGAATACGCAGACGTATTCCCTAAAGATCTGACGAAACTTCCTCCCCAAAGGAAAGTCGACCACGAAATCAAACTTGTGCCAGGAGTTGCACCGGTCGCAAAGAGGCCATATAAGATGTCCATCCCGTAAGCTATCAAACTAAAAGAGCAACTCAAGCAACTGTTAGACCAAGGCTACATCTGTCCTAGCAGTTCTCCATGGGGAGCTCCAGTGTTGTTCCAAAAGAAGAAAGATGGAACGCTTATGCATTGACTACAGAGGGTTGAACCAAGCAACCATCAAAAATAAATACCCCATTCCAAGAATAGATGAATTACTTGACTGTCTTCAAGGGGCGAAGATCTTCTCAAAGATAGATCTCAGATCTAGATATTATCAAATAAGGATCAAAGAAGAAGATATCTTGAAGATTGCATTCAGTACAAGGTATGGACACTTCGAATTCCTAGTGATGTCATTCGGGCTTACGAATGCTCCTACTACCTTCAACAGGTTAATGCAGGATATCTTTAGGCCCTATCTTGATGACTTCGTACTCGTCTTTTTTTATGATACCCTAGTCTACTCAAAAAAGCAAATTGACCAACCAAACGATGGGATTGTCCAAGATCTATTTGACTATAGTACAAGGAAACCTAAAGTAATGATAATTGGGGTTGGTAGGGTATAAACCCTAACCCAAAGAAAAAGGGTAAACAAGCAACCTAGCTTTCCAAGCCCTTGGAATCTTGCCAAGTCGTGTACGATCCAGGATCGAATGGTGGGAGTATTCGGGAAGAAGGAATCACACCTTAGCAGTTGGTCATACGAACGACCACAGAAATGATCGTGATTGTACACTTAGGTACATTGTTTGAACTTCTTTGCTCAAGGAACTAATTCAAGGCCGAACACTTAATGCTTCATGTTAATAGCCTGGAGGGAGAGGCACGTTTAGTTACCTCCGACTGCCTGCCTGGCCCTATCCAAGGGGGTTGTTAGCCGCGCCGGGGTACATGGACCGAACCCTCTGCGAGAGGTCTCTCCGTGGGTGCTGCATTGAGCGGGAGGACGCTTAGGTGCCAGGGGAGGCTCTGGCTGTAAATTCCTTTCCTCTAAATCTTGCACAAGAGGCCGACGTGACTCGGGATGGGATCTCGAGGCCCGTGTACTAGTCTATAGGTGAAACTTGGAGAAGAAATCCTGATGATTGCTGGGATAGCCTTTGGGCAAGATACTTGATGTATTCCAAGACTATGATAAATAAAGATCAAATATTTGAAAAAGAAACTTGCTTGACATTGTTTTTCTTTATGTTAGTGCCTAAGTTACGTGAGGGAACCTGTGTTTAAATTGGTTAATTAAGGAAGCTGCCTTTGCATGTCAAACATAATGTGGTAGGTAATTAGATAACCAAGCAACCCAAGGAAAGTGCGGTGGATGTGACTTGGGTCCGTCCTACGGAAGGGTAATGGGACCTAAAACGGGCCGGCACTGGCTCATGCACTAGCCGGACCTCTATCACGCGCTTAACAACCCCACGGCCTCGCGGCCAGGAGCGTGGATGACACAGACATCATCTTCCTAAACATATTGCGTTTGTACTACATTTTATAGTCCAACTCTAACCCAATTAACACTCCTTAGAGGGAGTCCCAGCACATTGCCAAATAGCACGAAGCACAAACATAGGAGGTCCTCCAATGGCTGAATGCCGCTACCTCACTGCGACTCTCCTACACCTTGGGGATTGGCCCCTCGATGCGTCGCTAAACATATATAACATACGCACAAACTTCTCTCTTTTATGATTCGCGTATTTCCAGGAGATATACCATTCTTCCTCACTTTACTTTCCCTTAGACCCAACGCCTAGCCTACAGCTTGGACAACCTTACTCACTCAACGTTGGTCATATTCCTCTAAAAAGCAATTGCTATGCATCTAGGAGGTATTGTCTGATACTTTTTAAATTTTGTGCTTCATGCAAATTGTGAATGTCCACGTTCTCAAACAATTAATAAAATCAGCATTGGTGCACATGTGGAAAACATTTCTTTCAATGGATTTCTCTATCACTCATATGCGGCGTTGCATGAACCTAGCACCGAGAAACCCTCGTGCTACTAGGTTCTTAATCTTTAAATATCGTCCAATCTATATGGTATGCATAAAAAACCAGCAAGCTTTTCATCATTTCATTCAACATTTACACGTTTTTTATACACTCCAACCCCTCACCCGTTTAGGTTGTGCATATTGCATAGGTTTAGGGTTCATTTTCCACATTTTTATTGCATAAAAGCCATAAAAACCCACTAAAACATAGAGGTAGGGCTGAACTGAGGCTAAACCTCATACTTCAGACCCCCCATACATCCACAAACATGGTTCTTATTTTTCCTTAATTTTTGGCACTCAAAATCCATTTTTCCCTTATTTTCCCTATTTTTCTTGTATTTTTTACAATAATTAATGATTGAAAATACAAAATGAGTTGTGGGCTATGGCCCTTAGGTTCATTTTCAGCAAAAAGACAAGTTTAGTTGGTGTGTCTTATGATATTTTCCATTGATATCTCAAAAACACCCAATTTCCCCATATTTTGCATATTTACGGGTTTTTCACTACTAATTTCATCCACAACACTTATGATTTTCTGATTTTCTGAGCATAAACAGTTGAAATACATTGAAAACAACATTATAATGCATAATCATCTCATGGGAACAAGAATTCATGAAGCAAATTGCATAAAAACACCATTTTCCTTTGTAAAAATGAGATTACTGTTCTTTGCGGGTTGCGGGTTTTTATTTGCCATATCTCGGGATTGATTTCCAGCTACCATTAATGCTCATGACAGTCCACAATCAGCAATCTTCAATCTTCTTACACCATGGAGCAATCCGGTCTTCATTGGACAAGCATCCATCATCCATTCTTCTTCTTCCTCTTCACCACATGAATCTGCCATTAGAGGAGAGAGAGGGAGGAGAGAGAAAGACTAGATTTCTATCTCAGCATTCAGGCCACCATTTGATGGGCGAGAGGGGGCGATATGACCAGCAGGGAGAAGGAAGACAAGGCCAATGATCAGTTGGGTGGGTTGCTTACAGCCCCCCATCACCCTCATCCTACCACATGGCGTGATTTTCAGGCGCAGTCTTCTCTCCCTCTCTTCATGTTTTTTGCCTTCTCTTTCATGCCACGATTTTTTGTGGCATAAAATGCCTCCCAAGACCCCAAGGGTCACTTACCATTTGGCCCAACTCATGTCCACCTTTTCAAATCTTGACCAATTCTTAGTCATTTCCCCGTCCGGACTCGGAATTGAGCTCTGAAAAATCCTGGGCGTCTGGCTCGGCATCCCACATTGGCCAGTAACTCTTGTCAACCCACACGACTGTTTGAAAAATTATGAAAAATCAACAAGTGTCGCTCGGGTGCCTTTAAAGCACTTTGGCGCTTAAAATCGTCCTAGATTGAGTCGCCGCCTTCGACGTCGAATATTTTTCCCTTGATATTCATAATTTTTAGCTATTTTTAAGCACTTCTCGGCACCAAAATTCAGCTCTCATTGGCAACCACGGGATAGGGCGACTCAGCCCGTCAAATCCACGAACATATCTACACATAAACAACCAAGGAAGCATCAAGCTGATACAAAACAAATATGCAATAAACCTCAGCACAATGCTTCCCCTACCCCCTGACAAAACCAAGGCATGACATCCACAAGGAGTAGGCCTAGCATCATCTAATAGAAGATCCGAAGCGAGTCACTAACCAACTGCTCCAACACAGCCAAACTAAAAAGAACTGTCAAAGAGGTTGCCCTAAGTGGTGGTCTGAACTACCTACCAACTAAGGACAACACAACTAGGAGCCCCTACTAGGCGAGGACTCCTATAGCCTAATCAAGAAGTATTTTCTTGCAGCACCTTTTCCTTTAGGGTTTTATTTGAGTGACATACTCGGGTATGTAAAAAGGAGGGAGCTGAGCATAGTGATCCAAGGAAAACAGGGCATCAGCCTCAGGACCTGTCTCGGTACCCAAGAACCTACCAAGCCCTCGCAAGGCGACACTTAATCCTTTTCTGACGCTCACTTTTATTTTCGCTCCAACCTTCCTTAATTAATTTCTTTTTTCCAGCAAGAAGCCACCCCTAGGAAGACAAGGTATCGGCCCCGGGTCTGACTCGTCCCCAGGAACCTACCAGGCCTTCGTAAGGCAATGATCAACTGCTTATAAATTTTTATTTCTTTTATTTTCTATTTTGGCAAGGGCTAGAACCCCTTTTTACACATCTTTGTATCTATATTTATTAGCTTTAAGATATTCAGGGTTTCTTTCCCTTTATCATCATTATTTTCCTTCTGGTAGGCTTCTCTAACTGCCTCACAACTAACAAGAACTCCTAGAACGGCTGCCTAGCAGGCTAGCAGAACAGGGTCACTAGGACTCCCTTCTAAAATAGGTCTTTCGATGCCTGACAATGTCTTCACAGGAGGCAACGACTACTCAGACCTCCCTCAAACATACTAAACCGAAACCTCGGGACTTCATGCCTTGGACGCCGGTCCCCAACAAGAAACGAAAAACCCCTTTAACAAGTACACAAACCCTTATAGCACAACAACCACAATACTCATAAAGGAGAAATATCACCTGGATAGGGCCACAAGAAGCTTCCACGCAACAAAAGGCTCCTTCCAAGCTCTTCTTCAAACCTGTCTAGCACAGAACTCAAACAAGAAACCATTAAACGCACCTGCACTAAACAGACAACTGGCCTTCTTGGCCTAACAAAATAAAACACTTCACTACCAAACTGAATCGACCCTCTTGGCCCAACGAAATAAAGCATTCAAAACCTCGCAACATCGGCCCTCTTGGCCTAATGAAATAAAACAAAGTAGCACCTACACATCCTTCCTTGGAATAGCACAGATATACAATCATAAGCTCCTTTCCAAGGAGGAAAAACAGGCTTGTAACCCCAAACTAAATGCATGAGGTTATGACCCATCCCTCCTGCATAGATAGCAAGAGGCGTACGCATAATATGATATCTAATCAACCTATGGGTCCCATATAATAACGGTAGATTGGTCTCGGCCACTCTTTGCATCACCCATATCAACCATCGTCTGCCAT
This sequence comes from Lygodium microphyllum, assembly GCF_053477565.2. Lineage (NCBI taxonomy): Eukaryota > Viridiplantae > Streptophyta > Polypodiopsida > Schizaeales > Lygodiaceae > Lygodium > Lygodium microphyllum. The sequence continues at coordinate 57,828,476 of NC_141160.1, read as the reverse complement.
ATATTGCATGTTCTGATAACATCCCCCACAAGTGGCCGGGTCCTGTTTCATCATTGATCACAATATCCAAACTAGGACCACAATTAAAGAAGAGGTCTTCTTCATAAGCAAGATTTGCTAATGAATCCGCAAACTGATTCCAGTAACGTGGAATCAGCTGAAAAGACACTCTCTCAAACTCCACAAGTAGGGTCATAGCAGTCCGATGATACATACAAAGAATGGGATTCCGCACTGTGTACATCCCATCTAGCTAATTCAGGATCAACTGGGAATCCCCTTTTACTAACAATCGACGAATACCACCTTGCTTGGCAATATACAGTCCCATAATCAAGGCTTTATACTCTGCCATATTGTTAGTGAATCCTACCCCGAGATAAGCAGCTAACTTCATCGTCACTCTACGTCGGGGTTCTCGGATTACTACTCCCACACTTCCTTTTCTATTAGGGCCCCTGGACGCTCCGTCAAAATATAGTGTATACGTCCACAATGGGTTTACACAGCCTGCCATCACAAACTCCTCTATTTGTAGTTATGATCATCAAAGTTTAGCATATTGAGAGGATGAACTGACGGCTCCATCCCACCTTCTTCATTGAACTCAACAGGGATACTCATCAACGGTCGTAGACAGTGATGGCAGAAGACTTTAATCTCCCACACAAAAGTTCCGTCCTCTTGCTCAATCACCTTATATCCTTTGCTCCACCAAATGAGTTTCCCCTGATGGTATCTTTGCTCCAGATATGAGTGCTCCAAATAAGGGATTAACCGACCCATCAACCAACTTTTAAGCTCTTCCGCAGGTCTCAAATCATTCCTAGCATGGACCTGCAATGCATTTCCTTTGTATTAGCAGACTTAGAAATATTAAGGTTTAATCTTATTAAGATTAACCTTATTCTTAAACTCCACTCCCTGTAAATCAGCTAATAGGGCTGTAGACTTATTCTTCCCTAACCTAACGATTTTGTAGGATCCATCCCATTTAGGCTCCAATTTTCCTGGGAAAAGCTCCCTACGCGCATCATAATATAAAACCAGTTGTCCCTTCTTAAAGGTGTACTTCTTCGCTTTTAGATCATGCAACTGTTTCATGCGACGTTTAGCCACCTCTTGGTGTAATAGGCTTTGCAACTTAAGTTCATCTAGGTGTGCTAAGGTCGTAAATCGCTCTAATAGGGCATCTTCATTACCCAAAGAATGGTTTATTGCAAATCTAATGGTCGGCAACTCAATTTCCAAGGGTAAAACGCACTCTTCACCATAAACTAGTTTGAATGGCGTGTGGCCAGTGGCTCGCTTGAACGTGGTATTATATGCCCATACTGCCACATACAGCTTCTTATCCTAGTCGCATTTCTTTTCAGACACGACTTTCGATAGGATACCCACAAGCTGCTTGTTGGTACTTTCAACCTGCCCATTCGCCTGCGGATTATAAGGAGTCACTTTGTTGTGCTTGATCTGCCAAGCCTCTGTCAAGCTTTTGATCACCTTATTCAGGAAATGGGTTCCGCGGTCCGACACTAATTCTTTCGGCGGACCAAAACGGCATATTATCTGCTCTAAAAGGAAACTAGCAGTTTCTTTAGCATCATCTTTCCTTGTTGCACGTGCTGCAGTCGACGACAGAGTAATAGGACCCACAAAGTCTATTCCCCACTTCTCAAATGGAAGTATCGCCATAATAGGGGTGAGTGGTCTTTTCTTATTCTCTCAACTATCATGTCGTTGACAAATATCGCATCTCTTAACATATGCAAACGCATCCTGGAAGATGGCAAGCCACCAATAACCTGCTCTTAAAGCCTTTTGTGCTGTAAGCCGTCCAGCAAAATGGCCTCCGCAAGCAGAATCATGGCACTCTTCCAAAATGAATGGCATCTCGTCAGGCATCACACATCGGCGATAGATGTCATCAACCCCTTGTCGATATAATGTACCTGCAATCAAGGCAAACTTTAATGCGTGCTGCTTAATTTTCCTTCTCTCAGCTTTAGATAATTCGGATCCAGCCTCTCCCGTCGATAAATAATGTGTTATTGCAGCATACCAGGAGGGAATAGACGCCGTATCTATTTTAAATAACAACTCCATGTCACTACCTTCAGCCACAGATTCTTTCGGCTCCCCAAAGTCCACAAGACATTCCACAATGTCCTGTAACCTTGGTGGCTTACTCCTGATTTCATAATGAAACTCCTGCAAAGTGATTAACCACTTCGCTAGACGATCAGGCGGCTGCAGCTTATTCATCAATAATCGAAGCCCCTCCGCCTTCGTATAAAGCACGACTTTCTCATAGAGAATATAATGCCTGAATTTATTGGTCCCAAAGACCATCGCCAGACACAACTTCTCCATGTAGGTATAATTGATTTCGGATACCCCCAGCTTCCGGCTAGTAAAAGCAATCGGGTGGTACCACTTTTCTTCCCAAATTTGGGCTAAACAGCATCTGATACTATGCATGGTGGCTGTTGAAAATATATAGAACACCTCACCTCTTTTAGGTGCTCTTAGAACGGGAGCTTTTACTAGCTCCTGCTTCACATCCTCGAAAGCTACCTTACAGGGGTCACCCCATACAAATAAACAGCTAAAGGACAATAAATTTGTAAGGGGTAACGTTCTTTCTGCCAAGGCATTTATGAATCTACGGTAATTACCAACCGAAGACAGAAAGCTATGAACTTCTTTGGGAGTGTGTGGTGGACCCATGGCAACTATGACTTTGACCTTCTCGGGATCTGTCGCAATACCTACCGAACTGACCACATGGCCCAGCAACAGCCCATAAGGTACACCAAAAACGCACTTTTGTGGGTTAAGAGCGATACAAAATTGTCTGCAGCGCTCGAAGCATTTTCTTAAAATGATCAACTGCCTTTCTCTCACAATGGCGGCCCCTAAGTCATCAATAAACACCTTCAAATCTTCAGGGGATATGTCACCGAATGTCTTATCTGTTGTTCGTTGCCACGAACCAGGCGCATTGCATAAACCAAAGGCCATCACATGGTATGCAAAAGTACCAAAGACAGTAATAAAAGTCATTTTCAACTTGTCCTCTTCTGCAATTGCCATCTGGTTGTATCCTGCAAAGCAATCCATAAACGAATATATCTCCCTACCCGCTAATTGATCCAAAATCTGGTCAATAAATGGCAACGGGTAGTAGTCCTTAACTGTCTGCTTATTCAGCTCCCTAAAATCTACACATAATCGGATTTGATTATTCTTCTTCTTTCTGATCACAACTGGCGAACACCATTCCATGTGTTGCACAGGAAAAATCAAACCCGCTTTTCGAAGCTTCTGTAACTCTTCAAACAGCCCGTCCCTCAGTTCGAAAGGCATACGCCTTACTTTTTGTCGTACAGGACGACTGCCCTCTTCAGCGGAATTGTATGAACAGCAAGACTAGGAGGAATGCCTCTCAGCTCATCATAACTCCAGGCAAAGATATCGCGGAATTCCTAAAATCAAGAACACATAGTCCTCCCTTTCTGCTGTGCTGAGCATAGAACCTAATTTGATTGGTCACGACTCATCAGGCATACCAAGGTCTATCTCGATAACATCTGCATCTCTTATACGATCTTGGGCCTCTATCGGCTCGTTCAAAGTGATCTGATAGATGTCTTCCGTGGTGGATCCCTCTTTGGACTCATCACTCGATGATGTCTCACTGGCAGATAAATCTTCTAATGTCTCCAATTCTGTAGACGATAGAGGAGCTCTCTCACTCTGCGGGGACTCAGGATAAGCATCAACCACCACGCGCTGAGCACCTCTACCGAATATTAGCCGACCGGCGGGTGTATCCACTTGGCAGTCCGCTTGCAAGATCCAAGGTCGTCCAAGTAATACTTGGTAACTTGGACGCCCTGCAAAACGAATCACCCTAAAGTCCAACAGGCATTCTACATTTGCAACAGTGACATGGACCTTAGTAATGCAGCCTTCCGGCTGCCTCAAACTATCATCTACCATTCTGAGAATTGTGGAGGTATCTTTCTGGATCGCAAGACCCAACCTTTCCATCAGTTCAGAACTCATAATGTTAACAGATGATCCCATGTCGACAATGGCATAATCTACTAATATCCCATCGACATAGGCTGCAACCCTTGGGCAATGCTTCTCAGCATGCTCGAACCAGTCATCACCAACTCGCGCAATACCCAAAGGTTCTACGATATACCCGGTACGCAGGATCTTTCTAAATTCCTTGCGTACTCCTGGGGAAAGCTTAATAAGCTGTAAAATATTCACATCCAGGTTGACTTCGCAAAGAGAGCTCACCAAATCGAATTCATGATAGTTCGATAGAGTTCGCTTTTCACGCCAAACCATCTGCTCTTTAGGTCACTGAACTGGCTTTATTGCCTCTTTTTTAACTTTCACCTTCTTCCTTGGTGGTTCCTTATCCTTCTTAACATCGGATTTACTCTCCATGGGCTTCAGAGGTCCCGCTTCCATGGCAGGATCCAAAACTTGCGTTCCTTTGTCGCCCTATTTAGGGTTTTCGTCGACAGGCTTATCCTTGTCGGCCTCTCTACCCTTTTGACCTCTTGTAAGGACAGCTCGCAGATTAGAGGTTTCAGCGTCATTAACGCGCACAGCCTCAATCAAACTAACCCCACTACCACTAGGTAGCTCCTCCACTGTAGTCTTTGGTCGTTGGAGTATTTGTTTAGGCCCGTCTTCTCGCTGGGAATCATTTCATTGCGCACGATGATTAACAGGCCCTGGTTGCCAACTACCTCGCTGGAGGGAACTAATCATACTCCAGCAAGTGGCTGCTAAATGGCCTGATTTTCCACAGATGTCGCACTTGACATTTGGGCAATTTCTTGGATAATGTTGCCCACCACACCATTTGCAGCTAAACCTTGAAGGTGCACCCTCATCTAGGTATCTACTTCCTATCAAATTTTGTTGTTTTTAAGAAAGTTGACATCAACGGCCATTTTTCGATACTGCTCCGTAATCATGTCGGCATAATGCTTCATCATGTCCTTAACCTCGCCAAGAACATTGGAAGCGCTCGACTCGTAGCCTTGATCATTACCCTGTCGTTCCATCGACCTAACAATTCGATTAGGCACTGGTTGTTGAGCCACAGGAATGATATTAGAATTAACTGCCTGGCCTCCACCATTTGGAGCCATTTGACTGCTCGTAGGCATCGACATGCTAGGGGGAGCTGGTAATAAAGGCACATTCTGCATCATGTTCCCTCTCCCACTAGGATTAGCCATCGCTATCCCTTGGCTACCACTGCCATTGGTCGTCGCCATATTGTTTCCCAATGCTAGACCCATATTCGAATTGCATCGAGAAGCATAGGCTGCTTGTAGTCGAGATTCCACCTCTTGTGCTCGTGTAATGGCAGTATCTATATCCCCCAAGGGGACACTACTCAACTGCAATTGGATATTAAAGTCCAAACCATGTAGGAAATATTGCAATTGGGCAGCTACGGGGATAGGAATAGAGGTGTCCAACTTACGGAAAACCTCTTTTATTTTCTTCGCATAAGCACGAATATCCTCATGTGGTTGTTGGCAGGTTACATTGAGTACACGCAACCAATATTGCCCACCCCGTTCAGGGGCAAACTCCCTTCGAAAAGCTCCATAAAATGAATCAATATTCAATATGGTTTCGGCTTCTAAACCATGATACCATATGGCAGCTCTTCCTTTGAGAGTCATGTTGAAGAACATCATTAAATGTCCTTCTTGGATGAGACAATTAAACATCAGCTTTTGGAACTCCCTGATATGGAGTTCCGCATCTTCCTCAACTAGCCCATTAAAAATGGGTAGCAGGTAACCTAGAGCCGGCAAATCCGTCGTTCCTGCAAGAATTGCAATAGGCTGCGCCATGACGGAAATTGGATTTGCACTAAGAATAGGGGACGGTGGGGTTACACCTCCCGCACTTGATGTAGACTGACTTATGGAAGGAAGGGGAGCACTAGAGCTTCCGCCTTCTCCTAACTTACTGCTTGTGGCACCAAGACCACTAGATCCACTCCCTCATAAGGGTTCAGCACCGCTATGCTTAGGGGAATATCTCCTAAAGATTTCAGCATGTCGCCTAGCTCTTTCGTCTCTCTCTTGTTTTTGGATTTCGGCTAGACGATGCTTATCGATGAATAACGAGTCAATCTCAGTATCCTTTGGCATAAAGCGCTAACTGGTCCCTAGACAACCAGGATTCGAGGACCGCCACTTCTAAGCAGCTCCCGACAGACGCACCACTGATGGGACCTAAAACGGGCCGGCACTGGCTCATGCACTAGCCAGACCTCTATCATGCGCTCAACAACCCCACGGCCTCGTGGCCAGGAGCGTGGATGACACAGATATCATCTTCGTAAACATATTGCATTTGTACTATGTTTATAGTCCAACTCTAACCCAATTAACACTCCTCAGAGGGAGTCCCAGCACATTGCCAAATAGCACGAAGCACAAACATAGAAGGTCCTCCAACGGCTGAATGCTGCTACCTCACTGCGACTCTCCTACACCTTGGGGATTGGCCCCTCGATGCGTCGCTAAACATATATAACATAAGCATAGAAGTCATCTAGGTATACCTCAATGAAATCATGCAAGTGATTTTGGAATGCGGCCATCATCACTCTTTAAAAGATAATAGGGGCATCACCAAGCTCAACTAGCATCACTTTGTAAGCATAGATCCCTGATTTTATTGTGAAGGTTATTTTGGATTGACCTTCTTCTACTATATGGACTTGGTTGTATCCAAGCGAATCTATCCAGAAGGAGGGAATAGAGCTTATGTCTAGCCACTATGTCTAATAGTTGGTTAGAGAAAGGAAGAGGAAAATGACCCTTCTTTGTTCTAGAATTTAGCTTGTAGGAGTCCACATATATTCACAACTTTCCATTCTTCTTGGGTACTACCACGATGGGTGAAATCTATTCACGATTGGCCACCACTGGAGAGATAAACTCAACTCCAAGGAGCTTCAAAAACTCTTCTTTCACCAAGGCTAAGTAATTTGGATGCATACACCTTTGTCTTTGCCTTACAAGTTTAGCATCACCCTCAAGGTCAATGTAATGTTGACATACCATCGAATTAATCCCCTTTAGATCTTTATACAACTATGCAAACACATCCAAGTGCTCCTTCAGTAGGTTATGCAAGACCGACAACTCCTCTTTTCGAAGACTGGTACCTACCTTTAAGTGATGTTCAATGCCATCTGTATCCACAAAAGTCAATTTATTTTTACCTTTCACTTCGCGGATGAAGGTCACATGAACTACTTCTAGGCGTAGATCTAACTCCTTCAAAGGAGTGGCCTCCTCATTTGGTTGATACTCCACTGGAACCAACGTCTTCTTTCCATGGGGTCTCAACTAACTCTTTGGGATCCTACAATTTCAACTTTTTTAGGAGATTTAATTACTTCTTGACTCAAAGACTCATCTTTTGAGGATGCCTCCAATAACATCACATAATAGGAACCATCTAAGTTCTATTTAGGCTATATGATTGGTGTTTGTTGGCAAGATACATCATCATCATCCTTTCTTGACAAGGGTAAATTAGGGTGACAAGAGCTACTATTAAAAAAAGGCTTATTTTGCTTAATCCATTTCTTATAAAGGTTATGCATATGTTGCAATTCATTTACTATTCCAAACAGTACTAGAGACATTCTGTCCCCACAGCATGGGATCTTCAACTTCAAATACTATTGGAATATCCTCCTCATTAGTATCCTCTTCAAGCTGAATAGATTCCTCCACCTCACTTTTGTAATCTTCATCGTGACTTTTCTCATCGTTCTCTTTAGACTTTAATTCTACCTCTACATGTGCTCTACACTAGGAGAAAAACAAACTCTCTATTGTATCTTCTGCTTCTGCTTCTGCCTCTACCTCTACTTTAGTATCGACTTTTGTGTCTATCGTTGTCTATACTTCTATCTCTCATCTTCTGTTGTAGCCATGTAATAGGGAGAATAGTACATCCATGCCTCTATCTCATTGTTGGAAGTAATTTCAAAAGTCATTCAAGCAGCATGTATTCATCCATTGACAAAGACTTTGCTTCTTTTGGGAGTTGGCTTGCAGTGCCCATTGTCAGGGACTGTGCCTCTGTTTCTTCGAAAAGATCTGTTTGACAAATTCTTCATCTTGTTGATATACCATCTGTAACTTCATTGGAGGAGTCTATTAAGACTTCTATGGAAGTGGATCCACTACCTTTTTGTGATCCATACAACTTTGCTGCCACCTTGTCAGGTCCTCTGGCCAAGGTTTAGGGTTCCTTTTAACCAATCTATTCGTGCTCTTGCTTCAAAAAGCCATGGTCTTCCTACAAATAGAGAATATGAGGTTCCATAGAAATTTGGTTTTACCATCAGATAGGTCAACCAATAGTTTCTTCCTGCTAAGGTTGTCTTCACATATGGGAGAATGTCCAAAGTCTTAATTCTATTATGGTCTACTAATCTAATAAGCCACTCTATAGGTTGTATGCCTTGAAGGCCTAAATCATTCATTGTCGCATCCATCATTATATTCGCAGATTAGCCTCCATCTACAATAAAACATCCCTCAATCCAAACGCCAATCTCTAGGGTACCAAAATATAGGAAGTCCTTAGCTACATCCACTTCTTTCACAAGCTTTGGGGCTTTTTTGGACTTAGTGGCACTCGTCGTGGGAGCAACTCTTAAGCCATGTCTTCTTGCCAATATGCTTTTAAATATATTTTGACAACTGGGGGATAGCATTAGTAAATTTTTAGAATGTTAGGTTTAGTTTGAAGGTTTCTAGGTCTTTGACCAAGTCATATTCTCTTATGGGATCCACGAACTTCTCCAACCAGCTAGGAAATGGAGCAACACCCACTTTTATCTTTCCTCTTTCTATTAGTAATGGCAACACCTTACATTCTTCTATCATTGGGGTACTTCTTTATCCTCTATCTCTTGGACATTTGGTCAATATTGTTCTATTTCTTTTTTGGAATATTGTAACTTCACCGTTTGGGAAATGGAAACATTCTCTTTTGGAACTATGGGTTGTCTTTTCTTGGCACAAGTTATTACGACAACTTCCAATTCCACCAAGTTGGAGACAGGTTATTGGATCTTCTATTGATTATCAATGATGTTGACTTTCACAGGTGTTGGACTAGGATAGTCTTTTGAGGTGCGGCCTTCTCCTTTTTCACCAATTGCATATGTCCTTGTAATCCATGGACCTTCTAGAGTTTAAGCAATTTGGTGAGATATGTCCCTTTTCTCTATATCTATAACATTTCACTCCTAATCTTTGGCTACCAGCAAATTGTCATCCTCTGTAACTTTGAGAGGAAAACCTCCTTGAGTTGAAATTAGGACCAAACTCTCTAGGCTTTGGTCCTATATCTTGGGTAGTCATCTTGGATTCCAACAAGTTGAATCTTGCTTCCTCATCTTTCTTCCTTATTTCATGCATCCCTTTCAAAGAGTGGATATCCTTTGTGTGGTTTTTCGTTAAACAATATAAATAGAAGACTCCAAGAATAGTTGCTTTTTGGGTACATTCAGTGTTTAAATGTCCCATATCATGGCACATTGCACACCATGTATTCAATCGCATCACATCTCGTCTACCTCCTCTTGTAGTATTGAATATACAAGTGGTATTCACCTTCAGTATTTGCATTGTTCTATAATCACATCCATCAAATCTTTCTTGATGCTTGCAATTGAATTGGACAAATAATCCTTCAAATTTTCTCCTCCTAGAGTGCCCACCGTAGAGTTCTGGAAAGTCCTTATAATCACTGCATAAATTGGTTGGGTTGATCCAGAGGTTCCTTTGTTCTGATTTTGATTCACGGCTCCTATTGAGAAACTGATGGTTTTTTGTTCCAATTGGTAGGGTTCCACTATTGTTGAGTTGCCATTGGAAAAACTATTTGAGGCCACTACTATTGTGGTTGAACCATCATTTGAGGTATTGTTGTCTGCGCACCCACTGTGGATTCAGTGCACTGTACTATGGCACTATTTGCATCTAAGGATATGGGTAGGGAATAGTCCCTAGGACTACATTTGGTGGGTATACTCTTTCTTGTATGGGAGGAGGTAAGACTCCTCTTCCTAAGGTCATCGAGACAGCCTTGCTTCAACTTCATCATATAGTCTTGCACCTTCCACTATAGCTTGCAAGTTGACCGTGGTCTTCTTAGCTCCACAATCTTATGAACTTATGGTTGTAGGCCTCTAAGAAAAACTCCTCTCTAGATGCCTTCATCCAAGTGATGGTTAGTTCATCTCTTTAGTATGGATTTGATTCTAGAGACATATGCTTCCAACTGTTCACCAAAAGACTAAATTCATGAAGTCCTCTCACATCCGTTTTTCAAAACCTTCGCACTTGAATTGAGCGAGAAAGGTCACCTTCAAGACATCCTATGTGCTAAAAGTTCCTGCTTCTTGTCTCTCATACCACTAAAATGTTGTGCCTTTGAAAGTGGCGGGGAATATTGCCAACCAATGCTCAAGGGTTTTGGTATTTTTGGCTATACATGCTACCACAAATTTAGCTACATGAAGATCACAGTCTTCATTATACTCTCAAAGATTGGCAACGAGACTACATTCATTGGCATGTCATCAATATTTCTAGGAAGAATCTAACTAGGAAGGGAACCTTGATTCACCATGGAGACTTTTTTAAAGAGTGCCGCAAGGGCATCAAAGGAGGCTTTTGTTGTGCTAGCTTGTTCTTAGCTTTGGTTTTTCCTTTCTCTCTTCTCACATACCTCTGGATTCATTCTAGTACCTGCCGCTTGATTGTGTCATTCATTGGGGAGTTAGCTCCACCAAGCTTGTCTATACTCAATAGAACAAAATCAAAAGGGCTTTAGTATTTGGAGGACTCTCTTGCCAACATTTCTTCTACTTTCTTCTTTTCCACATCTCTGAATTTAGCTTTCATTCCACTACAGAGGGGAAGATACTTAGTTTTGAAGGTATTAAAACTCATTCTTCTGAGGATTGCCATAGCGTCATTGTCTTGATAATATCAACTTTAGAGGATTTCAATAGCATAGGTTGTAAAGAGCACTCTATCTACTAGGTTTCAATGGGTTTCCAATTGGACAAATAGAAGGTTATCAGTGCACCAAGCATCCCATGTATCTTGTTGTTGAGCATCCACGAACAAATTCCAACTCTTTTCCTTCCTATTCTTGTGAACTTCTACTGACCATGAGTCCTGAAGCTCTTCACAATCTCCTACTTGATTATGTTTGAAATTTCTTCAATGAAGGCCAAATCTCCCATGGATGGTCATTCTCTCTATTTCTACTTTACTCTTTAATTTTGTGGAAAACAATTGGCTATAGTGATACAATTTTATGTAGGTTAAGAAGATACTTGAAGCCCGCATCAAGATAGTGACATGTCTCAACCATTGAGGGATGCACTTCTTGTAGAAAGTGGATTTGGCAATGAAGATATCCTATTCTTCAACAATAGCAGGAATTCTACAATCTTCCATTATTTTTCTTCCCCTTCAACAGTGCCACTTCTTCCATTTTCAGCCTTTGTTAGTGCTTTTGTTGTTGATGGTAGCTTTTTCCCTGGCTATACACCAAAAATACGGAATCCCAAGAGAAACATCAAGAAAAATAGGGAAATAACTGTAAGAAAATCTATCTTGTCACACCAACAAGCATGTTCTTTAGATTTTAATCAACCACAAGAAAAAAACAACACCAATCTTCACACAGCATAATATAGCAATTCTCCCACAAATTTATCACAAAAAATCTTCAACTTATTCTTCATAGAAACTATCAAAAAACCACAATGGCACAAAAGAAAGATCAACTTTGAATGGATTTCATCACATAGTATTCATCGTTCATCATCTTCATAGTCTTGATAGTCTCTCTTATGTAGATACAATGTTTCTCATAAAAAATTGGCTCTCTCATACTCTATCTCTCTTATATATACTCTCTCTTAATAGTACATTGGAATAACAATGAATAATCCTCTCTTATTTGTGGATGCCCCTCCCAAGAGGTATGTCTGATATGAAGAGTCACCAGAGCCACCATAGTGTCCCTTGAGAGCTCACTACTGTCATTGTCACTATAGTCTTCACTTCAACTCCTTTTCGACTACTTCTTGTGCTTATTCAAGCTATTTTGAGCTTGATTATTATCTTTCAAGATTGAAAAATATTCCCCAAGCTGAACATCCATCCATCAAAACAGATACAAAAGCATACAAAGGCTTACAAAACAAAGACAAAAGCTTTACAAAACACTACAAGGTCAACAGAAGACATAAAAAACATATAGCTCAAATAAAAAACACTTTGAACCATCCAACACACTCCCAATAATTTCTCAAAAGACTTATTCACAATCCCAACCTCACAAACGGAAAGAAAACATATCAAAACAGAGGCAAAACAGACCTTATTAGAACCAATAGACACATTATGGAACCTATATCAAAACATCATTTCTCAACCAAAAACCATCATGAGCTTCTCAAACATACTCAACCCATCCCAAAACATTCTAAAACACTTCCATAACAATAAAATTCAATCAATAAACCCTCAAAATCAACCATCCAACTCACAAAAATAACAAAAATCAACCCAAAAAACAAGTCAATTCAGCCCCTCAATATCCCTCTTGATCAAAATGGAGAGTATCCACTTTAGATCCTAATAATTTCTCATCCATACTTACAAAGTCCCAATTTTTTTTTGTAGATGCCTCAAGAGTAGGCAACGAAAATTCCATACCAATTTTTTACAAGTGCAACAAACTGCCCAAATGCAAATGACCAAACGATGTATGCTAAAGTTTTGCATTTGAAATGGCATGTAAATCTACAATGGCACATAACATATCTTCCATGCATTTACCATAATTGTGAGCTTGTAAAACCCTTGATATCATGTATCAAATGTGATAATTGTATCACCACATGAGAGATCACAAAATTGTGTGTATTTCATCCACAAATTTGATTATCGAGCTAATCTTAACAAGTGCAAAAATTGACAGCAAATTTGTTAACCCCAAGTCAAGAAGGCAGAAAAATGAATGAAAAAGCGAAAAAATGATGGAAAAATAGAAAAGACACACAAGCGGCCTCTAAAGCTAAGTTGGGCCAAAAGTGTAATTTTCAATGAAAGGTGCCTCAAAAAACTCCAAAAACTCATGTAAAAGAGCGCTAGGCTCCCTCCTGTGCCAATTGTAAAATATTAGATGGGTGAAGACTAGAGGCATAAGGCTAGAAGAGGAAATAGAGAAAGGACCTTGCCACAACGGCTGGTCATGTAAAAAAGGGATGGGTGCCCATGGGATTTTAGGGCTTGTATATAAAGTTCAAAAAGTGAATGGAAGCTCATTCTTTGGTGTGTGGCTAACAAGAGTTCTCTTCTTCTTATCTTCTTCCCTTCTCCTTGATTGTGTGTGCTCTTGAGAGAGGGAGTGTGAGAGTGTGAGAGAGTGAGTGTGTGGGAGTGAGGGAGTGAGGGATCAAGAGGGTGAAGCTATTCACCATCTCCTCTTCTCTTCTTCTCTTCTCTTCTCTTCTCTTCTCTTTTCTCACACGCGTGGCTATGGTGGATGGATCTTGGAGATGGAGGAGGTTTGAGGATGCTTGAGCTAGCATCTAGGATCAAGCTACCGGTGTGTGCGAGAGAGAAGGAAACTCATATCGGTATCAACGTAAGCTCACTACACTCGTAGGATCGACGACGCGTCGGCTAGGTGAGAGATAGCCATTAGAGCTCGCTTGAAATGCTTGAAACAATAAGCGGTCCATGGGTCTTGGCGGTTGAGCGTGAGCTTCCTCTACATTTTTGGTTCCGTTGCCGGGACCAATGGATTCAAGCTTGAGTGCTTGCTCGCCTGATATTGAGCATCAAAATAAGGGATTCATCCCCGAAACGGAGCTTGAGAGATAGGTAAGAAGTTTGGGTGTTTTGATCTTCGAAACAAGTAAGTATTTTGGGTTAGTTTGTTTGTTTGATGATTGGAAAACATGGAGAAATCATTTGAGTTTGTTGCTTTTGATTCTTGTTGCATTTAGCATAAGATAGGATCACGAAATCGAATAGGGAAAGGGTAGGGTTTATTGTTGCAAAATAGGGCAAAATAGGACATAAATCATGCAAAAAATGAAAAAAGCTTGCTTAAGATGCTTAATCTCAGCAAGTGAGTGATTGGGAGCATCAAAACCTTACCCGGGAAGGGGTTTAAGAGCCAAGAGGCCAAGGGAGAACTCATTTGCAACCATTGCACTGAGAGAGAGAGAGAGCCCCCGCAAAGATTCGATTCGATCTTGTCATCGGAGAGACTACCGCTCACCTCAGGTATACCAATCACTTCCCTTGGCACCCTAGTTAGGAAAGTTTGTGCTTGGAGTGATTGTCTAGATCGTGAGATTTGATCAAAATCGTCGTCGCACTACATTCATCGCGCCGCGTTCAACCCATTCGAGCGGCCATTTCTGGGCCAAGTCCTAGAATCGGCCCTCGGCCCTTGCCATTCGATCGACTCAGCCCAAAAACCCTAATCGACCCTTGGCCAAAAGTCTACTCAGCCCGTCCGAGTGATGGCACTCGGTTCCATTGACCAACTCGGCCCTCGGCCCAACACCCGATTTGGCCCTCGACTTGTCCGAGCGACCCCGTCCGAACGATAAGACTCGGCCCTCGGCCCACGAAAAGTTCGGCCCTTGGACCAATGTGATTCGACCCTCGGTCCATGTGATTCGGCCCTCGGTCCATGTGTCTCAGCCCGTCCGAATCACCCACTCGGCCCTTGCAATTCAGACCAGTTGGGCCGAGTGTGAATTTGTCTCAAATTTTCAAAAATTTGACCTGACCCACGGCAAGAGCTCAGCAACGCAAACTGTCACAAGTTCTCCTGACACTCAAAACTTGATTCTGGTGCATGGAAGACAAAATTGTAAGGGCAACCGCTTAGCAGCTTGAGTAGGCTGTCGCGAGACCTAGAGACATAAAGGCAACCCACTGAGCCATAAAACCCTGATTGGACCAAAAAACAAGCAAGGCAACGTAACAAAAAAACCCTAAACCCCATCAAGACGGCCAAAGAATTGATCGAAAAAGCCTATCAGGCCCAAAATGAAGTGAGAGTGCGTAAGACGCTTAGAGATTATTTGCTGCACTCACCTTGAATTTCTGCACTTGAAGTACACTAAAGGAAAACTGAAAGCCTGATTGAGCACAAGTGCACTGGAAAGAATACACACACCAAGAATCTCTTCATCAAGAGATTTGCCGAGCCTAGATACTCTGATAATCTGCTACTATGATTGATGAATGTCAAGCAGAAAGAGGAGGGCATTCGCGATTACGTAACCCACGTGAGGAGTCTCTTCAAGAGAATCCCTACGGGTAAACAGCTGACTGAAAGAGCAGTTTCAACTGTATTCATCAGTGGAATTTGAAACGAGGAATTGTATAAGGCTTTGGCAGGCAACTCGATCTTGTAGCGAGATGTGCTAGCTAGGGTTTTTGAGAAAGCCATCAAAGCTGACGATCAGCTGAAAGAGCAGAGCTCCAAGAGCTCAAACTCAAACGAAATCAACTCGCGAAGTTCAGAGAGAGTGTCAGCCTCTAGCGAACAATCAATCCCATCATCCCAAGATAAGGGGAAAGCCACCGAGACAAACCAAGACTTGGCTGATATCAAGATGGAGATAGCCAAGCTACAAGACATGTTGAGACGACCAACGCGCCTACACATCCAATGCGTGTGCTGTGGCGGAAACCACTTGCCAACCGAGTGTCAAGACCCTAGGTCGAGACCTTGCGCTAACTGCGGTAGGTTTGGTCATGACGCGTCATGCATTGCAGATTGTCGAGAAGACTTCTATACTCGCAACCATATGGCCAGCCTTACCTAGTGAACAAGCCGCAACCACTCTTCGAAAGGGGAGCCCCATTGGCCCTTCCTGCACCTAACAACATTAACCCAGTTGTTCCTAGGATGGACATAAACTCTACAGGCATACCTAGACTGCTTGGTCCCTACGTGACCCATCCACCAAGTGACACTCCAGTCCACTACGTGGAAGAGCCAAATGAGGAAGAGACTTACGTATACCCTTATGTCTCTCACGACGATGAGGGAAATGTAGTCCTTATGGACTATCGACCAGTACCGATGATGGCGTTAGGGAGAGGATGAGGTAGAGGCCTAGGAGGGCAGACACAGGATCCAATCATCTGTTGGACTTGTGGTCACCCAAGTCATGTCTCATCACGTTGGCCTGAGAGGGAGCAGTAGAATAGAGACAAAGCTGACCTAAGGTGCGTTGAGTGTGGAATCACCCATCTCTTCGTCGATTGCCCAAACCGAAAACCTTCTTCAAGTTCAGCCAATGTACCATTTGTCCCATTGGGGCTATTTGGTGTCGAGAACCTCCATGGGGAGGCCACACCTATCCCATTGCAGGTCATGACCCATGCCCAGACGAAGCAGGCTGGCATATCATTGCCATGACCTAGCAACCTTGATGCAGCCTTGATAGGGAAGAAGAGCCGCATGCGAAGAAAGAAGAGGTCGAAAGCTAAGATTGCACTGAAAACTGAGAGTGCTACAACTCTGTCTGTTGGAAAGAAGGTCACGGATGCAGAGGCAGAAACTTCAGCCCCTAAGACGGCCGAAAAGGGAAGTGCCAAGGTAGGGGAATACCCCATCTGAAGTGCCAACTAGAGGCCATAGAGAAAGTGAAGGACTGGGTGAAAGAGGCCTAAGAGCACTTAAGGGATACTAAGCCCATCCTAGAGGACGAGATCAATGATCTCCCTAGCATAAGCATGCCAGTCTCACCCCCTCGATCAAAGTCAGGAGATGCGACCGCACCACAAGCAGCACTGCTAAGGCCAAGCCTTAATACTGTAGGCCCGCAAATTAGTTACGGCCATTGGCCAGGACAATCCGGTTTAGAAGAGAGACCAACAGGCAAAGACCTCCTTACCACCCTAGTGACCACCCCTGTGATGTTAAGCCTGGGAGACTTGCTTAAGTAGCATCCCACCCTATGGCAAGACCTAAAGCAGTGGGTTGAAACAACCTGAATATAATAAGGAATGAGTCAGTGGCCATGTGAGAGTCATAATGACCACCGACGTGCTAAGTGTAGACATGTGGACCCATCTAACCAGGCGGTCCATCATCAATGTCCGCATGTGTTGAGCTTGTCATCTCAATACTAGATACCTTTAAACCAAATCTCACATTCCGACAATTATTGATGTTGTCTCCCAGTTGCCGAAAAAGGTTCAAAAGTATACTGACAAGAAGACGTGGCTTAAGGATTGCTCCCTCAACAGCAACAAAGTCCAACAAAGCCCCAGAGCCTGTAAAAGAAGTGAATGTGGCTAATGCCTTCCTAGATCTAGGTACCCCAGAGACTGTTGTGTGGATAGAAGGCTGCTTTATTGCAAATGCACTGATTGATGGTGGCTCATCAGTGAACATTATGACGGATGTGACAATGAAGGATCTATGCCTACAAGGTGTGCAACCATCTCAATGGCTCATCAGACTGGCGGATCAGAGCAGAATCAAGCCTTTGGACATTCTCCCATATGTGAAGACTACAATGGCTGGAAAAGATTATTGGCTAACCTATCTGGTGGTGAAGCCAAACTCTTATGGTACATCCTATCCCTTGTTACTGGGCAGACCATGGCTTTTTGAAGCCAGAGCAAGGACGGATTGGTTCAAAGGAACCTTGACCTTGGGTAGAGGACCCAACAAAGTGGTGCTGAAGCTATATGGTGCTCAAAAAGGACATGAATCCACCTCCTTGGAATTATCTTCTGACTCCCCTAATGAGGCTACAGATGGAACATCAGCAGACGAAGATGCTGTCAAACAGATCATTCCCAAGAAAATAGTGGCACGTTCCTTAACAGTGGGTACGGTAAGCCAACTCCCAAAAGATGCAAAGCCCTTAACAATGGGTGAATACTTCTTGCCTGAACCAGGAACGATTTCCGAAATCACTTCTGACAGTGAGATAGAAGCATGGATGTACGACTCTCCCTGTTACATGGCCATAGCAGAGCCAGAGACAGAAGCAGAAGATGAAACAGAGAACCTGTTCTTCTCTTACAGAGCTCCTAAAGAGACAGAGACAGAGACAGAGACCGAAGAGGATGGAGATGATATGGAAGAAGAAGGTTATGAAAGCGAGATGGAAGAGTCTAACCCACCTGAAGAGGATACATTTGAAGAAGAAGTTCCAGAAGCATCAGAAGCAGATGAGCTCATGATGTGGGACAGAATGGCGATGGTACCATTTGGTCTGGTAAATGGATTTTCTCATATGCAAAATCTTTATAAGAAATGGTTGAAGAAGAACAAGCCGTCTTTCAGTAGTGGCTCATGTCGCCCTCACCCACCTTTGCCAAGAAAAGATGATGATGATGCACCGTGCCAATAAGCACCAATCTCACGATTCCAACCAGGCATCAGAGGGTCCCTATTATGTGATGTTCCTGGACTCGTCATCAGAAGATGAGTCTTCAAGCCAAGAGGTAATTAATCGTGAAACCAAACCCGAAACGGCTCTAATCCCATTTCAACATCTCAACGGGCAACCTAAGTCCTTACTACAAAAAGACATTGGGTCTAGTGGGACATCAGAAGAGGACACCACCCCCTTGAAGGAGTCGGATCTGTACCCAGAAGCAGTCCGTGGGACCTTCATCCGTGAAGTAGAAGGTGAAAGGCCATTAACCTTTGTGGATGCAGATGGCACTGAACGCCATTTGAAGGTGGGTAGCAGCCTACTAGAAGAGGAGTTGTCAACTTTGCACAACTTGTTGAAAGAGAATTTGTACGTGTTTGCGTGGTCCTACAAAGACCTAAAGAGGATTGATCCCACAATATGTCAGCATCATATTGACTTGGAGCCTGATGCCAAGCCCGTATGGCAATGACCGAGGCGAATGAACCCGAATTATTCCACATTGGTGAAAGCAGAGCTGCTGAAGCTTCTGGAAGCCGAGTTCATCTATCCAGTGGCAAATAGTGAATGGGTCTCACCCATCATGGTTGTACCCAAGAAGAATGGCAAGCTTCATATATGTGTGGATTTCCGCAAGTTGAATTCCAAGACCAAGAAGGATCACTTTCCTATCCCTTTCACAGACCAACTGTTGGACACAGTAGCAGGACATGAGTTTTATTCCCTTCTGGATGGATTCAATGGATATAACCAAGTGCAGATAGCAGAAGAAGACCAATTTAAAACAACCTTCACCATAGAATGGGGGACCTATGCTTACCGAGTGATGCCGTTTGGGCTCTGCAATGCCCCTGCTACCTTCCAGCGAGTCATGATGGCCGCATTCCAAAATCATTTGCATGACTTTATTGAGGTATATTTGGATGACTTCTGTGTCTATAGTTTGATCCGTGAACACTGGGGACATTTGGAACAATGCTTTGACCGATGCCGGGAGTATGGGATCTCCCTCAACCCCGACAAATGCATCTTTGGGGTCTCTTCTGGAGTTCTGTTGGGCCACATTGTCTCTGCACAAGGGATATCAACAGACCCTGCAAAGATCGAAAAGATCGCAGCTCTAACAGCACCCACCAACCTCAAACAGTTGAGGGGATTCCTAGGTCATGTGGGTTACTACAGAAGGTTCATAGCCCATTTTACAACAAAGGCAACCTCCTTGCACAAGATTCTAAGGAAAGATGCAGAGTTTATTTGGACGGAAGAATGTGACAAAACCTTCAACACTCTGAAGCAGTGTCTAATTGAGGCACCCAGCCTCCTGATTGGACGAAGGAGTTTCATGTACACACTGATGCATCAGTTGAAGGCTTAGGCGCAGTTATATGTCAAAAGGGCTCCTCGAAGCTGGATCAACCCATCTATTATGCAAGCTGAAAAGTCACTGATAGAGAGCGGAACTACACAGCGACAGAGCTTGAGTGCTTGGCAATGGTGTTTTCCCTGGAGAAGTTTCGCCACTACCTCATATCTACCCACTTTAAATTTTATGTGGATCACGAGGCCCTGTACTTTCTGATGAACAAAGCAGACGTGAAAGGACGAATGATGAGATGGCTCCTTCTATTTTAGGAGTTCGACTTTGAGGTAATCACCAAACCTGGTCGTTCCCATGTTCTGGCTGATCATCTGTCGCGTATCCTGCAAACTGTAGACGAGGAGCAGGATGATCCAGACCTCCCTGATGCTTCCCTATTCCTGGTAGAAACTGTAACCCCCTGGTATGCAGACATCGCCAATCTGCTGGCAACCCAACAGTACCCTCCTGGTATTTCTAGTCGGGACAGGAAGAAGCTTATGTTAGAATCAGCCCCCTACACCCTGTTAGGCGGTGCACTGTACAAGAAAGGCAAAGATGAAGTGCTCAGAAGATGTGTTGTAGGAGGTGAGATTGGGATTGTTCTGAAGGCTTGCCATGACGAGCCGTGTGGAGGCCACTTTGCAGGACAAGCCACAGCCAGGAAGGCTCTGCTAGTAGGTTACTAGTGGCCGACCATTCATAAGGATGCCTATGATTACTGTAAAAGATGTGATGCCCGTCAAAGGATGGGGAAACCCACGAAGACCAATGCTATGCCACTGCAACCTATCCTTCCTTTGAAGCCATTTGAGAAGTGGGGCATCGACTTCATTGGCCCAATCAATCCACCCACCAGAAGGAAACAGAACCGATACATCCTGTTATGCACGGATTATCTCACAAAGTGGTGTGAAGCTAAAGCCCTAAAGCAGGACGATGGTAACAGCATGGCCCTGTTCATGTACGAGAATATCATCACCCAATTTGGCAGTCCCTTAGAGCTGGTAAGTGATAGAGGCACTCATTTCATTAATAAAGTCATGGAAGAGTTGACAGAGTTGTATAAGATCTGCCATCGCAAGTCCACTCCTTATTACCCCAGAGCTAACGGCCAAGTCGAAGTCACGAATCGCATCCTCTGCTTGATCCTAACAAGAACAATTGCCGCACATCGTCATGATTGGGATGATCGACTTACAGAGGCCCTCTGGGCGTACAGAACCTCCCATAAAGTAGCAACAGGACAGACCCCTTTTCAGCTGGTGTATGATACAGAAGTTGTTTTCCCTGTTGAACTGGAATTGCCCTCTTTGCGAGTAGCTATCAAAGAGCGTTTGGGGGACGATGATTCACTGCAACGTCGTCTCCTACACTTGGAATGTTTGGATGAAACTCGCAGGATGGCTCTACAGTGCATGGAACCACGCAAGCTCGACGTAAGGCTTACCATGACAGCTTCATCAAGCATAAGGAGTTCAAAGAAGGTGATTTGGTCCTAGCCTATGATTCACGATTTGGCAAGTTTCCTGGCAAGCTCCAACAGCGGTGGATGGGCCCATATAAGGTACTTGCTGTCAACCCTAATGGCTCTGTCCAAGTGCAGACCGTTGATACCTCTGATGATCCCTTCCTGATCAATGGATATCGCCTGAAGAAGTACTTTCCTCCTTGGGGATCTTGACAATCACGGTCACCTAATCCTTTCCCCGTTGGCGTGGCACTGTCACTCTTATGATGCTACTTCTAATAGCCATTCTCCAGCCACTCCTGATGAGATGGACGCAACCCTCTGTCCCCTCAGCCCCACCTTCCAGCCCTGATCTCTTATCCTCTATTTTCCACCAGCGACAGTGGCGAGGTTGGTTCTGACATATGGTCTTTCTACCATTCCTTTCCTTTTTTTTTTAAATGAGAAAAACAAAAAAAAGAAAAAAAACATATCGGTCATGGGAGAAAAGGACTTAGGTCCCTGTCATGCCGACCTATTCTTCGAGAAAAGGTGGAGACACCCTCGGGAGTAGGAGCAAAAGGAAAAGAAAAAAAAACAAACAAGAAACGAAAAAAAATCTGTTATGGGAGAAAAGGAAGCAATTCCTTGTCATAGCAGGTCTCGCTCCAAGAACAGGTGCTTAACACCCTTGGGCGGGAAGCTGGCTGTGGAAAAGGTGGTAACACCCCGTAGTTCAAGATAACTAACTCACCAGTCGAAAATTGTCCAGAAGAAATTTGAAGCCACCTCCCTTGGTCCGCTGTCTCTACAACTTCATCAGTCTGTCTACCCCCTTTCGCAGACGATCTTTTCTACAACCAATTGAAGTACCAGATCTGATGGCTACCTCCCTGGGTATGCCTCTTCAACAACTGACGACGCGATCTTCATCGACAAACAATTGAGTGATGCGAGCTTTCATCCTAACCAGATGGGGAAGTGAGTATGGTTGCCCTCTGTATCTATCAGAGTGTGAGACAGAGGGTGGGGTGAGTGACCAGTCTTTTCCCTTTAAATCAAATGAGAGGTAAGAAGTGTGAATGAAGTGTTCCATGCACGGGAAGGGCCTCTCAATGCACAAAGCACGATCTGTTTCTGTGCATTGCACCATAAGGCTCCCTGGCCTTCCTTCTCACACCGTATGCTGGCACAGGGCGGGATGCACAGTTGCACCATCAAATGCGCACAAGGCATACAACCTTTGCACAAGTGACCGTGAGGATTACATCAATGGGTTTCAGGACATGGTTGCCCTCTATATCTTTTAGCAGAGCGTGAGACAGAGGGTGGGCTGAGTGTGACTGGTGTTTCCTCAATCACTCATTGAGAGGCGAGATTTAAGGGACGTTACAACACTTGGAGTCAGGTATGTTCCCGTTTCCCTATGCACCCACGGGGTGGGTCTCTACCATCATCACAGGACACATCACCCTGTTCTGTACATTGCACTGTAAGGCTTCCTTGCCTTCCTCCTTGTACCTATGCCAGACGGGCTGGACGCACTAATGCACCATCAACTATGCACCCTGGCATACTCCCTCTGCACCATCCCCCTTGTCGATTCCTAAACCGGGGTGTGAGACATGGGTTTTCATCTTGCTTTCCTCGAGTGATATTAGTCATGGGGCGAGTGACTGCTCTTTCATTCCATTTGAGTGATTGTGTGTTGAGTGCAACATTCCTCATCATCGACAAATTTCCTGCGATTCCTTCAACCAGCTACCTCCCTGAGTGCTGCCGCGTGGTCCCTGCCATGAAGGACGTATGTAGTGAAGATGCCTTGGTACCTCGTGCAGTCGACAACAACACAGGATGTGCCATCGATAATCAACCTTAATTCTCTACAATATGGGCCAAGTTTTTCTAACCCTACATCTTCTTTTTTCAGTGACGGTCATATTTTAAGTGTGGGGACATTAGTGGTTGGTCTGTTGTGTGATATTAGGTCCCTGTTGCTCGGTTAACCCTATCCGTTAAGGTCTTAAGTGTGGGGACGCATCCTTGCGCGTCTGCATTGTATACCCCTCTGCATATGCCTCAACCTGCTAATGCCCCTATGCCATGCCTTGCTTTTACCCTGATGGGGTCCCTTCCCCACCCACACGTTCATTTTTCCCCCACCCTCAGGGCTGTTCCCTTGCAATTTTCCTTCATTCCCTGATTTTGTTGTCCTGCTATGTGCACGTATCCTACTTTCACCGAAATCCACATCCAACCTTATAGCCCTGTTCACCCCTTTGAACTGACCATTTTTCCTCTTTACCTACCCCTGTTCCGATGCACGGTTCTAAAGTTATTAATTTTTGAAGTATTTTGGGTAAATTTGTCAGTTTTCCATGTGAACGCGGTTTTCTTGCTTCAGAACGGTGATCTGACATCATAGCCCTGACAACCACTTTCTCCCGGACATTTTTCCTTTTTACTCCATGTCCTTCCGATGCACCGTTTGTCCAATATTAATTTTTGCGGTTTCTCGATACTTTTTTGTGTGTCTTTTTAACATTTTTCCATGTGAACCTGCCCTGTTTGCATCGGAATTCCAATTTGATTTGACATCCGTGTCCCCCGCGCCTTCCCCCACCTTTTTCCTTTTTCCTCCACCCTCTTTCGACTTCTGGATTTTTAATTATTAATTTTTAAATGTGTTTTCGGGTGTATTTTTGGTGTTTTTTGCATGTGAACCCCTCCTACTTCAATCGGAACTGCGTTCTAACATGACAACCCTGTGCCACTCCTTCGTGCGGACATTTTTCCTTTTTATTGCACGTCATTCCGGCAAGCGGTTCGTCCAATATTAATTTCCAATTTCATTTTCGGGTTTGTTTTTTGGGTTTTCTCATGTGAACGCATCTTATCTTAGTCGAAACCATGTTTTGATGTTATAGGCTTGTCGGGCACGTCTTTCTGCTCATTTTTCCTTCTTCCTGCACCTCATTCCGTGTCAGAGAGAGAACCAGGGAGAGAGAAAGAGGAGAGAGAAAGACTGTAGAGGAGAGAGAAAGACTGCAGGGAGAGAGAGAATAAGAGTGACGAGGAGAGAGAAAGACTAGAATTGGAGAGAGAAAGACAGGAAAGATGAAGAAGCCATGGAAGCTTAGAGCAAGAAGGGAGAGAAAGATTGTAAATGTATTGATTTGTCAAAAAAAGATGTGAAAAATTACAACTTCTCTCCTTATATACCAATGTCTATGTGACATGGCATATTATTACCATTCTAACTATTCCCAACTTCTTACAATCCATCCCTTCCCAAAAGTTTTTGTCCTAAAAAACAAACCTAGAAAGAACTAAAGAAGAGATGGATAGAACAGAGTACTACTCTGTTTTACAGCTTTACAAATGGGAAATGAATGAAGAATTATCATTACAAGGGTTGAATTTGAAGAACGGAAAGAGGACCCAACTATATACATGATTTGAAGAACTTCAGAAGCAAATGGAGCCATAAAATCTTCAACAAATAGTTCCAGAAGAAAGTAGACAGCTTGCTGAAATAACAGTCCCTGCTGGACCAAATCTGCCATAACTTTTGATAGAAGTGTCCAAATGAGATGTACCACATATCAAAACGAAGCTCTTGAAGAGCACTTTAAGCTCATGTAGATAGCTCAATTCTGAAAATGAGGTACGACAAAAACTGTTCTAAAACAACGTGCTGTCCTGAACCAGTCTACATCAATACTAGCTCCATAAGCAATAGGCTTCAGCCACCAATGTATCCCTCAAGTATGGATACTCATCCAATATTGAATCAGGTCTCCAAGAAGCCTCTTCAGAGGGTAAACCTTTCCATTTAATCAAATATTCCACAATAGAGCGTGATCGAAGCTTCTTTTCACGCTGACCTATAACAGCCTCTGGGATGTACTGAACAAGACCATCTTCATCAATAGGTGGCAGCTCATCAACTAAATCCACTGGATCACCATAATAGGGCTTGAGCTGACTAACATGGAAGACGTTATGAATCTTTGTAGAAGAGGGAAGCTCTAGTCTGTATGCCAAATCTCCAATCCGCTTAAGGATCCTGTAAGGGCCATAGAATCTGTGGGCAAGCTTATTACTGGATCCATCTTTCAATGTAGAGTACTTGGATTTGGGCACCTTCAACAAAACCAGCTCTCCTTCCTGGAACTCTAAAGGCCTCCTCTTCTCATCAGCATGCATCTTCATCTGATCTTGAGCCTTCCTTAGATTCACCTTGCATTGCTGAAGAAGGGTCTGCATTCTTTCCAACTCTTCCTTCCCATGAGGGTTGATCTTTTCATTAAAAATGACTGTGGGTAAGGGCACCTTGTAACCATACAAAGCCTCAAAGGGTGAAACTCCTATGCTCGCATGAGTGGAATTATTATAAGCAAACTCAGCCAGGTGTAACCAAGAATCCCATGAGGTTTGGACATCATAGCAAAAATGGCGAAGATAAGTCTCCAACCATTTATTAACTCTCTCTGTCTGTCCATCAGTTTGGGGATGATAAGCCGTAGATGGAGCCAACTTAGTATCCATAGATGTAAATACTGCTTGCCAAAAGTTACTCATAAACTTTGAGTCCCTATCATGGACAATCACCTGCGGTAATCCATGTAATCTGAAAATATGCTCCATAAACTGGTTGGCCACTTGAGAAGCAGTAAACTGAATTTTTGTTGGGATAAACTGAGCTGCTTTGGTGAGTCTGTCAACCACCACATAAATACTATTCCACCCCTTCTTGGTAGTAGGTAAGCCAGTGATAAAGTCCATAGTAATATGAGTCCATTTACCCGTAGGAATAGGCAATGGCTGCAACAGACCTCCTGGCTTATGGGTGCTATCCTTATTTTGCTGACAATGCATACACTTCATAACGAAGTCCTTTACATCTTTCCACAGCCCTTTCCAATAAAAGCTCTTGCTGATCCTGTCATAAGTCTTGAAAACTCCCAAATGACCAGCTAAAGGGAAAGAATGTAACTCCTCCATAATTTTCCGCTTGAAAGAAGAAGTAGAGGGAATAACAATCTTGCCCTTCCACCAAATAAGACCATTTTTAAGCTGGTAATGCGAGTTTTCTTCCATAATACCTTGCTGTAATTTCTGAAAGATTTGGTTGAATTCCTCATCTAAGAGATATGCCTCTTGTAGCTCTTCAATCCAATCACTATGTAATTCTGTCATGGCTAACACTTTACAGGCCCACATACGAGAGAGAGAATCAGCCACTATGTTATCTTTGCCCCTTGTATGAGTGATATCAAAGTCATAATTTTGTAATGTTGCTACCCATCGTCGTTGCTTTGGAGTGAGATTTGACTGAGTAAGGAAATACTTGAGTACCCGATGATCACTATGTACTCTAAATCGGCTGCCATATAAGTAATGGTGCCATTTCTTGATTGCATGCAGAATAGCCAACATTTCCTGGTCATAAACATTCATGGCCATCTCCTTATCAGTAAGTTTATGGCTTTCAAATGCAATTACTCCATGCTCCTGAAGCAAAACAGCCCCAATGCCACGGCCACTAGCATCACACTGTATAGTAAACTCTTTAGAGAAGTCCGGGCAAAGTGCATCAATTTTTAATTCAAAAAGTTTGAGTAAAGAAGTCCACAACAAATTAGAAATCAAGAAATTGCATCGAAAATATTTTTCTTGACATTTACAAACTATGTAAAGATAGAGAAATATTTTTCTTGGTATTTACAAGTCATGTAAATATAGGAAAAAGTGAATCAAGATAGTTAAAAGTAGATCGTCAAATTGGTTGAGTAGGAGTATCCTCTTTAATAGAGAAAATTCCATCATTATTACTTGATTTGAAATTATTGAATCACATACATACCCCTTGAAAATTATTAAATTGCATATGTAGCCGTTAGAAATTATTGAATTATGTACATAGCCATTAGAAGTCTAGGATATTGTAATCAACTAAATTTACTAACATAATAAATTGAAGTATAAACCCTGGCTCATGAAGTAACTGAAAAGCTGATATGATCCTCTTTCTAGAAAATAGAAGTCTAAAATTCCTAGGAAAAATACTCGCCTTGTTAAGTTATGTAGCTTCCAGGGTATAAATTAAAATTCCTACATTCGAGCTTAGTTTTCACAAATTAAGGTAAATTTTAACCATATCCATACATATAGAAGTATAGAAAATTAGTCAAGACTCATAATAAGGTCAATTAACCAACCTTCAACAAAGGTTTAGGTCAAGCAGTTTGTGAGCAAAGGTCTCATAATAAGGTCAATCAACCAACCTTCAACAAAGGTTTAGGTCAAGGAGATTGTGATCAAAGGTCTCATAATAAGGTCAATTGACCAACCTTCAACAAAGATTTAGATCAAGAAAGATTGCAAGAGAATGTCAAAATATGTTAAATTTTTTAATAAAAACCAAGGAAATATCAAGTGAAAAAGACAAATTGGGATCGTGATTTCAAACAGAACTTAGTAAAATCCAAGGAGGGACTAAAAGAAATCCAAGAAGGAAATGAGACCAAGTTGGAAAGAATTGTTGCTAGATTAAGACCTTACTTTGATTGTCTCCCTATTGGGTAAGAATATTGCTTGAAAAATAATTTCTTATGCTTTCAAATGGTGCATACAAGTTTACTTGATGCACTTAGGAAGTTTGATTCAATTGATCAAAACCCTAATGTACAAAATTTGGAATAAAAAAAAAGAAAAGCATGTAGATATCCCCCAAGGCTAGCTATGGATCCCTTCACGAAGGGGGATTGGTTTTTATCACGTTGGAGAGTTTTGACCAACCCAGATAGCAAGAGATCGCTCCATAGGGGGGATCCTTGTGCAGGAGGAGTTGAGGGTGCCAAGACTCTAGTCAAGAAACTCTTAGGCTCCTAGGAATGGTCCAAATCCCTATGTGACTCAAGATGGACCTCTTGAGAGCCACGATACTAGTCAAGGGTAGAAATCTTGGTAAAATAAAGGCCTTCAGACTCTTCTTTTGTATAGATAGATGATAAACACTTGCATAAGATTCTCTATAAATAGAAAATTTATATTTCAAAGTATTATTTTCATTGTTTGTGTGTTGTGACTTAAGTTACATGAACAAACACTCTGACTAAAAGGACTAATTAAGAAAGCTAATTTTATTTGTACAACTTAAATGTATTAGATAAGTAGATAATTAAAACTATCCAACTAAGGAAAGTGAGAGGGAGAGATTCCTAACAAATTCACCCTAAGATAGGATAGTCTCGGTAAATGCAGAGTTTATCTACATTCTGATGTGTTATAGTATAGGGGATATTGATCACATAGAACCAATTAGAACCTTGGCTCTGTATCATTTTAGGGGAATGCACTTAGACTTTGCCTATGGGCAGAGGGTCAACATAACAATACTTCCCTAGTTTGTGATTCTCTTTAAACCAAGTATGATATGAGTTCAAGCAATCTAGCACAAGTAGATGCTCGAAGACTTATACTAGTTAATCTGAATAGATGGCCTTAGTTCACTTAAAACCCAAAATTTATATTGATTCTCATGGAAATGGCCAAGACCTTTTGCAAAGTGGACTTGAGAGATTCTAGGCAACAAACCTTGTGCTATTCAAAATAGTACATTGAGCAATGTTACCTAGAAAATCATCTTGATGGACCACTAAATTGTGCCACTAAAGATGTCTCTGAGAGTGGGCATATCATGCATGGTATCAAAGAGAAAACTAAGTTAATTTATAAAAATAATGATTTGTAATATTATATAAGAAAAATTTGAATGCAACGAGATTAATTAAATTGTTTATTTTTTTATTTTTTTGAATATGATTCATCCCTAACAATTGATGGAATCTCTTTCAAAATAATGAAGATTTCAAAATAGTAAAGATTAGCAAAAAAAAATAGTGTTTCAAGTAATGTTTATCTTAGTGATGTATTCCCTTGATTTTGATTAGCAAATCACTTCATGAGAACCATGGAGCATGTGTATAATTCCTTACTATTGTATCAAGAGCATCAACAAATGCAAAGTAGAGTCTGCTACTTCATCAATGTTGATTGGATTTCCTATCTTTAGAACAATCTCAAAAGAATCAAGTGGATGAAAGACCTTAAGCTTGTAATGAAGGAGACCTAACTGTCCTAACTAAGGGAAAAGAGAGAGAGAAGGACTGCAGAAGAGGAGGGAGAGGAGAGAGAAAGGTAAGAAGAAGAGAGAGAAAGAGGGTGACGAGGAGAGAGAAAGACTAAAAGTAGAGAGAGAAAGGCAAGAAGAGGAGAGGGAAATGACTAGCAGCCATGGAAGGATAGGGAAGAAGGTGAAAGGACAAATGTGCATTCATAAAAAATGGTGCCTATGCAGTGTCCCTTACACCTCTTATACTTAGGTCAACTTGACCTAAGTATTTCCCCTCCATTACAATCCATCCCCACTCAAAATGAAGTTTTTGTCCTCAAAAACAAAGATCGGACTTATTGGTATAGCCAAGTAGTGGGCTGTAGAGTACTACTCTGTACAGCATTACAAGTGGCAAAAGATAGGGGGGAGGGGGGGTTCTTGGCATAGACCCAGTAAAAGATTGCCTAATATTCAAGAGTAGTACTAGTCTATGCAAAGGGTCAAGGTTAGCCTGTAGCCACCCGGGTCAAAAGGGAAAGTGGTATCGCTGCCATGCATTGGATCAGCTTTCATAAGGTCAAAGTCAAGTACAACTGGAAGCATGATCAGCATGGTGGTATTCTCTAGCTCTTCCATAAGCCTCTCAGACATCACCATGCTCTGTATGACTGAAGCATATGAGGCTCATGTCACCATTGCATGGACTGCATCAACCCCTAAGTGCTGCATATTCATGGACCCTGCATTCTTAGTGATGTCCAAGCATTTAGACTATAGGTCTGTGGACTGAAGGGGCTCCCGCATGGGGTCATGATCATCCAAATCCACATGCTGCCCATGGTCTTCTTTCTTAAACTGAGGTTCTTGTTGTGGACCCATACCAAAATGGTCTTCAACAATATCTTCTCCATCGTTTGCATCATAATAATCTAATACCAAGAGTATTTTGGCAGTCTTTGCCTTGCATGTGACTTGATGATTACAAGATATTGGCTTAGCACATCGATAGCATAAGCCCGCAGCATGCAATTCTCGTATCGTATCACTAGTAAGATGTCTAATGCGTTTAGCCTTAGATAGCAATTTACACACCTGCTCATCACCATTGGTCAGCTCAGTAATAGTTCTGACATGCTGCTCATAGTCATCTTGCTGCTCATGTACAACAGATGGCTGTCCATGCTCATGACCATAATGCTCATGCTATCCATATGGATGGTCATACCAATGTGGCTGCTGCTCATAATGGTATTCATGCTGTCCATACAGCATATGGTGATAATAGCCCTGTTGTGCATCAGAGGGACAATTTGGTTGAGCATATGCATTTTCTTCCACTGATGTTTGTTGCTCACGTACATAAGCATACGAGCATACAACAGATGGCTGTCCATGCTCATGACCATAATACTCATGCTGTCCATATGGATGGTCGTAGCAATGTGGCTGCTGCTCATAATGATACTCATGCTATCCATACTGCATGTGGTGATAATAGCCCTGCTGCACATCACACGCATAACCATCGTAAGCATGCTACCTTTGATCACTGATCCCATAGCATTGGTCATGCTGTCCATAAGCTCTATGAGAATGCATGTCACAAGAATGTTCATGATGTTGCCTACTACCAAAACTTTGGTCATATTGTTGCCCATAAACATGTTGCCCAAGATTGCATGATGACTGTCCAAAAGAATGTTCATGCTGTTGCCCAAATACATCTATTTGCTGTTGCCTACTACCAAAACTTTGGTCATATTGTTGCCCATAAACATGCTGCCCAAGATTGCATGATGACTGTCCAAAAGAATGTTCATGCTGCTACCCAAATACATCTATTTGCTGTTGCCTACTACCAAAACTTTGGTCATATTGTTGCCCATAAACATGCTGCCCAAGATTGCATGATGACTGTCCAACATGACTACAATGGTGTCCTTGCATCCTAGGGTGACCATAAGTATGATGATTGGCAAGTCCATGAGCATAGGTATCGGCATGATGTCGGTCATAATCACTTGCTTGCCGCTCCTGCATTGCATCAGGGTCTCCATGAGGCAACTGCCCATATGGTTGCGTTGCATAGGAATCTCCATATGCATGCTGCTAATAGGAACCATGTTGTTGTCCATAGGGACAATGTGGTTGAGTATATGCATACATGCTGCCTACTAATGTTGTTCACTGTTGCTTTAAACTTCAGACCACATAAGCAATTGTTGCCCACTATTGCTTCAAGCCTCATAATTGCTGCTCACTACTGCTGCAGAATTTCAGACCACTTAAGCAACTGTTTCTCACTATTCAGGGCTCACAAACATATTCATCACTACTGTTTGCATTCAGAGCATCTTCATTCAATGATAACAATTGAGATGCAGTCACTGAGTATTTTGCAAGTGCATACGACACACTGTTATTGCCAGAATAGAGTGTTTATGGATCAAGCATCAGTATTCACTGTTTGACTCTGCTATTCTTATTCCGCAGGCTACTGTTGTAGCTAATGTGTCCAGCAACCAACCTGCAATCTACTTCAGATCTGTCAATCTCCCTGAGTGATGTAAAGAAACTGTTAAGAAACCTTAAAGCTTGCAGCTTTGACTACTGAGATTCACCTTCTTTCCAGTAGAACCATCATTCTTGCATTACTCTTAGTCCTGTCAGTCTTTGCTCCAACTATGCTTGATGCATGTCCTTTTCTAATAGCATCTCAAGGTCTATCATGCGATCAATAGCTATATTCAGGCTTGATCAACCTATTCAAAGGTGACCACTACTAAAGGTCATGCTCAGATAAACCAGGTTTGGTCATACACAACAACACATCACAAGCTTAACATTGTGCCAAATCAGTTTTAAACTGAGCATCAAGACCCTCACTCAAACGGAGGATTAAGACCCTGGAAGCTCTGCCACTGAATCAAGAGTGGACAATAATCAACCCTCTTCCTGGCAATACTTCTCACACAACTTCTTTCATTCCCTTAGTAAAGTGAGAGAGTCCTCAGCAGCTTCATTGCACACCTCTGTCTCTAGATGGTTGTATTTCAAACTTAAGCATGCATACTCATTCAAATCAAGGGCCCATTTGTGACAAGCTTTACTGACAGCAATGTTGCCCTTGTATAATGCACCAAACCCCTCTTTTTCTTTTAAATGTCTGCTTGAATTGCATCTATCATGCTAGTGTATTGCACAGGAGCTTTCAACTGACCATCTGCTGTTATGACAGCTGAAGCATCTTTCCATCTTACCATCGGCATCCTTCTGCCTACCACATCTAAAGGATATGCAATAGTATGACCAGCTGTACCAGCTGTAGCTCAGGTATTGTCTTGAGGCATCAGTGATTCCTGCCTTTGAGAGGGCATGCCAAGCCATGTTTGGGCAAGTGGATGCAGCATTTCAGAAGGGCATGTCTGAGCATCACACTCATGCACAGTAGCAATTAGCTGCTTCTCATAGCTGTCTCACCTCAATACTCCAGGAGGCATTGGCATCAGCATCTTCAGAAGGGCTTCTGAAATGCTGCATGTAGGAAGCCATGGGGCTTCTGGTGGTTATGGCCAAGATCAAGCCAGTTCCCCAGGTGGAAGTGCTGCTTCCTCCTCCATCATTACAGATGGGCTGCTTGAAGGCTGATCCTTTGAACAATCACTTTGGAGCTAACTTGTGCAATATAAGGACTACACGAAGTCCAATGTCTGGTCTCAGGACTATAGAAATACCAGTCTTTGGAAATGATCTTGGTTCAGGTGCCTGCACTGTCATTGGATATAGGGAAAATGCCCATCGGAACGAAGTCCCAAGATAGCCATGGTTCAATGTACTCGAAGGTGTTGGCTTTGCAACCTGGCCATTTTACTGCAGAGAGCATGGCAATGGATGTTACACAAATTCTTCTCAATGCTCAGTCACTTGATGGATTTGTTCGCAAGCTTGCTGAAGATAACTTGAAGCAATTTCAAGAACAGAATCTGCCAGTGTTCCTTTTGTCTCTTGCACATGAGCTTGCAAACAATGAGAAACCTCTAGAGTGCCGCAGGCTAGCTGGACTCATCTTGAAAAACTCTCTTGATGCAAAGGAGACGGCACGGAAAGCAGAGCTGGTACAAGCATGGATCTCCCTTGATGCAGGTCTGAAATCACAGATCAAGGGAGCACTTCTCATGACTCTAACATCTCATGTTGCTGATACAAGTCACACATCTGCCCAAGTAATTGCTAAAGTTGCTGCCATAGAACTTCCACAGGGGCAGTGGTCTGAGTTGGTAGGGACACTTTTGAACAATATGGGAGGACCACAAGCTGAAAAGGCTCCTCATGTAAAGCAGGCAATCAATGGAAGGATTTTGAGTGACTTGGACTTGTCAGAGAGAGATCTTATCAAGTGCTGCGTTGGAGATGCCATGAGTGAGGTCCGCTCCACAACAAGAATGTGTTATCGTGTTTTTGCCAAGTGCTGACCTGATAGAGCTCATCGACTGTTTGCAAGCTTTGATCCTGTTATTCAGAGACTAATGTCTGATAGGGCCGACCTCCTCCCGGAACTGCAGGAAGCTTCTGTCATCGTGCACCATGTCGGCCATCTCTTTTTCTCCACCGGCCTCGAGGTCTCTAACTCTGTCCTTGCGCAGATTCACATAGCTCATCCCACTCGATCTTGACAGTAGGTCATTCATGGTGGAATGATCTAAGTGTCAGGTCCAAGAGGTAACACACAAAGGAAAAATGCCGGTGGGGTATGGCCAGTGGAGAGAGAGAGAGAGAGAGAGAGAGAGAGAGAGAGAGTAAGATCATTACCCGAGCGGAAGCGATGAAAGCCCTAAGGCACCGCATGGAGCAACAATCTGCAGAAAATGTCAAAAACCATGGACAATTTCGAGAAGCAGTTTGTTGATATGGAGGTGCAGGCCGAGTTTGTTGAGACCGCCATGGCTGGAAGCACATCCCTGTCTACCCCTGAGGATGAGGTCAATTCATTGATGCAACAGGTTGCTGATGACTACGGTCTCGAGATTTCTGTTGGCCTTCCATAGCCGTCCACTAGTGCACCTGTTCCTGTGAAGGAGGCTCCAGAGGAAGACGATCTGAGCAGGAGGGATGGGCTGCTCTACATTGGGCAGCCCACTATGGCAGAGAAGCAATGGTTGCAGCCTTGTTGGTTGCTGGGGCGAAGCCAGGGACGATGACTGATCCAACACGTGAACATCCCTCTGGTCGTACTGCAGCAGATATTGCTTCTTCAATAGGTTACGATGGGATTGCAGGATATTTGTCAGCGTGTAGCCTCATAGGTCATCTTCATTCTCTTACTCTCAGTGAGAATGAGCAAGATAAGAAGACTGCCCACGAGCAAGGGCAACGAGTTGTGGAGTACCTTAGGAGAAGTCCCAGCCAGCAGGAGAAGTCCCAGCCTGCGGAGAATGATAGGAAGATGATTTGAGTAGGCGATTAGCAGAGCTTAGCCGTCTTCACAAGGATGCTGGTGCTTCCCTATGACTTCAAAGGCCTGTCGTTTCCTTCCCTCTCTTTGCACACGGAGAGGATTTCCTTTGCTTAATGAGAGGGAGCGGTAATAATGCAGGTTATAACATCATCAAGTTCGAGAGCTCCATGGCTGCTCCCTTCAGCAAGATGAAGATCAGTTAGCAAGGAAGATAAAGCTGTGAATACTGCTATATGTGGTGCTTGATCTGAAGCTTAGCGAGCAGGGAACTGTCCCATGCTATCCATTATAGCAGAGAGATGAAGCTCGTGACAAGAAATGAAGTAGAGATCTTGGTTGCACCATGAAAGCTTGAAGAGAAGCTTGAAAGTTGAAGAAGAAGAGGACTCACTTTTGGAGAGTAACCCCATTTAAACCTCTGTCAAGTTCTCTAGTGACCTCCTTCACCCAAATCCCCTAAAATTTTACCTCAAAGTTGAAAAACGAGCTACCATTTTGTCTCCATGCCTTCAAATTTGATCAAACCTCCTTACATAGCTTGTGTGGAGTCCAAGAAAGCTACCATGTCTAGTACTTCTTGACTGCTGTGGTTTTTCAATGCTGTACCTGTGCACAGTAAGGTTTCCTGAAACTGACAAGGAACTAAATGTAAAGAAGGAGAGAGAAAGGAAGGATCTGAAAACTAAGCTCTGATACCAACTGTAATGAAGGAGACCTAACTGTCCTAACTAAGGGGAAAGAGAGAGAGAAGGACTGCAGAAGAGGAGGGAGAGGAGAGGGAAAGGTAAGAAGAAGAGAGAGAAAGAGGGTGACAAGGAGAGAGAAAGACTAAAAGTAGAGAGAGAAAGGCAAGAAGAGGAGAGGGAAATGACTAGCAGCCATGGAAGGACAGGGAAGAAGGTGAAAGGACAAATGTGTATTCATAAAAAATGGTGCCTATGTAGTGTCCCTTACACCTTTTATACTTAGGTCAACTTGACCTAAGTATTTCCCCTCCATTACAAAGCTGGTCACAAGCTATTCATCTTTGAAGGATCATGCCTAGATCCCATCCTCAATATAGGTGAAGAATAGATATATCGAAATAGTTATCTTTATGGCCAAGTGCTCTACATTTTCCAATTGAGCATGTTGCTATTTTCGGATGCTAACATTGTATCAATTATTGTAAAGATGGTTTCCCAAGTCTCTCCCAAAAATATAAAGTCCTAAATATATTTGATGAGCCTCCAACCTATAAAATCATGGATGTATCTGAATTTCACAAATAGAACCATTGTAACAGGAAATCTCGCTAGCTTGAACTCGATTATCACTACTTGAAATAATAAAGAAATTCAGCTAGCACTATTACAATTGTGAATAATAAAAGAGTCTCAAATTCTTGCAAAATTGTGTACTTTGTACTATACTTACATTATAAATTTAAAAATCACGGATTCAATTATTGAAAACCTTAGAGAGAGACAAAATTTATAAGCACATAAAACATACATTTGATCTTATAAATATTAATAATCCCAAGATATTATACCTTCCATGCCTTTGTTTACCACAACTGAAGTGCAAGAGAAGAAATTCCTTCTCAAGCAAATCAAACTACTCGAGTTTGATGGCAAAGGAAAGGATATTGAATCTGACAATGGATTGAATCTATGGAAGATTAGCTAATATTGCATGTACTACTCCTCCTAATTAGGCAATGATAGCTAAACTAAGGCTGGCATGCAAAGCTCAAATTTGGTAAAAGAAATGGTGCAAGGACCTAGGGCTTTTGGAATCAACCATTACTTAAGAAAAGCTAAAGAAAATTGTATGTAGGCGATATCTTCCACCAGCATACCACACCTTAAATATGAATGAAATATTTCATTTGAAGTAATTTGGATTGAGCTTGGAAGGCTACCATTCTAAATTTGATCACTTTTGAAGTATGCTCCACCCATGGATATCATCAAACAAGTGCCAAAGTTTTGCCATGGACTAAACTCTTCTTTGGATACTCATCTCAAAGTAATGTGTCAATTTGATTTACAAGATGCATTAATTTGAGTAAGATCCATTATCCAAGAGCTTCAAACAACATCCAATAGCAAAAGATTTTGGGGATAGGGTTCTCCATACAAAGGATCGTGTGTATATGTCAAAAGGATCAAAGGAAAATACCAAACTAGCCAAAGGAAGAATGCCGAGACAAGTGCAATTGGAAACTTTGTACTTACAATCGGCAATAAAGAGGCACCATAGTGTTTCCATTGCAACAAACTTAGCCGCTTCAAAAGATAATGCCCAAAGTAGGCCGCTAAACAATTTTGCAAGGATAATTTCATGGCCAGAATCAAGTAGTTTTAATAACAACAGGAAAAGCTATCAGAATAATCTTCAAGGGAAGGGAGAATGCTACTCTCAACAAGATGGGCCCCAATTGCCAGTTATTATTGATCTAGACCCTCGTAACTTATCAAGGTAAACCCTTTAAGATTTTGATAAACTGTGGAAACACCCACTCATTTATCTAACTAAAGTGTGGCATAGGGCTAGGCATAGATATGGTGCTTGCATCCAAATTATTAGTAGAGCTAAGAAAAGGATTGCCTATAGACATAATCAAACTTAATAAGATTGAGAAAGGAAAGAAAGGTAAAGAAGAACCGTTATGGTTATAGGGATATACAGATGTATTTTGAGAAGAGCTGACAAAACTTCTGTAAAGTTCTACATTACTCTTCGCACGAACTAACCCTTTCAAGGGATAATTTTGATAAATGCCTACGACAATGCAAATTTTTTTAATTTCCCCTCCCCAAAATCGACTGTCGTGCTGGAAGGGGAGGGGAATAGAATGAAGGATAAAGCTCCTTGATGGAGCTCGGCGCTGTCCACCGCCATGCACAATGACACAGAGGGAGGGAGGATTCCCTTCCCTCTCCATATAAGAACCCCCACCCAAGGGAAGGCCAGGGGAGAGGGAGAGGACGACGCTGCCAGGACCTCACCGTGAGAAGGAGGAACGCCGCCTCGACGCTGACGGAGGAGCTGAAGCCGGAAGGGAAAGAGGGGGAGGCTGCCGCCACGTCTTGAGTGCCTGGAGGAGCATCTGCCTACCGTCGCAGGGTGCCACCTGTCTCTCACGCCACGTCGCCACCTGCCTATCGTCGCAGGCCGCCCCAACTTTGGAAGCTTCTTGGGGGAAGCTTCCAAAGGGCTTAATAAGCCCCTTTTCACCCCTTTTTTTTCCCCCGGGGCTTAAAATTTTCCACCAAGACCCCCTTCCTATACTCTTTTCTTCTTCCCCCCCCCGGTTTTAATCTCCTAAGGCCCTTTTCACCCCCCTTTCGTGCCTTTCAAAACCCTTCCATACCTCTCGTGACTTAACCTTTAAGCCCTTTGTTATGGGCTTTGAAACCCTTTCCCCCCCGGTGTCCTATCACCCCTCTTATCCCTTAAGCCTACAACACCTTAGTGTCTAAATA
Source organism: Lygodium microphyllum (assembly GCF_053477565.2). Taxonomy (NCBI): domain Eukaryota; kingdom Viridiplantae; phylum Streptophyta; class Polypodiopsida; order Schizaeales; family Lygodiaceae; genus Lygodium; species Lygodium microphyllum. Next base: position 57,790,063 of record NC_141160.1, on the reverse strand, counting down.
CATTATATGGCTCTCTCCCATGGGTGTTGGAACCCCATGTCTTACCCTTAAGTCCGTTCTTTTGGGATTATTATCTTCCCTGTGATTTTAAAGTAGCCCCTTTTGTTTTTTCCCTTGGAACCACATCCCCCGTGCTAATCCTTTAAAACCCCTATCCCTTTTCCTTGGAACCACCCCTCTTTCCTCCGTGTTAAAACCTTCCCTAGCCCTTCCCTTGCGGCGTATTGAAACCCTTCCCTCCAAGTTGACCCAAGGACCTTCGACCTTACTTATAGCCTTTACGGTTACTATATTTCCTTGGAGTTCTCTTCCGCACCTTGTGCCTTTTCCCTCCCTTTTCATGCCTCGTTGAACGAGTCATTATAAGGCCATTAAGCCTTCCCCATGGCTTCAATGGGTCTTAGTCATAAAAGATTCTGAAACACCCTTTCGAATTTCTTGATTTCAAGGAGGGAGCCTTCCAAAAAAACTACTTTTGACGGACGGTGCAAGGGAGCGACGGTGGAATTCCAAAGAAGAGTTGTAAAAGCTGCTTCCATGTCCGAACGTCTACAATTGCGATGCCTCCTAAGAAAGTCCAAGGCGTAGCCGCGGGAGGGTCATCTCCCGGTATCCATGTGGATATCTCACCCCAAACCCAGGTTTTTCCTTCTTAATTTTTAATTTTATATCGTTGCAATTTTAATCATGCAAGGTTAGTTGTTAGAAACATGATATATCTTGTCGTCGTCATTCACAACGAAATACATCTAATGGAACATGCAAAATAAATAAAGTATAAACATATTTTTTTTCAAATAGCTTTATGCATTGAAATGAATTATGAGCAAGATTATTTACCCATTAAAGTAGTATACTTCGGTTAAGCCTAAAGGTATAAAACTGTATCTCGCACTATTAACCCCTATTTTTTTTACAACGAATCATCATGGGAAGTGCAAATCATGAAAGGATTCTTACAATGCATAAAATCTAGGAAATTATTGTTGCTAACTGCATAACTTAGCAAGGAAAAGGTTGCTTATTTAGCATGAGTTTTGTTCGCAAAGAAAAGGGAAGATTAGTTGAAATTAACCTAACCTCAAATCGATAAAGTATAGGATTGAAAAGTCATTTGACATGTAAATAACAAATCATGCGGAACTAATCTCAAAATTACCTTCTAGAGTTAACCAAATTAATATAAACTTAAAAATACTATGCTGCGAAATATTCATTGGGAATGAGTTAAATTGCAAGAAACGTTTATACCTTAAATACTTGCCCACATTCCCTGGTTGTAGGGCCAGTAAATTTGTAAACATAAAAGGAATTGGGGTTTGTCCCTGAGTTTCTTACAAAAAAATAAAGTTAGGAAGCCCTAGATCTAACAACGTTAGCTTAAAGAACCTGAAACGGATTGTTTCGTGACTCCATTATCACATAGTACGATGCGGGACTTGCGCAGCAAGTACGGAGTCATATAGTCTTGTGATTGAATCACAAGAAGGAAGGCCAAATTCTTGCAACAAGGATGGCGGATCCTTACACAAGTTATCTTGCAAGAGGATGTATACTTTGATATCCTTATTGAGTAAGCAAGATTAATAGGAGATTAAAAACTAGAAACTGAGGTACCTAATGAACTTTAAGGTTTGACCAAGTGGGGTTAATATGGTACGCCATAATCCAGAATATATGGGATCTTGCCAAGTTGCAAGTCAACCCGGATCGAATGCTGGATGCATTCGAAAGGAAGGAATCATTCCTTAGCAGTTTGCCAATAAGAAAAACGATCAATGGAAATGTTTGTGCTTGCTAGAGATTTTAGTTGCATTGCCTATGTTCATGTGCCAGATGAGTTGAGATCCAAGTTGGATCCAAAAGCTGAGAAGTGCATCTTTATTGGTTACTCTCTACAGTAGAAAGGGTATAGATGCTATAACCCTTCTACTCGTAAGTTTAGAGTGAGCAGAGATGTTGTTTTTGATGAGACGAGTAGCTGGTATAAACCAGTAAATGTGATTGATGATGTAGATGCACAAAGTGGTAATGCTGCACAGAATTCACAGCAGCAGTCACAAAATATTAGTGGACCTGGAGCGTCCTCTAGCAGTGGTTCACATTCTTTGCCATGGATAGGCAGATTGAGATCAGGAGAATCTTCTCAAAGCAATGTAGATAGTGGTATGCAGGTATCACGAAAATGAAAAGAGAAGGTAGATCAGCCCATGTTTGATGTGAATGCAGGTCACTCTTATGTGGATGGGGAATCCAGTGGCTCAGAACAGAGCATTGATGATGAGTTGGGTATTCCTTCTATTGTTACACCTGGAGTAAGGAAGACCAGGGATGTTTTGAGAGCATTTGGGAGTGAACCTACTTTGCACAGGTCTACCAGAGCTAGGTATCCTGTGGATAGACTGAAATATGATGGATTTACAGCCATTCACTATGCCTATATGATCAAAGTGATACAGAAACCAGAACCCACTTCTTTTGAGCAAGCCATGGGAAAAGAAAAATGGGAGAAAGCCATGGATGAAGAAATGGATGCCTTGGAAGCAAATGCTACATGGGAATTGGTACCTTTACCTAAAGGTAAGAATGCAATTGGCTGTAAGTGGGTTTATAAGGTGAAGCACAATGCAGATGGTTCTGTGAACAGATACAAGGCAAGATTAGTAGTCAAGGGGTATGCACAAACATATGGCATTGACTATCAAGAAACATTCAGTCCGGTTGCAAGGATGGCAACCATAAGAGCAGTCATTGCTATGGCTGCATCAAAGGAATGGTCTTTACATCAGATGGATGTAAAGAATGCCTTCTTGCATGGTGATGTGCAAGAAGAGGTCTATATGGAGCAGCCACCAGGTTATGTGCATGCTATTCATCCTGAGTTTGTTTGCAGGTTGAAGAAAGCATTGTATAGCTTGAAGCAAGCACCTAGAGCATGGTTTGACAAGATAGGACAATATCTTGTCACTATTGGCTTTAGGATTTCCAAGGCAGACTTCTTACTTTATGTGAGAAAAACAGAGAAATGTATTGAAGCTATTAGGATTTCCAAGGCAGACTTCTCGCTTTAGGATTATTACAGGTGATAGTGATGAAGATATTCTTCATGTGAAAATGCTATTGAAGCAGAAGTTTGAGATGATGGATTTGGGAGAGCTGCGTTATTTCTTGGGCATTGAGGTGATTAGATCACCAAGTGGGATACAGCTCTTGCAGAGGCAGTATGGATTGGACATGCTGTCCAAATATGGGATGACAGGCTGTAAGCCTATTTCAGTTCCTTTGGAGCAGAATGCGCAGTTGAGCGCAAATGCAGGTGAGCTTTTGGAAGACCCTACTATGTACAGACGCATTGTAGGAAGCTTGATTTATATGACTATTATCAGGCCAGATTTGAGCTATGCTATTGGACTGGTAAGTCAGTTTATGCAGGCTCCAAGGAAACCGCATTTGGATGCGGCTAGACGCATACTCAGGTATGTGAAGTCCACATTGCAGTATGGACTACTTTATGAGATTGGGTTTCAGATATAGTTGCATGGATACACTGATGTTGATTGGGCTGGTAGTATTTCTGATAGACGATCTACCAATGGATGTGTTCTCTTTTGGGAGTGTTGCAGTCACTTGGAGCAGCAAGAAATAGCCTACAGTTGCCTTGTCGAGCACAGAGGCTGAGTACAGGGGCGTAGCAATGGCTGCATGTGAGGTAGCTTGGTTGCATAAGCTAATTTATGATATGCATCAGCCTACAGATGGGCCAGTTGTCATTTATTGTGACAACATGAGTAGTATACACTTGGCAAATAACCCAGTCTATCATGCTAGAACAAAGCACATTGAGGTGCATTATCACTATGTGCGGGAGAGGGTTTTACTAGGTCTTATTGATCTAGTTTATGTCAGCACAGAGGATCAGGTAGCTGACATATTCACGAAGGCATTGGGCGTAGAGAAGCTGCGCAAGTTCAGAGACCTGCTAGGTGTGCAGGAATTGGGATTGAGCTTGAGGGGGAGTGTTGAGATATCGAGCTCCACTCGTGATAGGGCGACCGTTGTGCATTTATGTCACCGACGTGTCAGTTGCAGATGCGGTTGGTACACCGCCCATGAATAATAGCTACATGACAGCTATCCTTATCTACTCTAGTTCGTGGCTCAGTTAGTATGCCACCTTAGTTAGTTGAGTTTGGTTTGAGACCCATATATAGGGTTTTTCTATTTCTTTGTATGAGAGTTCTTTTGGCTTACACAACTAAGAAGACGAAAACTGTTTTCAGCCTCCACCCTTGTGTATATTCCCCCATTGTGCAAGCAAGAAAGCTACAAGTGAGACTCCTTTCTTCTCTCCCACAATCTTGACATCTGTTACCTGGGAGAAGCTGAAGAAAGCTGTGCAAGGAAGATATTTACCACCTGCTTATCACATGCAAAAAAATGAATGAGTTCTACGAGCTAAAATAGCTGGGGCTCACGCTTGATGCATACTACTCTAAATTTGTCTCACTTCTTAAGTATGCACCGCAGATGGACATGACACAACAGGTGTCTAAATTTTGTGAGGGATTAAATCCACTAGTTAATACCCGTCTCGAATCTATGCGTCCATCAGATCTTCAGGATGCACTCATTCGAGCGGCGCCTATAATTCAGGAAGTGCAAGCTAGACCAAGGAGTAACAAAACTTGGTCTTATAATGACTCGAACAGAGGAGCATTCAGACCTCAAATGAAGAGAGTTCAAGGTCATAATCAGGGACAAAGAAAGAAAGCAAGGACGAATAACGTCAACAACTTAATTCCTACTGAAAGTAATGGCAAAAACCTCCGTTGTTTCCACTGTAACGAACCCGATCACTTCAAGAGGCAATGTCCCAAGCTTGGTGGAGGACATCGCCAAGCGCCTTTCCAAGGAACAGGCCGTGGTCAAGGAGCCGCTACACGAGGAAGAGGAAGAACCGCCTGCATTGCCAATAGGCAAATGTGCGAAGAAGAAGAAGAGGAACATCCGACCATGGAAGCAGAATTCGAAAGGGCGACAGTCCATGCTGCTTTACACAAGAAAGGGCCGAATCGCCAGTTCTCGGTGATTCAGACACCGTCGGACTATCAAGGTAAAGGTTTTAAGACCTTGATTGATTGTGGCAGTACACATTCCTTTATCTCACCAGCATGTGCAAAAAGATTAGGAATAGCCACAGTAGAAGCACCTACCCTGCTTGTGCAATTGGCAAATGGTCGTGAGGTTACTTGTACCAGGCAAATTGCAAAGGTGGAATTCTTTCTGGGAGGAAAGAAGACTTCGGTCAAATTCAGAGTCACGAATTTAGGTATCCATGAGTTTCTACTCGGAATGGATTGGCTTAAGCCTAAGAACGCCCATATTCATTGTGGAAAGGGTCATGTTTCCTTTCGAAACTCTGAAAGGGAATTAGTCACAACTCAAGGTAAGGCAGGAGTGCAAAGAATCCAATTGGCCAAAGTATCTCGGATCATAAAAGGAGAACGAAAAAGAATTACCTGTTTACTTGATCAAACTCAACAAATTAGACCAAAAGCAAGAGTCTCATGAAGGACCTTCTTGGCTAAAGGAATAATTGGACGTATTCCCTGAAGAGTTGACTGAACTTCCGCCTCAAAGAGAAGTGGATCATGAGATTAGGTTAGTACCAGGAGGTGCGCCAATTGCAAAGAGACCTTATAGAATGTCCATACTAGAAGCAATTGAGCTGAAGGAACAACTTAAGCAATTGTTAGATCAGGGCTACATCCGGCCTAGCAATTCACCATGGGGAGCTCCAGTACTAATCCAGAAAAAGAAGGATGTGACACTTTGACTATGTATTGATTACCGAGAGTTGAATCAATCAATAGTTAAGAACAAGTATCCTATTCCTAGAATAGATGAACTTCTTGATCGTCTTCAAGGTGCAAAGATCTTCTCCAAGATTGATCTTAGGTCAGGTTACTATCAGATAAGGATCAAGGAAGAAGATATCCCAAAGACGGCCTTCAATACAAGATATGGGCACTTCAAGTTCCTAGTTATGTCATTCGGGCTTACGAATGCACCTGCCACCTTCAATAGGTTAATGTAGGATATCTTTAGGCCATATCTTGATGATTTTGTGCTTTTCTTCTTTGATGACACTTTAGTCTATTCTAAACAGGAAGAAGATCATGAACATCAACTTCGGATTGTCATTGAGACAATGAGGTCACATAAGCTGTACGCTAAAATGAAGAAGTGTGCATTCTTCAAACGTCAGATTGAATATCTAGGATTCATAGTATCAGCAGAAGGAATATCAGTGGACCCAGCCAAGGTCAGAGATGTGCTTGAGTGGCCAATACTAGTATTTGTCAAAGAGATATGTAGCTTTCTTGGATTGACAGGATGGTATAGGGTCTTCATAAAAAACTATGCTTTGATTACAGCACCTCTGACGGACTTACTGAAGAAGCAAACTTCCATTGCATGGTCAACTCCCGAACAAAATAGCTTCAATAGATTGAAGCAAAGTTTGGTATTAGCACCTATTCTAAAACTTCCAGACCTCAATAAGGAGTTTGAGGTAGTAACTGATGCTAGTATTCTTGCCTTGGGGTGTGTACTTATGCAGGAAGGTCATCCAGTAGCATACTCTTCAAGGAAATTGAAGAGTCATGAAAAGAATTATGCTACGCATGATCTGGAATTACTAGCTGTCATCCATGCTCTAAAGCTTTGAAGACACTACCTGTTGGGTAACAAGTTTACTCTAGTAATTGACCATAAGAGTCTCAAATGGATCTTTACCCAGAACGAGCTCAACATGAGGCAACGTTTGTGGATTGAAGTATTGGAGGAATATGACTTTGAAATCAAGTACCGACCAGGGAAAGAGAATGTAGTTGCCGATGCACTTAGTCGCAAGGCATTCCTAAATTCCCTAATCTTGCAGAATCCGTCAACAGCTAGATCTTTAGCTACAAAAGTATCTATGCCAAACAACCCTATACTTGAGTTAGCTAGAGGGGATGCATGCCATGATCCAGCCTACCAAACAATGCTAAGGGAGATCTCTATCAAGGATCAGAATAAAAAATTATAGGCTAAGTATCATGAATTTTCTACCAGTAGTGGACTTGTCTATTATAGAACAAGGTTATGTATACTAGCAAGCTAGTCACTTAAGCAAAAGATATTGTGGGAAGCTCATGATTCCCCTTTCGCAGGACATCCTGGCTATGCCAAGACTCTCAATGCAGTTAGGAAGAGCTACCATTGGGAGAGACTCAAAGGTGACGTTCTGAAATATGTCACCGAGTGTTTGTCTTGTCAACGTATCAAAGCCGAACATGTCATGATGCCAGGGAAACTGCAACTGCTTGACATTCCCCAAATGAAATGGGAATTCATCAGTATGGATTTTGTTGTAGGCCTACCCCAAGTCCAGGGAGGATACAACTCCATCATGGTTGTGGTTGACATGCTTACTAAGGTTGCACACCTTATTCCAATAAAGACAAACTATGAAGCCTCAGACATTGCAAGATTGTTTATCAAGGAGATATTCAAGCTACATGGTTTACCCAGAAGAATCATTAGTGACCGTGATTCTCTCTTCACATCACACTTCTTGAGAGCTATCTTTGAAGCTATTGGGACTCAAATCTGTTTTAGCATCGCCTACCATCCCCAAATGGATGGCCAAATAGAGTGAGTAAATCAAGTCACCGAGGATATGCTTAGGGCATACTGCTGTCGAGAGCCGAAGAGGTGGATTCAATACTTGCCTTTGGTAGAATTTGCATACAATGCTTCTTACCAGCAAAGCATTCAGATGACCCCTTTCCAAGCATTGCATGTTCATGACTGTTGAAGTCCCCTAAACTTTTCTGATCCAACCTTAAGGGTTGAAGCTTCAAGACAGATGTTGGAAGAGATGGATGATCAAATAAAGTCAATAAGACATGACATACAAGCGGCCAAGGATAGACAGAAGGCATACGCGGATTTGAAGTGTCAAGAAAGGGTCTTCGAAGAAGGAGACATGGTCTTCATTCGCGTACGCCCTAAAAAGGGTTCTCTATCCCTAGAAGATTGCAAGAAGCTAAGTCCAAGGTATTGTGGGCCATACAAGATCCTCAAATGCCTAGGACCTAATGCTTATAAACTGCAACTCCCTGAGAACCTAAAAGTTCATAATGTATTCCACATTAGCCTATTAAAAAAGTATGTACCTAATCCTAACCATGTACTTGATGACCAACAAGTTGTAATGCCTAGTCAAGGAGTCCTTGAACTAAAGCCTGATAGGATCTTAGATATTAGGAAGAGACAATTAAGATCCAGAACCCTGAGAGAATGCCTCGTCCAATTGAAAGATTATCCCGAAGAGGAGGCCACTTGGATAAATGAAGGCACTCTCAACCATCAATATCCCCAGTTTATCTTGAGATGAGGACATCTCGATTCCTCTAAGGGGGAGAGAATGTAAAGTTCTACATTACTCTTCGCATGAACTAACCCTTTCAAGGGATAATTTTGATAAATGCCTATAATAATGCAAAATTTTTTTATTTCCCCTCCCCAAAACCAACTGTCGTGGTGGAAGGGGAGGGGAATAGAATGAAGGACAAAGCTCCTTGGTGGAGCTCGGCGCTGTCCACTGCCATGCACAATGACACGGAGGGAGGGAGGATTCCCTTCCCTCTCCCTATAAAAACCCCCACCCAAGGGAAGGCTAGGGGAGAGGGAGACGACGACGCTGCCAGGACCTCACCGTGAGAAGGAGCAACGCCGCCTTGATGCTGACGGAGGAGCTGAAGCCGGAAGGGAAAGAGGGGAGGCTGCAGCCACATCTTGAGTGCTTGGAGGAGCCGCTGCCTACCGTTGCAGGCCGCCACCTGTCCGTCACGCCGCATCGCCAGTAAGTTTCCCCCACGTGGGGAAACTTTGGAAGCTTCTTGGGGGAAGCTTCCAAAGGGCTTAATAAGCCCCTTTTCACCCTTTTTTTTCCCCCGGGCTTAAAATTTTCCCCCAAGACCCCCTTCCTATACTCTTTTCTTCTTCCCCCCCGGTTTTAATCTCCTAAGGCCCTTTTCACCCCCCTCTCGTGCCTTTCAAAACCCTTCCATACCTCTCGTGACTTAACCTTTAAGCCCTTTGTTATGGGCTTTGAAACCCTTTTCCCCCTCGTGTCCTATCACCCCTCTTATCCCTTAAGCCTACAACACCTCTGTGTCTAAATACATTATAATGCTCTCTCCCATGGGTGTTGGAACCCCATGTCCTACCCTTAAGTCCTTTCTTTTGGGATTATTATCTTCCCTGTGATTTTAAAGTTCACTCAACCCTATCCTTAAGCCCCTTTTGTTTTTTTCCCTTGGAACCACATTCCCTGTGCTAATCCTTTAAAACCCCTATCCCTTTTCCTTGGAACCACCCCTCTTTCCTCCGTGTTAAAACCTTCCCTAGCCCTTCCATTGTGGCGTATTGAAACCCTTCCCTCCAAATTGACCCAAGGACCTTCGACCTTACTTATAAGCTTTACGGTTACTATATTTCCTTGGAGTTCTCTTCCGCACCTTGTGCCTTTTCCCTCCCTTTTCATGCCTCGTTGAACGAGTCATTATAAGGCCATTAAGCCTTCCCCATGGCTTCAATGGGTCTTAGTCGTAAAAGATTCTGAAACACCCTTCCGAATTTCCCGATTTCAAGGAGGGAGCCTTCCAAAAAAACTACTTTTGACGGACGGTGCAAGGGAGCGACGGTGGAATTCCAAAGAAGAGTTGTAAAAGTTGCTTCCATGTCCGAACGTCTACAATTGCGATGCCTCCTAAGAAAGTCCAAGGCGTAGCCGCGGGAGGGTCATCTCTCGGTATCCATGTGGATATCTCACCCCAAACCCACGTTTTTCCTTCTTAATTTTTAATTTTATATCGTTGTAATTTTAATCATGCAAGGTTAGTTGTTAGAAACAGGATATATCTTGTCCTAGTCATTCACGACGAAATACATCTAATGGAATATGCAAAATAAATAAAGTATAAACATATTTTTTTTCAAATAGCTTTATGCATTGAAATGAATTATGAGCAAGATTATTTACCCATTAAAGTAGTATACTTCGGTTAAGCCTAAAGGTATAAAATTGCATCTCGCACTATTAACCCCTATTCTTTTTACAACGAATCATCATGGAAAGTGCAAATCATGAAAGGATTCTTACAATGCATAAACTCTAGGAAATTATCGTTGCTAACTGCAGAACTTAGCAAGAAAAAGGTTGCTTATTTAGCATGAGTTTTGTTCTCAAAGAAAAGGGAAGATTAGTTGGAATTAACCTAACCTCAAATCGATAAAGTATAGGATTGAAAAGTCATTTGACATGTAGATAACAAATCATGCGGAAGTAATCTCAAAATTACTTTCTAGAGTTAACCAAATTAATATAAACTTAAAAATACCTATGTTGTGAAATATTCATTGGGAATGAGTTAAATTCCAAGAAACATTTATACCTTAAATACTTGCCCACATTCCCTGGTTGTAGGGTCAGTAAATTTGTAAACGTAAAAGGAATTAGGGTTTGTCCCTGAGTTTCTTACAAAAAAATAAAGCTAGGAATCCCTAGGTCTAACAAAGTTAGCTTAAAGAACTTGAAACGGATTGTTTCATGACTCCATTATCGCATAGTACGATGCGAGACTTGCGCAGCAAGTACGGAGTTATATAGTCTTGTGATTGAATCACAAGAAGGAAGGCCAAATTCTTGCAACAAGGATGGCGGATCCTTACACAAGTTATCTTGCAAGAGGATGTATACTTTGATATCCTTCTTGAGTAAGCAAGATTAATAGGAGATTAAAAACCAGAAACTGAGGTACCTAATGAACTTTAAGGTTTGACCAAGTGGGGTTAATATGGTATGCCCTAACCCAGAATATATGGGATCTTGCCAAGTTGCAAGTCAACCCGGATCGAATGCTGGATGCGTTCGAAAGGAAGGAATCATTCCTTAGCAAATTGCCAACAACAAAAACAATCAATGGAAATGTTTGTGCTTGCTAGAGATTTTAGAGCACTGTTTGACTTGTTTGACCAATGAATTACAAAATAAAAGAATATCTATAATTCAGGTTGAAGGCCTGAAGGGAGAGGCAGCTTCAGTTAACCCCGACTGCCTGCCTGACCCTAACCAAGGGGGTTGTTGACCGCGCCGGGAACATGGACCAAACCTGCCATGAGAGGTCTCTCTGTTGAGCGCTACTTGGAGCAGGAGGATGCTTGGGTGCCAGGGGGGCTCTAGCCGTAAATCCCTCGCCTTTCAGGTCTTGCAAAAGAGGCTAACGTGACTCGGGAGTGGATCTCGAGGCCCGCATACTATTCTACGGGCGGAAACTTGGAATAGTGATCCCTGTGGATTGCTGGATAGCCTTCGGGCAGATTGTGGATAAGCCTACGGGCAGAACTCTTTGTATTTCAAAGATAAATACGATGACTTGTTAATAAATAACTTGTCTAATATTGTTTTTCATTGTCAAGTGATAAGATTACGTGAAGAAATCAGTTCTTAATGGGTTAATTAAAGAAGCTGGTTGTTACATGTCCAAGTAATATGTTAGATAATTACATAACTAAAACAACCCGAGGAAAGTGCGGAGGATGGGTGGTCCCGATTGGCCGGAAACTTTTCTCAAATCACGAGGAACAGCGGGATGATCATCAAAGGACATGAACAACAAAAGCGTTGACCTAGAGTTATGTCTTAACCCGATTTACGCTATTTTAGGGGAACGGAATGGGACTATGCCTTATGGCAGAGAGGTTGAGCTTTGCATCCCTCTCGTTTCCCATTCTCCTTGAACCAAGTGCAGCGTGAATCCACTTCGGACCTGGCGTTTCTACGTAAAGTAGTTTGCTTGGGTCTGACGCTAGTTGCTATTAGGAAATGACCAATCAGGAAAACCCTAATTCAGGTCAATCCTAAGGGGGAACGGCCGAAATACTTCCGCTACATGGCAGACGCGGAAAGCCCTAGATCGCAAATCCCGTAACATTCCATGGGAGTTCGGGGCGGAGCTTTCTAGACATCCTTTCCGATGGACTGCTAAGACATGTCTTGGATGATACCAGTGGACACGTTACAGTTGGTATCAGAGCCGACCAACAACGGAATTGTTTTTATGAAATCATAATAAGATGAAGTAAAGAAACTGTTGCTATCCAAACATTTCCTTACCTTCAATGCTGTCTTGCAGAATTACGAAGCGTGGAACAAGTTCTTGGTATTTCGAGTCATGTTTATGACTGCAATGCATTCTCCACTTTATAGACAAAGGATTGGGATGATGAACATCCTGGAGCAGATCTATAATCCATCACCTTTGTACATGGAACGAAGATGGACGGGTGCTTCAAGAATCTACTATATAGCTGCCCAACGGTTTGCTTATCTACAGACCAGCCTAAAGAGGATCAAGTGGTTGGAAGTCCTGAAAGTGGTGAAGCTGTTCACTTTTGTGGAAGCTCACGTAAACTCAACTTTACATATTCAAGATCGGAGGGTTGAGATGAACTCATATGTATATGAGGAAGTAACCCGTATAATCCCCGCCGACAGGATTAAAGTATTGGGCCGCCATGAGAAGCATGGATTCCAACGGAAAGGATATCCTGAACTTTCAATGACTTACCGATTCCTGAAGATCCATGACCCAAAACCTTACTATTATACATCCCCTGTAGATAAATGTAATACAATGTTGTTCTCCCCAAACTAAATGTAAGAGTTGGCTTATCATCGGATGAAATGTTGTATTCGAAAGGGCTTTGCCCATATAAATAAAAATAAAGACTTCTTTTTATGTCAAAACATGGAGCCCCGAGAGGAACACCAAGGAAAAGGGAATTCTCTTGCAAGAAAATCTATCTTGTAACATCAACAAGCTTGTTTATCATGTTTCACTCTTCTGAAGGTGGAGGAGGAGGTACTGGATCTGATGGAGGAGGTGGAGGCACAGTCTTCTGTAAACCTGAATAGGTCAAGAAGGCAGACAAATATGATTCGTATGTAACATTGGTAACATTACCCCTGGTGACTTTAACAAAATGTTGATCCATTTTAGTAAGGAGGTATGTGCTCCAATCAATAGCAACTCCTTTCAGCACCATCCTGGAAGCTGTGAAAAGCTCTTTGGACAAATAGTGGGATGGCGTTTTGGCAGGCATAAACCTGTCCTGAAGGAACTGACACATCGTCTTCCATACGGGATCAGTGATCATAGAAAAAGAAACTCCTGAAGAGTTTATCACCTTCTTAACATCAAGGACTTCCCTTGTCTGCTTCTGCAACAGCTTCAGAATCTCTTCATTAGAGAAGAGCTGACGAGTGGTCACAAAAGGTTCTCCTTTGAAGGGTAAAGACAGAGCCTTCCCTAAGCCTCGAGGTGTCAAAATCATAGACATTCCTTGGACTACGCCTGTCTTCTTGCTGTAAGAGGCCATGAACTCATCACATAACGACGGATCCTCTGGAAGCAATGGAAAAGGAGTGGCCACAAAAGCAGCAAGTCCCGCCTTCGTGAGGGGCTCAAAAGTAAGTAGGGAAGAGTAATCCCTACTAACTAATGGGACGTACTGGATAGGGGGAGGAGCATGAGAAGGCGCCATTCAGATGGTTACACACACACCACAAACACAGACAATCAAGGAGAATGCCTGCAAAGCAACAGACAAAAAACCAAGGATAAGAGAACAACCAATAAAACATGACACGACCAACTAACCCCAAGCAAACCACATCCTAGAAAAAATTTGACATGACCTCGAGACAAATGCGACCGAAAGCTTCATGCGATGCATCAGACAAACACCCAGAACCCCGTATCAGGCAAGAAAAGAAAAAAAAACTGCATACCGTACCCGTAACCGTATCAAAGACAGTAAACCAAAACAATACCATATCCGACACATATCAAAACTATATCTGTGATAAACCAAGACTGGACCATGGAAAATAACGCTAATGACTGCGCATACCCATCCCACGAAACGGTTCATTAAAAAGGGGAATTAAGTGCAGTGAGGGGGGAATTAATTTAATGAAGGGTTGATTTTAATAAATTATTAAAAATGGGTGAATTTTTATTAGGTGATAAACCTTAGCAAGAAAACGGCGGTTCCTTCTTATAAATTTAATTACCAATTATTAGGTTAAGCGGTGCAGTTATTCGATTCTCGGACTTCGATTCCCGACTGGGTCTCTAAATGCAATTCATTAATTACAATTTAAGGTGATGTGGAGCGCTTTTTTGCCAGCGCGTGCTCATGTGACGGCTGGTTTATTTGAATTAAAAAATTTTTAAAGTGCCTCTATAGCGCACGTAGCGCGTGCTAAGTGAACGGCTGGTTGATTTTAATTTAAAAAGTATGTGTGTTTAGCGCGAATGCGCGTGGAAACTGTGGGTGAATTAAAGGGTTCATTTTAACCATTAATTTGTGATTCAAGGGGAAATAAAAAATAAATAAAGCACATAAAATAAATACCTGGAAGGGGTGTGTATGTAATGCAGGAATGCGCACGGAAGAGTCCACCAAAAGAAGTGAATCCAGTAAAGGAAAAGTAAAGATCACTGATGAAACAACAAACAACACCTTAGCGGATGTGTGGATTTGATTGGTGTTGGTTATTTATTGTGATTTTGTATTTGTTAGTTTTTTATTTTTTATTTATTTTATATTTTATATTTTATATTTTATATTTTATATTTTATATTTTTATTTTTAATTTGTTAAGTTTTTGTTTTATTTTTGTTTTGTGTTAAGTTGTGATTATTTATGGTTGAATAAAGGGAAAATGAGCAAGGGAGGTGAGGGGAATTGTTTAGAATTTTTTTAGAATTTTTTTAGAATTTTGTACGATTTGTAAATGAATTTTCTACATTTATTGGCAATTTGGGGGGGAAATATTTAATTTTCAGAAATTGTGGGGTGGGTAATGTCCAGCAGACAAATTCCCAAAAATTGGCAAAAGGCAAAAGGAATTTTTAGAAATTTTGCTGAAAAATTTTTAATGGAAAAAGTAATGTAGTGATTAATAAAGTCACCTAAATCACATTAATCAGATAAGTCAGTGAGGCATAAGTCAGTTAAGTCTGGTTAGTGAGGGGAAGTCATGTTAGTCTGCCCAAGTCAAGTCAAGTTAGTCAAGGTTGCTTAGGTTAGTCAACTAGGCTAGGTTAGTCAACTAAGTTAGGTTAGTCAACTAAGTTAGGTTAACTAGGTAGGGGTTAGTCAACTAAGTTAATTAAGGTTAGGTAATTAAGGTGACTATGGTTAGGTTAGTCAACTAACTAGGGGAGGGTTAGTAAACTAACTAGGGTTAGTTTAGGGAACTAACTAGAGTTAGTTTAGGGAACTAACTAGAGTTAGTTTAGGGTTGGTTAGGTGTAAGGTTACTAGGGGGTTAGGTTAACCTAGGGGGTTAATTGAACCTAACTAGGGTTAGGGGGAACTAACCTAAGGTTAGTTGGTTAGGGGGTGAGTTAGGTTAGGGGGACTAGGGGGTTAGGGGGTTAGACTAACTACTTTAGGGTTAGTGTAAGCTAATTAGGGTTAGTTTAAGTAACCGAGGGTTAGTTTGACTAACCTAGGGTTAGAGAGGGGGAGGAGGAGGAGGTGGTGGGGTCGGCGGCGACGGCGTCCAGGCGGTGGCGGCTTCGGCGGAAGAGGAGGTGGAGTGGCGGCTCGTCGACGGCGGAGGGCGACGACGTGGCGGCTCCAGGCGGTGGCGGCTTCGGCGGCAGAGGAGACAATTCCAGGGCGCGGCGGCGCGGGCAGGGGATGGAGGGGAAGAGGAGGGGCGGTGAACGTCGCGGGCGGGAGGCAGAAAGGCGGGGGGGGGGGGGAAGAGAGGGACGGAGGCGGCGCGGGCGGGAGAAAGGAAGGGAGGAAGGGCGGGGCAGAGGGCTGGAGGAAGGAGAGAGGGACGGAGGCGACGCGGGCGGGAGGAAGGAAGGGAGGAAGGGCGGGGCAGAGGGCTGGAGGAAGGAGAGAGGGACGGAGGCGGCGATGGTGGGAGGAAGGAAGGGAGGAAGGGCGGGGCAGAGGGCTGGAGGAAGGAGAGAGGGACGGAGGCGGCGATGGGCGCTGGGGGAGGGGAGAGGTCGCTGGCGAGAGGAGGAAGGGAGGGAGGTCGCTGCGGGGGGAGGAAGGGAGGGAGGGCGCTGCGGGGGGAGGAATTGCAGAGGAGGATGACGAGGAGGGAGGGTGGAGAGGCACAGGGAAGGAGAAGGACGCGTCGAAGGGAGGAGGCGTTGAGGGAGAGGGCGCGCAGGAGGAGAGAGATAAAGAAAGGGAGAGAGAAAGAGAGAGAAGGGCGGTTGGGGGGAAGGGGTAGGCAGGTGGGGGGAAAGGGTAGGGGGGTTAGGGGAAAGGGGTGGGGGCCCATGGGTTGGGCAGGTGGGGGAAAGGGTAGGGGGCAAGAGGGTAAGGGGTGGGTAGTGGGCGGGTAGGGGAAGGGGTTATGGGCAGGGTAGGGGAAGGGTTATGGGCGGGGTAGGGGAAGGGGTTATGGGCAGGGTAGGGGAAGGGTTATGGGCGGGGTAGGGGAAGGGGTTATGGGCAGGGTAGGGGAAGGGTTATGGGCGGGGTAGGGGAAGGGATTATGGGAAGGGTTATGGGCGGGGTATGGGAAGGGGTTATGGGCAGGGTAGGGGAAGGGGTTATGGGCAGGGTAGGGGAAGGGTTATGGGCGGGGTAGGGGTCCAAGGGGGATAGGGGGTGCCCGAGGGAAGGGGAAGGGTGGGAAGGGATGGGTGCGTACCCCCGTCCCGCGCACGTGCGCGGGGCGGGGTAAAAAAATTTGCCGTGACGGGATTGAAATGGCGCTGGGATGACGGTACGGATGATGCGGACACGACCGGGGCGCGTGGAGACTCGTAAAATCGAAAAAGGGCGCGTTCACGCGCAAAACGGGCGCGAGAAAAAAACGTAAAAATAAAGAAAAATTAATAACGCCCAATCCGGACGTCAAAACGAAATAGCGTGAAAACAAAAAGTGGGCAAGACGATAGGGGAAAAATAAGGAAAATACGGGACGGGGGTTCCGGGAGGGGTAAAGGGCGGTCACGTGCAAAAAACACAAAAAACGAACCAAAAATCCGAATTAAAAATTAATATCAAAAGATCCGTGCATCGGAATGAGGTGCAGAAAAAAGGAAAACTGTGCAGAAAGATGTGCCCGACAATCCTATCACATCAAAACATAATTCCGACGGAGATAAGACGTGTTCACATGGGAAAAACCCAAAAAACAAACCCAAAAAATGGGATCGGAAATTAATATCGGACAAACCGTTCACCGGAATGACATGCAGTAAGAAGAAAAAATGTCCGCAGGAAGGGGTGGCATACTGTTATCACATTAAAACGCAGTTCCGGCGGAAGTAGGAGGGGTTCACATGTGAAGAACTCCAAAAATACTCCCGAAAACTCATTTAAAAATTAATAAGTAAAAATACGGAAGTCGAAAGAGGGTGGAGGAAAAAGAAAAAAGGTAGGGGAAGGCACAGGGGACACAACTGTCAAATCAAATTGGAATTCCGATGCAAATAGGGCAGGTTCACATGGAAAAATGTCAAAAATACGCATGAAAAAGTCTTAAAAAACCGGAAAATTAATAACGGACAAACCGTGTATCGAAATGATGCGGAATAAAAAGGAAAAATGTCAGGGGAAAAGCGCTGGTCAGGGCTATGACATCAGATCACGGTTCCGAAGCAAGAAAAGCACGTTCACATGGAAAACCGTCTAAATTACGTAAAATGCTTCAAAAATTAATAACTCAAAAACCGTGCACCGGAACAGGGGTAGGTAAAAAGGAAAAAGGGTCAGTTCAATGGGAGGAATAGGGCTATAAGGTTGGATTGGGACTTTGGTGAACGTAGGATACATTCACATGGAAGGACCTCAAAATCAGGGAATGAAGGTAAACTGCAGGGGAACAGCCCCAAGGGTGGGTGGAACATAACCGGATGGGTGGAAAGGGATCCCATGAAGGTAAAAACAAGTCATGGCATACATGCATGAGCAGGTTGAGGCATATGCAGGGGATAGACAATATAGACGCACAGGGACGCGTCCCCACACTTAAGACCTTAATGGATAGGGTTAACCGAACAACAGGGACCTAAGACCACGCCACAGACCATCCACTAACTTCCCCACACTTAAAACATGACCGGCACGAAGAAACCAAAGTGTAGGGTTAGAAAAACTTGGCCCGTTTCGTCAAGAATCAAGGGTGAGTATCGATGGCACGTCCAGTGTGGTTGTCGGCGCTGGAGGGACCAAGGCATCTTTACAGCGCACACGTCCGTCATGGCAGGGACCACGCGGCAGCACCCAGGGAGGTAGCTGATGGAAGGAATCGCAGGAAATTCGTCGATGATGAGGGATATTGCACTCAACTCACAGTCACTCAATTGGAATGAAAGAACAGTCACTCGCCCCATGACTAATATCACTCGCGGAAGAATGATTAAAACCCATATCTCATACCCGGTTGAGGAATCATCAAGGGGGAAAATGGTGCAAAGGGAGTATGCCAGGGTGCACAGTTGATGGTGCATTAGTGCGTCTAACCCGTCTGGCATAAGTGCAAGGAGAAAGGCAAGGGAGCCTTACAGTGCAGTGTACAGAACAGGGTGATGTGTCTTGTGAGGACGGCAAAGACCCATCCCGTGGGTGCATAGGGAAACGGGAACATACCTGACTCCAAGTGTCGTAACGTCTCTCAATCTCACCTCTCGGTAATTGATTGAAGAAACTCCAGTCACACTCAACCCACCCTCTGTCTCACGCTCTGTTGATAGATACAGAAGGGCAGCCTTTTCCTGAAACCCATTGATGTAATCCTCACAGTCGCTTGTGCAAAGGTTGTATGCCTTGTGCGCATTTGATGGTGCAACTGTGCATCCCGCCCTGTGCCGGCATACGGTGCAAGAATGAAGGCTAGGGAGCCTTATGGTGCAGTGCACAGAAACAAATTGTGCTTTGTGCTTTGAGAGGCCCATCCCGTGCGTGCAACACTTCATTCACACTTCTCACCTCTCATTTGATTTGAAGGGAAAAGACTGGTCTCTCGCCCCACCCTTTGTCTCACTCGTTGTTGATAGGTACAGAGGGCAACCATGCTCACTTCCCCATCCGGTTAGGATGAAAGCTCACATCACTCGATTGTTTATCGATGAAGATCGCTTCGTCAATTGTTAAAGAGGCGTACCCAGGGAGGTAGCCATCAAATCGAACGTTGTATTGGATAGGAACATGTCGTCTGCTAGAGGACAGTTAGACGCTTTGCAGAGAGACCCAGGACGCAGCGTACCAAGGGAGGCAGCTTCAGAATTGGATCTGAGGGATATCAATCAATGAATCCACTTTCTGGACTGCTGGGTGGTACCACCTTTTCCTGGAACAAGGCCTGCTATGACAGGGAATTGCTTCCTTTTCTCTCGTAACAGATTTTTTTTGTTTTTTTCTTTTTCTTCTTTGTTTTTTTTTTCTTTTTTTTATTTTCCCCTATTCCCGAGGGTGTTTCCACCTTTTCTCGAAGAATAGGTCGGCATGACAGGGACCTAAGTCCTTTTCTCCCATGACCGATATGTTTTGTTTGTTTTTTTTTCTTTTTTTTTTCAAATTGAGCAAGGGAATAGTGGAAAGACCATGTGTCAAGACCAACCTTGCCATTGTCGCTGATGGAAAATGGAGGATAAGAGATCAAGGCTGGAAGGGGGGTTTGAGGGGGCAGAGGGTTGCGTCCACTTCATCAGGAATGATTGAAGAACGGCTAACAGAAGTAACATCATAAGAAGTACAATGCCGCGCCAACGAGGGAAAGGATCAAGTGACCGTAATTGTCAAGATCCCCAAGGAGGGAAGTACTTCTTCAGGCGATATCCATTAATCAGAAAGGGATCATCAGAGGCATCAACGGTCTGTACTTGGACAGAGCCATTAGGGTTGACTGCAAGTACCTTATAGGGGCCCATCCACCGCTGCTGGAGCTTGCCAGGAAACTTGCCAAAGCGTGAATCATAGGCTAGGACCAAATCACCTTCTTTGAACTCCTTATGCTTGATGAAGCTATCATGGTAAGCCTTACGTCGAGCTTGCGTGGCTTCCATGCACTGTAGAGCCATCCTACGAATTTCATCCAAACATTCCAGGTGCAGGAGACGACGTTGCAGTGAATCATCATCCCCCAAACGCTCTTTGATAGCCACTCTCAAAGAGGGTAGTTCCAATTCAACAGGAAAAATAGCTTCTGTACCATACACCAGCTGGAAGGGTGTCTGTCCTGTTGCTGCTTTATGGGAGGTTCTGTACGCCCAGAGGGCCTCTGTAAGTCGATCATCCCAATCACGACGATGTGCGGCAATCGTTCTTGTCAAGATCGAGCAGAGGATGCGATTGGTGACTTCGACTTGGCCGTTGGCTCTAGGGTAATAAGGAGTGGACTTGCGATGGCGGATCTTATACAACTCTGTCAACTCTTCCATGACTTTGTTAAGGAAATGAGTGCCTCTATCACTTACCAGCTCTAAGGGACTGCCAAAACGGGTGATGATATTCTCATACATGAACAGGGCCACGCTGTTACCATCGTCCCGCTTTAGGGCTTTAGCTTCACACCACTTTGTGACATAATCCGTACATACGAGGATGTATCTGTTCTGTTTCCTTCTGGTGGGAGGGTCGATCGGACCTACGAAGTCAATGCCCCACTTCTCAAACGGCTTCAAAGGAAGGATAGGTTGCAATGGCATGGCCCTTGTCCTCGTGGGTTTCCCCATTCTTTGACAAGCATCACATCTTTTACAGTAATCATAGGAATCTTTGTGGATGGTAGGCCACCAATATCCTGCTAGCAGAGCCTTCCTGGCTGTAGCTTCTCCTGCAAAGTGACCTCCACATGGCTCGTCATGGCAAGCCTTCAGAACAATCCCAATCTCTTCTCCTGCAACACATCTTCTGAGCACTTCATCTTTGCCTTTCTTATACAGTGCACCACCTAGCAGGGTGTAGGGGGCTGATTCTAGCATGAGCTTCTTCCTGTCCCGACTAGAAATACCAGGAGGGTACTGTTGGGTTGCCAGCAGATTGGCAATGTCTGCATACCAGGGAGTTACAGTCTCTACCAAGAATAGGGAAGCATCAGGGAGGTCTGGATCATCCTGCTCCTCGTCTGCAGTTTGTGGGATACGCGACAAATGATCAGCCAGAACATGGGAATGACCAGGCTTAGTAATCACCTCAAAGTCGAACTCTTGGAATAAAAGGAGCCATCTCATCATTCGTCCCTTCACATCTGCTTTGTTCATCAAGAAGGACAGGGCCTCATGATCCACGTAAAATTTAAAGTGGGTAGATAGGAGGTAGTGGCGAAACTTTTCCAAGGCAAACACCATTGGCAAGCACTCCAGCTCTGTCACTGTGTAGTTCCGTTCCCTATCATTGACTTTTCCATTCACTATTTGCCACTGGATAGATGAACTCGGCTTCCAGAAGCTTGAGCAGCTCCGCTTTCACCAATGTGGAATAATTTGGATTCATTCGCCTCTGTCGTTGCCGTACTGGCTTGGCATCAGGCTCCAAGTCAATATGATGTTGACATATTGTGGGATCAATCCCCTTTAGGTCTTTGTAGGACCACGCAAACACGTCCAAATTCTCTTTCAACAAGTTGCACAAGGTTGACAACTCCTCTTCTGGGAGGCTGCTACCCACCTTCAAGTGGCATTCAGTGCCTTCTGAATCCACAAAGGTTAACTGCCTTTCACCTTCTACTTCACGAATGAAGGTCCCGCGGACTGCTTCTGGGTACAGATCCGACTCCTTCAAGGGAGTGGTGTCCTCTTCTGATGTCCCACTAGAACCAATTTCTTCTTTTGGTGGAGACTTAGGTTGCTCCTTGAGATGTTGAAATGGGATTAGAGCTGTTTCGGGTTTGGTTTCAAAACTAATTACCTCTTGGCTTGAAGACTCCTCTTCTGAAGATGACACATCCAAGAACGTCACATAACAGGGACCCTCTGATGCCTGTTGAATTTGTGGGACTGGTGCTTGTTGGCACGGTGCATCATCATCATCTCTCTTTGGCAAGGATGGGTTAGGACGGCATGAGCCACTGCTGAAAGACGGCTTGTTCTTCTTAATCCATTCCTTATAAAGGTTTTGCATATGAGAAGATCCATTTACTAGACCAAATGGTACCATCACCATTCTGTCCCATAGCATGAGCTCGTCTGCTTCTGAAGCTTCTCGAACTTCTTCTCCAAATATATCCTCTTCAGGTGGGATGGATTCTTCCGTTTCACTTTCATAATCTTCTTCGTCCATATCATATCCATCCCCTTCTGTCTCTGTCTCTGTCTCTGCTTCTGCTTCTGCTTCTGTAGGAGCTCTGTAACAGAAGAATAGATTCTCTGTTTCCTCTTCTGTCTCTGTCTCTGGTTCTGCTATGGCCATATAACAGGGAGAGCAGTACATCCATGCTTCTATCTCACTGTCAGAGGTGATTTCAGAAGTCATGCCTGGTTCAGGCAGGAAGTATTCACCCATTGATAATGGCTTTGCATCTTTTGGAAGTCGGCTTACAGTATCCACTGTTAAGGAATGTGCCACTGTTTTCTTGGGAAGGATTTGTTTGACAGCATCTTCGTCTGCTGATGTTCCATCTGTAACCTCGTTAGGGGAATCAGAAGATAATTCCAAGGAGGTGGATCCATGTCCTTTTTGAGAACCATACAGTTTCAGCACCACTTTATTGGGTCCTCTACCCAAGGTCAAGGTTCCTTTGAACCAATCCGTCCTTGCTCTGGCTTCAAAAAGCCATGGTCTGCCTAGTAGCAGAGGATAGGATGTACCATAAGAGTTTGGCTTCACCACCAAATATGATGCCAGGAGGCATATTCCACGGTAGATTCCGTGAGGTTTTACGGTGGATTCCGTAAACTTAGATGACCGGGGCTCATACGCAAAGAGGATTCTTTGTGCGAGAAGTTGATGGGGACGCCTGTCCTTTTCGGGCGTTTCATTAATTTAGTGTGTACATGGGTGATTCCATAGCGGGTGATTCCGCAAAATGCATATTAAATTAATAAACGTTTATGAGTTTAGAGTGCGCACTCGTAATAAATTAAGGTTAGGATTTATTTCTAACCAGTTGATTTATTTATGTAGCTGAAGACTGCTAGGTATTCACTTTTGTCGGTTTAATTGTGTTATTTTACTAACGATTGTGAATGCTTCAGTTGATGTGTAGAGATAGCAGCAGTGGCGGAGGAAAGCATTGGAGTCTAGCGGGTTTTCGATCTTTGGACTATATTTTGATAGGCGCCACGCCTATATTTTGTTATGTCTATAGAGACATCGATTATTTATTATTATTTTGTATGCGCTTATGCGCCTGGATATGTTATTTCTATTTGGACATTGAGATTGGGCGTGCCAGACTCTTTGGGCACCGTCCATTAGCTTTATTTTCCTATTTTTGGTAGAAAGCAACTCAAAAGCTAAAAGCTTGTCATATTTTTGTAATTGGGCTATTTTTGAGCATAAAGATTGGAAATATACATTAAATACATTTCATATTAGTTTATTGAGACCATTTAGAGGACAATTACCTATCCACCCTGTCTATGAAAACCCACCTTTACTAGAAGAAGAGACTGAAATACTTGAACCAGAAGCCATTATAGACACTGAGTACATGACCACTAGAACTGGCCGAAGGTATTCTAGATATCTAGTAAAATTTAAGAACCATCCAGTAGAGGAAGCACAATGGATGCACGCTAGAGACTTAAATGCTTTCCCCACTCTGTTAGCTCCACATTGAGCTAATAGCAATTGAGGTCAATTGCTATCCCACCCCGGGGGTATGATGCCAGGAGGCATATTCCACGGTGGATTCCGTGAGGTTTTACGGTGGATTCCATAAACTTAGATGACCGGGGCTCATACGCAAAGAGGATTCTTTGTGCGAGAAGTTGATGGGGACGCCTGTCCTTTTCGGGCGTTTCATTAATTTAGTGTGTACATGGGTGATTCCATAGCGGGTGATTCCGCAAAATGCATATTAAATTAATAAACATTTATGAGTTTAGAGTGCGCACTCGTAATAAATTAAGGTTAGGATTTATTTCTAACCAGTTGATTTATTTATGTAGCTGAAGACTGCTAGGTATTCACTTTTGTCGGTTTAATTGTGTTATTTTACTAACGATTGTGAATGCTTCAGTTGATGTGTAGAGATAGCAGCAGTGGCGGAGGAAAGCATTGGAGTCTAGCGGGTTTTCGATCTTTGGACTATATTTTGATAGGCGCCACGCCTATATTTTGTTATGTCTATAGAGACATCGATTATTTATTATTATTTTGTATGCGCTTATGCGCCTGGATATGTTATTTCTATTTGGACATTGAGATTGGGCGTGCCAGACTCTTTGGGCACCGTCCATTAGCTTTATTTTCCTATTTTTGGTAGAAAGCAACTCAAAAGCTAAAAGCTTGTCATATTTTTGTAATTGGGCTATTTTTGAGCATAAAGATTGGAAATATACATTAAATACATGCTTTGTGAAGCGCTCACACAAGGCATGGGGGAGATTGAACCCAATTTGTCTCTTGTCTCATGTCGTGCTTGCTTTTACATTGGTTTTTGTGCTAAAAAGTAGAGTACTTTGTTCTTGGGGACCTTTGGGAATTCACTACGTGAGCTACCTGCGTCCGATCTGCGCACCAAAATAGGTTAGCCAATAATCTTTTCCAGCCACTGTAGTCTTCACATATGGAAGAATGCCCAAAGGCTTGATTCTGCTCTGATCCGCTAGTCTGATGAGCCATTGGGTTGGTTGCACACCTTGTAGGCCTAGATCCTTCATTGTCACATCCGTCATAATGTTCACTGACGAACCACCATCAATCAGTGCATTTGCAATGAAGCAGCCTTCTATCCACACGCCAGTCTCTGGAGTACCCGGATCTAGGAAAGCATTAGCCACGTCCACTTCTTTTACAGGTTCTGAAGCCTTGTTGAACTTTGTTGCTGTTGAGGGAGCAATCCTTAAGCCACGTCTTCTCGTCAGTATACTTTTGAACCTTTTCCGGCAACTGGGAGACAACAACAATAATTGTCGGAATGTGAGGTTTGGTCTAAAGGTATCTAGATCTCTGACCAGATCGTATTCCTTAATAGGATCCACTGGCTTCTCTAACCGATTAGGGAATGGGAAAACACCCATTTTCATTTTCCCTTTTTCTTCCAACAGAGGAATTACAGGAACTTCTTCTGCCACTTGTGGCACTTCTTCCTCTTCTGTATCCTGGACCTCTGGTCCTGTCTCTGTAACTGTCTCTGTAACTCTCTGTGGCACTGTAGGGCTCTGTACGGCACTGTTAGGCTCTGTTCTGTTCTGTTCTTCTGGTGGAAGATTGAACTTCACTGTTCTGGCAGGAGGGTTATTTTCTTTCTGGATAGGCGGTTCCTTCTGCTTTGCACGCGTGATGGCAGCAACTTCCAATTCCACTAAATTGGAGGTAGGCTCTTGGGCCTTAGCTGGACTATCAGTAGCACTGTTTTTCACTGGGGCTGGGCTTGGACAGTCTTTTGCAGTGTGGCCTTCTCCTTTGCATCGACTGCATAAGGGCTTGTAATCCACTGACCTTCGAGGATTTGGACAATTTGGTGATATGTGTCCCTTTTCTCCGCATCTGTAACACTCCACTTCTGATCTCTGACCACCGCCAGACTGTTTTCCTCTGTAACTTTGAGAGGGAAATCTTTTGGGTCCGAAATTAGGACCAAACTCTCTAGGCTTGGGTCCAATATCTTGTGTTATCATTTTGGATTCCAGCAAGTTGAATCTTGCGTCTTCTTCCTTCCTTCTCCTATCATGCATCTCCTTCAGAGAGCAAATGTCCTCTGTATGATTCTTCCGCAAACAGTAGGAACAGAAGGCTCCAGGGATGGTTGGCTTCCGTGTACATTCAGTGGCTAAATGGCCTGCTTGATGACACTTACCACACCAAGTATTTGACCGCATCACATCTCTTCCTGCTCCCGCAACATTGGATATGCTTGCGGTATTCACTTTCAACGTCTGTAGTTGTTCTGTAATCACATCCATCAACTCCTTTTTGATGTTTGCAACTGAATTGGATAAATAGTCCTTCAAGCTTTCTCCTCCTGACGTACTGGTAGGAGGGTTTTGAGGAGTCTCTGTAATCACTGCATAAACGGGTTGGGCTGGTATAGAGGGGTCTCTGTTCTGGTTCTGATTCAGAGCTCCTGTTTGAACTGTTGGCTGTTGGCTCCAGTTTTAGGATTCCACTGTTGCTGCTGATTTGGCATTGAGGAAATTGGTTGGGACCATTGTTGTTGTGGTTGAACCATCATTTGAGGCAGGGATTGTGGCCACTGTGGATTTGGTGCACTGTACTGTGATACCGGGGGCATCTGTTGGTAGGGGTAGGGAACAGTCCCTGGAACTGCATTTGGTGGATACATCATTCCTGGCATCAGAGGAGGTAGGACTCCTCTTCCTGTATTCATCGCTAATCTAGCTTCCACTTCATCGTACAGTCTTGCTCCTTCTGTTGCAGCTTGTAGTGTGGCTGGTCTTTGTAGCTCCACAAACTTACGGACTTCTGGTTGTAATCCTCTGAGAAACACTCCCTTCTGAATGCCATCATCTAGATTATGGTTAGTCCATCTCTTCAGGATGGATTCCATTCGTGAGACATAAGCTTCTACTCTTTCTCCAGAGGATTGACTTAGGTTCATAAATTTCTCTCGCATCCGCTCTTCAAAACCTTCACGCCTGAATTTAGTGAGGAAGGCCAACTTCAGGTCGTCCCATGTGCCAAAAGTTCCTGCTGCTTGTCTCTCATACCACTGAAACGCCGCGCCCTTGAAAGTGGCGGGGAATATTGCTAACCAATGCTCAGGGGTTCTGGCATTGTTAGCCACACACGCTACCATAAACTCTGCTACATGAAGATCAGGGTCTTCATTGTACTCTCCCTTAAAAACTGGCAATGGGACTACATTCGCTGGTCTGTCATCAATATTTCCAGGACGGATCTGG
Organism: Lygodium microphyllum; assembly: GCF_053477565.2. Classification (NCBI taxonomy): domain Eukaryota; kingdom Viridiplantae; phylum Streptophyta; class Polypodiopsida; order Schizaeales; family Lygodiaceae; genus Lygodium; species Lygodium microphyllum. Next base: position 57,762,923 of record NC_141160.1, on the reverse strand, counting down.
CTTGGAAGTGGACCTCCAGCAGGAGGAGGAAGGGCTTGATGTGTCATTGGGACTTCTGTAAAGAGTTCCCAAGGGCGTCAAAGGCGGCTTCTGCTGCGAGCTTGCTCTCGGCTCTGATTCTTGCTTTCTCTCTTCTCACGTACCTCTGGACTCGTTCTAATGCTTGCCTCTTTATTGCGTCATTCATCAGGGGGTTGACTCCACTATGTTGTTAGTGCTCCACAGAGGGTTAACAGAAGACTTCAATCTCTGGAGGACTCTCTTGCCAACATTTCTTCTACATCTTTTTTTTCAACGTCCCTGAATTCTGCTTTCATGCCACTGCACAGAGGAAGGTATTCAGTTCTGAAGGTGTCAAAATGCATACGTCTGAGCATGGTGGTGGTGCCATCATCATAGTAATGCCAGCTTCTGATGGTTTCAATAGTGTATGTTGTGAAAAACACTCTGTCTACCAACTTCCAGTGGGTTGCTAATTGAACAAACAAAAGATTATCAGTACACCAAGCATCCCATGTATCTTGCTGTTGAGCGTCCACGAACAAATTCCAACTCTTTTCCTTCTTGTCTTTGTGAACCTCTACAGACCAAGATTCTTGAAGCTTCTTCACAATCTCCCACTTGATGTTGTCTGGAAACTTCTCAATGAATGCCAAATCTTCCATGGATGGTCATTGTCTGTGTTTCTGCTCTTCAGTTTGTTCCCAAACAGTTTGCTACCAAGATGCAGGTTTCTGCTGCTTCAATAGGAAGAGGAAACTGTCCACCACATAGAGCATGCATCATGATGGTGATGTGTTTCCGCCATTGTGGGATGAACTTCTTGTGGAAAGTGGCTTTGATTATGAGAAATTCCAACTCTTCAGTGGAAGAAGGAACTTTACAAACATCCATTGAATTCTTCTCTTCTTGGCAATGCCATTTCCTTCATTTTCAGCCTCTTTTGGTGCTTGTTGATGGCAAGATTTCCCGGCTGCGCACCAAAAACATGGAGCCCCGAGAGGAACACCAAGGAAAAGGGAATTCTCTTGCAAGAAAATCTATCTTGTAACATCAACAAGCTTGTTTATCATGTTTCATATGATCACAATAAAGAAAAGAACACCAGGCACAACAAATCTTCATGCAGCATCATGTAGACCTCCCACGGATTTAATAGAATCAACCATATTCTTCAATATCTTCATAAAATCCATCAATAGAACAAAGAAAGCAAAAAAGTACACCATCTTTGAATGGAAATACATCACATAGTATTCATCTTCAATATCTTCATAGTCTTCTCTCTCAATCTCTCATATACAATCACTCTGTTTCAGTAGAATTGGCTATCTCTGACTCTCTCTCTCTCTCCATCAATAATACATCATATCCTCACTAAATCTCTCAAAAATCACTCTTAATAATCCTTCTTAGGTCGTGGATACCCCTCCCAAGAGGTATGTCTGATATGAAGAGTCACCAGAGCCACTACAGTGTCTCTTCACAGCTCACTACTGTCACTTCACTCTAGTCTTCTCTTGAGTCTTCAGCAGCTACTTCTTCCACTTCTTTCAGCTCTTTTGCACTTGTATTCACCTCTTTCCAAGGTTAGAAAACTTTCCCAAAGTCACACATACATTCCACAGAACACTTACAGAAGCATACAGAACAGTCTACAGAACAGTACCAGAACAGCTACAGTACAGAACAGAACAGAGACAGAACAGAAGCAGAAGCTCTACAGAAGACCTACAGAAGGTTACAGAAGGTTATCAAAACTTCATAACTCATTCTCAAACCATTCCAAACTTTCACAAACCATTCACTAAACTTTCTCAATATCTCATTCTTCATCAATCAATACTTCATCCCTCCTTACAGAAGACAATCAGAACAAAACAGACCAAAACAGAACAAAACAGAAGGTATACAGAACCATTCAGAACCTATCAGAACATCACAGAACCACCAACAAACATCATGATCTTCCAAAACACAATCAATATCATCCAAAACACTCTCAAACCACTTCCAAATCAATCAATCATCCCATAAAATCAACCATTCAGCTCTCAAAAACAACAAAAATCAGCCAAAAAACAAGTCATTTCAACACTCAACAATGTCTGATTGAGCATAAGAGTTGATAAAAAGTTAAGTAGCTACATTGGTTACATGATAACGGAATTGAAGATATAATATAAATTAACGACGATTATCGTATAATAACATTAAGAAAACCTTTATTTAGGCACAACCCCAGGTACAGGTTCATAATTCACCTCCTACATCAAGTATTGCTGTGATCCAGGAGAAGAAGTTCCTTCTCAAGCAGATTAAGGCACCCGAGTTTGACGGGAGAGGCAGATTCGTCCAAGTTGATGCTAAAATTTGGATTGAATCCATGGAGGATTACTTCAAAGCAGCCGTTACTGCACCTGCCAATCAGGCTATGCTCGCCAAGCTAAAGCTCACCGGCGAAGCAGGGCTTTGGTGGAAGCAATGGTGCAGGGATCAAGGGATCACAGAGGGATCCGTTACCTGGGAGAAGCTGAAGAAAGCTGTGCAAGGAAGATATTTGCCACCTGCTTATCGCACGCCGAAAATGAATGAGTTGTACGAGCTAAAATAGTTGGGGCTCATGTTTGATGCATACTACTCTAAATTTGTCTCACTTCTTAAGTATGCACCGCAGATGGACATGACACAGCAGGTGTCTAAATTTTGTGCGGGATTAAATCCACTAGTTAATACCCATCTCGAATCTATGTGTCCATCAGATCTTTAGGACGCATTCATTCGAGCGGCGCCTACAATTCAGGAAGTGCAAGCTAGACCAAGGAGTAACAAAACTTGGTCTTATAATGACTCGAACAGAGGAGCATTCAGACCTCAAATGAAGAGAGTTCAAGGTCATAATCATGGACAAAGAAAGAAAGCAAGGACGAATAATGTCAACAACTTTGTTCCTACTCAAAGTAATGGCAAAAACCTCCGTTGTTTCTACTACAACGAACCCGGTCACTTCAAGAGGCAATGTCCCAAGCTTGGTGGAGGACATCGACAAGCGCCTTTCCAAGGAACAGGCCGTGGTCAAGGAGCCGCTACCCGAGGAAGAGGAAGAACGGCCTGCATTGCCAATAGGCAAATGTGCGAAGAAGAAGAAGAGGAAGGTCCACCATGGAAGCAAAATTCGAAAGGGCGACAATCCATGCCCCTTTACACAAGAAAGGGCCGAATCGACAATTCTCGGTGATTCAGACACCGTCGGACTATCAAGGTAAAGGTTTTAAGACCTTGATTGATTGTGGCAGTACACATTTCTTTATCTCACCAGCATGTGCAAAAAGATTAGAAATAGCCACAGTAGAAGCACCTACCCTGCTTGTGCAATTGGCAAATGGTCGTGAGGTTACTTGTACTAGGCAAACTGCAAAGGTGGAATTCTTTCTGGGAGGAAAGAAGACTTTGGTCAAATTCAGAGTCATGAATTTAGGTATCCATGAGTGTCTACTCGGAATGGATTGGCTTAAGCCTAACAACGCCCACATTCATTGTGGAAAGGGTCAAGTTTCCTTTCGAAACTCTGAAAGGGAATTAGTCACAACTCAAGGTAAGGCAAGAGTGCCAAGAATCCAATTGGCCAAAGTATCTCGGATCATAAAAGGAGTCAGAAAAGGATTACCTGTTTACTTGATCAAACTCAACAAATTAGACCAAAAGAAAGAGTCTCATGAAGGATCTTCTTGGCTAAAGGAATATGCGGACGTATTCCCTGAAGAGTTGACTGAACTTCCACCTCAAAGAGAAGTGGATCATGAGATTAGGTTAGTACCAGGAGGTGCACCAATTGCAAAGAGACCTTATAGAATGTCCATACTAGAAGCAATTGAGCAGAAGGAACAACTTAAGCAATTGTTAGATCAGGGCTACATCCGGCCTAACAGTTCACCATGGGGAGCTCCAGTACTAATCCAGAAAAAGAAGGATGGGACACTTCGATTATGTATTGATTACCGAGGGTTGAATCAATCAATAGTCAAGAACAAGTATCCTATTCCTAGAATAGATGAACTTCTTGATCATCTTCAAGATGCGAAGATCTTCTCCAAGATTGATCTTAGGTTAGGTTACTATCAGATAATGATCAAGGAAGAAGATATCCCAAAGACGGCCTTCAATACAAGATATGGGCACTTCGAGTTCCTAGTTATGTCATTCGGGCTTACGAATGCACCTGCCACCTTCAATAGGTTAATGTAGGATATCTTTAGGCCATATCTTCATGATTTTGTGCTTGTCTTCTTCAATGACACTTTAGTCTATTCTAAACAAGAAGAAGATCATGAACCTCAACTTCGGATTGTCCTTGAGACAATGAGGTCACATAAGTTGTATGCTAAAATGAAGAAGTATGCATTCTTCAAACGTCAGATTGAATATCTGGGATTCATAGTATCAGTAGACGGAATATCAGTGGACCCAGCCAAGGTCAGAGATGTGCTTGAGTGGCCAATACCAGTATCCGTCAAAGAGATACGTAGCTTTCTTGGATTGACAGGATGATATAGGGTCTTCATAAAAAACTATGCTTTGATTGCAGCACCTCTGACGGACTTACTAAAGAAGCAAACTTCCATTGCATGGTCAACTCCCGAACAAAATAGCTTCGACAGATTGAAGCAAAGTTTGGTATCAGCACCTATTCTAAAACTTCCAGACCTCAATAAGGAGTTTGAGGTAGTAACTGATGCTAGCATTCTTGCCTTGGGATATGTACTTATGCAGGAAGGTCATCCAGTAGCATACTCTTCAAGGAAATTGAAGAGTCATGAAAGGAATTATGCTACACATGATCTGGAATTACTAGCTGTCATCCATGCTCTAAAGCTTTGGAGACACTACCTGTTGGGTAACAAGTTTACTCTAGTAACTGACCATAAGAGTCTCAAATGGATCTTTACCTAGAACGAGCTCAACATGAGGCAATGTCGGTGGATTGAAGTATTGGAGGAATATGAATTTGAAATCAAGTACCGACCAGGGAAAGAGAATGTAGTTGCCGATGCACTTAGTCGCAAGGCATTCCTAAATTCCCTAATCTTGCAGAATCCATCAACAGCTAGATCTTTAGCTACAAAAGTATCTATGCCAAACAACCCTATACTTGAGTTAGCTAGAGAGGATGCATGCCATGATCCAGCCTACCAAACAATGCTAAGGGAGATCTCTATCAAGGATCAGAATAAAAAATTACAGGCTAAGTATCATGAATTTTCTACCAATAGTGGACTTGTCTATTATAGAACAAGGCTGTATATACCAGCAAGCCAGTCACTTAAGCAGAAGATATTGTGCGAAGCTCATGATTCCCCTTTCACAGGACATCCTGGCTATGCCAAGACGCTCAATGCAATTAGGAAGAGCTACCATTGGGAGAGACTCAAAGGTGACGTTCTGAAATATGTCACCGAGTGTTTGTCTTGTCAACGTATCAAAGCCGAACATGTCATGATGCTAGGGAAACTGCAACCGCTTGACATTCCCCAAATGAAATGGAAATTCATCAGTATGGATTTTGTTGTAGGCCTACCTCAAGTCCAGGGAGGATACAACTCCATCATGGTTGTGGTTGACATGCTTACTAAGGTTGCACATCTTATTCCAGTAAAGACAAACTATAAAGGCTCAGACATTGCAAGATTGTTTATCAAGGAGGTATTCAAGCTACATGATTTACCCAGAAGAATCATTAGTGACCGTAATTCTCTCTTCACATCACACTTCTGGAGAGCTATCTTTGAAGCTATTGGGACTCAACTCTGTTTTAGCACCGCCTACCATCCCCAAATGGATGGCCAAATAGAGCAAGTAAATCAAGTCATCGAGGATATGCTTAGGGCATACTGCTGTCGAGAGCCAAAGAGGTGGATTCAATACTTGCCTTTGGTAGAATTTGCATACAATGCTTCTTACTAGCAAAGCATTCAGATGACCCCTTTCCAAGCATTGTATGGTTATGACTGTCGAAGTCCCCTAAACTTTTCTTATCCAACCTTAAGGGTTGAAGCTTCAAGACAGATGTTGGAAGAGATGGATGATCAAATAAAGTCAATAAGACAGGACATAGGTGAGAGATAGCCATAGGTGCTTGCTTGAAATGCTTGAAGGAATAAGCGGTCCGTGGGTCTTGGCGGTTGAGCGTGAGCTCCCTCTACATTTTGGTTCCATTGTCGGGGTCAATGAATTTAAGATTGAGCTCTTGTGTGCTTCAAATCGAGTGTCAAAGTATGGTTCACCCCCAAACCGGTGCTCTTTGTAGGTAGGAGATTTGGGAGTCTAATATTCAAAACAAGTAAGTATTTTGTGTCGCTGATGATTAGGCAAGTAGGAGAAATCATTTCAGTTGCTTTACTTTTGATTTTTGTTGCATTTAGAATAGGTAGGATCAAGAAATTGAAGCAGGAAAGCTTTAGGGTTGTTGTTGTAAAATAGGCCCAAACAGGGCAAAAATCAAAAAAAGGGAAAAAACGAAGTTCTTGAAAGGGTTTATGTTGTTAAGAGAGTGATTAGAGAGGTCAAGCCTTAACTAGAAAAGGGTTTATAACCCAAGAGACCAAGGAAGAGCTCATTTGCAATTGTTGCATTCTGAGAGAGAGTGAGAGTGAGAGAGCGAGAGAGAAACCTATTTCATGCATTGGATTGATCAATTCACCTAGGCATTTTTAGTACATTGCAAATATACACAACTCTTCTCCCTTGTCTATATCTTTAATATGGAGGAGGTGCTTGCTATGGGACATGTTGTAAATCATGTGATTCGAGTGATTTATTGTTGCATCGACCAAAATCGTGCCGCATTCGACCCATCCGAGTGACGAAAATTCTAGGTTGAATCCCAGAATTGGTCCTCCACCCTCATGTATTCAGCCATTCGGCCCACTACCACTCAGACATGCACCACTCGGCCCAACCCACTCAGACAAGCACACATTTGACCCGTCCGAATCGGCCATTTGGACCAACTTGGCATTTGGCCCATTTGACTCGGCCCTCAAACAACCACACTCGCATGGGTCTGAATCCAACATTCGGGGCCCAGTTGCATTTGACCCATTTTGATTCGGCCCTTGTCCACTCGGATGGGCCTAATCGGTCATTTGGCATACGAACCGAAAGACCCTAGTTGACCTTGGTTGACCCAGACCATTGCCGTACGAACCCTCGAAGGCCATACATACACTTAGAAAACCCTTCTGGCACGAGAAATATGTAGATTAAAAAAATGTGGACTTAGAAGTGACTCTAGCTTGATGACTCTAATTGACTAGCTAGTAGTCCAAGATGCTAAGTAGCACCAAACTAAGTCTTAGATCCCCAAATGGATTGTGATCGAGCTAAACAATGCAACACAGACCCTTAGACCAGTAAGAATAGCTAGAGACCGGGCTTACAGCTTATCAAGCCAAATTCATAAACAAGAGTGCAAGAGTTGCGTAGTCACTTTGCCTTCATACTTGTACTATAGTACACCTAAGAAAAGTCAAAATCCTAATTGCACACAGTACACAAAAAAGAGTGCACACACACACTGAGTGACTGTAAATTGAGGATTGTTCATAATTAACAAGGAACACACTCAAACATGACCCAAGAACGAACCCACCAGTAGGAGAAGATTTGGAGACATAGTCCGGTGAGATTGAAACCCCAAGCATAGAACCAAGTGTGGAAGATGCAATAGGGAAGCCAGGAGGGACAAACACCATTACAGGAGTGGATCTAGCCAATCTAATCAATCTCATTGACAACTGAGAGAGACCGCGAACATGGCAGATACAAGCACTAACCATGGGTGAGACGAGGAGCTCAACCTAGGCAATCTCACGATAAAAATCTAGTGGCTAGTTTCCAATTACAATCTACAGGCCCACTCGGATAGGACCACCACAATAGGACATTCGAGGATGTCATAGTATACCTAGAAGAGAAGAGGAGACTAGCGTATGAAGCTTTGCAAAGCCTAGTGACCTTCAATTAGGAGCAGTAGGCCAAGATCTTGCAAACATGAAAGTGCATGAAATTAAGAGGGTGTTAGTGCTAGCAAACAGGAATAGGACAAGTTCTAATGTTGAGAGGAAAGGAGTGCTAGAAGAAGATCTTACACTAAGTGAGCTTCTCATGAATTGACTGCTAGACAATGCTTACGCCAAGAGAAGTGCCACTACAATGGCAACCTTGTTGCTTGTAGGATTAGGGGTTACTCAAGGCTCCAAGAGCCAATCTAAAATCCTTGTAGTCGTGAAGCAACTAGATAAATACTAGGAAAATGACAACCCTTATAGGTTCGTGGAGCAATTTGAGTAGGTTTATGAAGCAAATGGTCTCACCAATCTCACTCAGTGATCGCAAGCCTTTGGCTCATGCTTAGGCAATAACGGAAGGATTTGGTACACCAGCCTAGATGCCGTAGAGCACAATGACTTCAATGATCTCAAGAATCTCTTCATTAAGAGATTCTTGGAGGCTGGGTACTCAGACAACCTGATCGTGCGACTCATGAACGTGAAACAGAGAGAAAATAAGACATCAGGGATTATGCAACCCATGTGAGGAGTCTCTTTAAGATAATCCCAATGACTGAATGACCCATAGAGAGAGTGGTGTCTACAGTCTTCATCAATGGGATATGGGGTGAAGAACTCTACAAGGCCTCAGTAGGAAACTCAAGCTCGCAGTGAGACATTGTTAAAATATGTGGGATCTAGAGCATGGTAGATGCGAAAGCTATGAAGGTTGAAAGAGAAAGAAGAAACTCATGAAGACATTGACCCTAACAAAGACAAATTGTCACACAAATGAATTAGGTTCCAAGATTGAGACTTGGACTCATAAACACAATCTTGTCTACTGACAATGATAAGACACTTTACTGGAAAGAAAATAGTACTATCATTGCATTAGAAAAAGAGTGCAAGTACAATGCTTTATAAGAATTGAGTGGTGGTACTTTCTCCTTCTATGCATATGGGATTTTGGTCATGAGCCCTCACTGCTCCTTACAAAGGGACTAAAGTAGGTGTGATTGCAAATATCTCAATAATAGACATGCTAACCAAGGTCTTTGAAGAGGCCATTTGTGTGGATGACCAACTCAAGGAGAGAAGCTCTAGGAGCTCGGACCGAGAAGAAACTAACCTTGGAAACTTCAAAAGAACTTCAACGCCAAGCAAAAGGTTAGGCCCAAGTACTCAAGATAAGGGAAAGGGCGTAGATCCAAGTCAAGAATTGGCAGATATGAAGACAGAGTTAGCCAAACTATAGGAGATGATGAGAAGGCCAACACGTCCTCACATTCAATGTGTGTATTGTGGCAAGAACCACCTACCAAGACCCTAGGTCATGACCTTGAAAAAGTTGTGGTAGGTTAAGCCATGATGCCATGCATTGCTGACTGCCAAACGACTTGCGTATTTTCAACCTTACAATCAGCCTTACCTAGAAAATAGGCCGCCAAAAATATTTGGGAGAGGAGCCCCACTAGGTCTCTTAGCACCCAATGATGCTAAACCAACCAATCCTAGGATGGAGATAAACCCCACTGGAATACCCAGACCACCTGGACCCTATGTAACCCACCCATCGAGTGACACTCTAGTCCACTATGTGGAGGAGTCAAACGACAAGGAACCCCACATGAATCCTTACATCTTGTATGACAAAGAGGGTAATCCGATCCTCATGGACTACAGACCAATACCAGTGATGCCATTAGGTAGAGGTATAGATAGAGGCGTAGGAGAGTAGATCCAAGAGCCAATCTTGTGTTGGGACTTGTGGTCACCCAGGACATACCTCCTTGTGCTACCCCGATAGGGAGCAAGCCAACCGCGACAAGGCAGATCTTAGGTGCGCAGAGTATGGAATCACTAATCTCTTTGCCAATTTTCTAAGACGAAAACCACCCTCTAGTTCAGCAATCGTGCCATCAATCCCATTGGGATTGTTGGGTCTTGAGACACTCAACGAGGATGCCATGCCTATCTTGTTACATGTCATGATCCACGCATACACAAAGCAGACTAGCATATCATTGCCATGGCCTAGAAATTTAGATGCACCCTCAATGGGAAAAAAGAGTTGTAGGCAACAGAAAAAGAAACCAAATGCAAAGGTTGCACTAAAAATGGAGAGTGCCACAGCACTGCCTGTTGGAAAAAAGATGGCAGATGTAGAGACAGAAATGTTAGGTCCAAAGATGGCTGAGAAGGGAAATGCAAAGGTCGGGGAGTACCCCAACCCAAAGCGCCTACTCAAAGCCATAAAAAAAGTAAAGGAGTGGCTAAGTAAAAGAGGCCCAAGAATACTTAAAAGACGTTGGGCCCATATTGGAAGATGAGATTGGTGATCTCTCAAGCATAAGCATGCCAATCTCACCACCATGACCAAAATCGAGAGGCACGATTGCCCCACAAGCAATGCCGCTTAGACAGAGCTCGAATGCTATGGGATAGCAAATCAACCAAGGCTATTGGCCTAGAAATGCAAGACTTGGAGAAAAGCTAGCAACCAGCAACCTCCTCACCACACTGGTTACCACCCTTGTGACGCTAAGGCTAGGAAATCTGCTTAGGCAGCATCCAATGCTATGGCAAGATCTAAAACAATGGGTTGAAGGTTCGATGGAGCAAGCTACTGTAGACTTACATAAACATGATGTAGAGATGCAAATACCGAGCTTGATGCTACAATCAACGCCCAAATCCTTGCATGTCAATGCTTTCTGGAAAGGCATGGAAATGCATGCTGTCTTACTAGTCTTAGCTCTTGGAGATACCATGAGAAAGGGAATTGTAGACATGGATCCAGGAGTTAATGTGCTTAGCCATGTAGTACTCCAAGCATGGGGTAACCCGCCTGTTGAGAATGCTAGGTTTAATATCACATTAGCTAACGGAATGAAGGTAAGGCCATTTTGAGTGCTAAAGAATTGGCCCTTGAAGATCGATGGAGTCAAATTCTTTGTTGACTTTATAGTCATGAAGGGGGAATGACTATGACATCCTGCTAGGTTGGCCCTAGATGCATGATGCACAAGTCGTAAAGGACTGGGGTAATGGTCTAATCTTCTTCGGTAATAGAATAGAAGTAGTGAGGGTAGAGATGGACACCTAAAAGACAACACCAGTCAACCTAGATGCCATCTCAGCCATGCTGAAGGGTGATGCCTAGATTAGAAAATCTTATAGGTCATGGACTAAGTATATCCCTTGTCCAGAGGATGAGCAAGATTGAATGCACGTGCTAGCCATCATTGATCTGCCATTCTCGGACGCATTGAGGAGTACGAGTAGGCTACTAAGGCATTCAGTAAGCCCAAAAATGAACCTTCAATGCCAATCTGCATGATGGCTAAGAGCTCAAACAAATGACCAAACCCTATTAATTTCCATGTCCCCAGCAACAAGTGAGAAGTCCTTAAGATCCTAGAGCATCTGACAAACAAGCTAGCAAGCAACCCATCCACCTACATTAAACCTCTCCAAGATCTCTATAATGACCCTAAGTGGCGATGGACAAAAGTGCATGACTTAAAATTGAGATACAATTGGGCCTTAGCTCACTGTGAAAAAACTAAGGAGCCATATCAAGACTTAGGAGATGATGAGCAACTGGATGAAGATAGCTCTAACAATGAATACAAGGACTGTTGTTCCCTTAGTTGACTAGAGCGAAGGAGAGATGGATACCATAGAATATGACAATGAGGGACAATTGATAGAACACATACAAGCAGACTCCAAACCAAGCAAGAATAATGTTTTTAGGATTGAGAAAGGAGTCATGAATGTTGAGAATCAGCAATCACACTCAAACAGCCTCTTTGTATGGAATCTCAGGGTCAAGGATATGCAGGCTAACTTATCCCATATGCACAATAGTGCCTACTGCAGTTTCCTACTTTCCTATAAAGCATTGTACTTGCTTCCTTTCTTAATGCAATGATAGTACTCTTTTCATTTCAGTAAAGTGTCAATGTCATTGTCCACATACACAAGATTGTGTTTAAGAGTCCAAGTCTCAATCTTGGAACCTAATTCACTTGTGTAACAAACAGTGTCCATTCCATCATGAGTCTACACTTCTCCTTCCATCCTCCATAGCTTCCGGTTATGTCATGCTCTAGATCCCGCATTTCTAACATGGTATCAGAGCCCAGTTGGGCATGGCATTGCTTCTCTAGCCTCTCTTGATTCTTCTGAACCTCCATCCAGCTCAATGTCAGCTCATGACTTCATCTCCCAACTCTACTCTCACTGAAGCTTCCATGGCAGCCATAGCCAGCAGCACCCTATCAGATTGAACTGCTTATATCTCACTCCACAGGTCAAATCTCTTACAGCTTCCTTCTGGAAAAGTATTCCCCAACTCATAAAGCTTCTCTGTATCACATCAATCCAGGACATTGGACCATCTGGAGCTCAGCATTGTGAAAATCCCAAATCTCTGTTCTGTGTCTGCCATAGCCAGACATGACCTACCTTGCTTGGAGCTTCCATAACTCTTCAACCAGGCCATTTTAGCCCACGATTTCTTCTGGAGAGTTGTTCCTCTGCTCAAGGCGTTTCATCTTGGCACAACAACCAATGACATTGATGCTCCCTGGCTCCAGCATTGCAGAAATTCGACCACGCTGTCCAGATCTGCGCCGAATCTGATCGCGGCACCTGCGCGCCTTATACTGACCACGATCTGCACAATCTTCATGGGGCTTTGGTAGCCCATGACATAAGCTTCCTAGATATGTAAAAAGTTTTAAAAATGATGCACTGTAGCTCCTGCAATAAGCAAAAAACCAGGCCCCTGTCTCAGAAACCCTAAATCCACCATAGCCAAAAGCTTCAAAATCTTGACATTTTTCACTGTTTCTCTCACTGAAGTTATCAACAGTGATTTTAATCACTGAGCAATACTCTCTGAAGTTCGTTAAAGTACTGTCACTCAGATCTGACGACATCAGCAACAAATCAAGAAGGGGAAGATCACTTGGAGTAAAAGACTTTTGCAGATTTGGTATTCATTGACACTCAGTTAGTGCTTTTTAGCACTTGTGTCTCTCAATCAATTCTTCTGTTGCTCAAATCTAATAAAGTCTGAAGTTGATTTGCTACTGTTCCCATAAATCTAACATGGGCAAAGACTCGCCAAATGCTCGATTCAAAGGAGTCGGATTCCACACTTGGCAAACCCGTATCAAGCTCATCCTGATGAAGAAGGGTCTCTGGGCCATCACAAATGGCAAAGAAAAGAAACCTCGGGACGCGGACCTTGCAACTACTTGGCAAAAGAATGATGACAGAGCCCAGGCCATTATCAAATTGGAGCTAGATGACAGTTATATCCATCACGTGGATAACTGTGAAACCTCACAGGATACATGGAAAAGACTTGACACCCTGTTCGGTGCACAATCTAAATCATCAAAGTATGGTCTCCTAATTGAATTCTTCAGGCTTGAAATGAAGTCCAGCACATCACTTGCCACACATCTTAATTACATGGAAGGACTCCTAACCCAACTTGCAGGAATCAACATTAAAATGGATGAAGATGTTTGCATCGGTGTTCTACTTAAGAGCTTGCCTCCTGAATATAATAACGTATCAACAACTTTAATCAACATGCCAAATCCTGAACTTGTTGATATCCAGGCATCACTGTTAGAAGAAGAAAAGAAGCTAAAAACTAAAGAAGAACCAAGTACCTCTAGAGATGAGCATGCATTATATGTTGGCAACAGGTACAAAGGCAAGAAAGATCAGCTCTTTTGTGACTTCTGCAAAAGGACCGGACACACCGAGAAGTTCTGCCATGCAAGAAAGAGATCCCAAAAGGCCTATCTAGTCGCAGTCAAAGAAGAAGAAGAAAATGAAGCAAAGGAAGATGAAGATGAAGACCACCAGGATCGGAAGGACAAGACTCATCAGTCCTTGTACTCTCATAATTCTGATAGACTGTTTTAATAGCCTTGTATTTTCCTTGCCCTAATGTTTCCTGCCATAAGCTTTGTAAACTCCTTATGTAACTTGGCATTACAGTCCCTGTACACTTTGTGAGGCCCCTGTTACAGCCTCTGGATGTCCACCATGTTTATGGTACCCACACTTAGCTTTTTCTGCAACAGCCTCTGGTGTTTTGCCATGTCTGTGGTATGCCCACACTTTGCAGGTGGTTCTCATTACAGCCTCTACACACTTTGTGCCTTTCCTAGTTGTGATTGAGGAGGGGTGTTGAGAATCAGCAATCACACTCAAACAGCCTCTTTGTATGGAATCTCAGGGTCAAGGATATGCAGGCTAACTTATCCCATATGCACAATAGTGCCTACTGCAGTTTCCTACTTTCCTATAAAGCATTGTACTTGCTTCCTTTCTTAATGCAATGATAGTACTCTTTTCATTTCAGTAAAGTGTCAATGTCATTGTCCACATACACAAGATTGTGTTTAAGAGTCCAAGTCTCAATCTTGGAACCTAATTCACTTGTGTAACAAACAGTGTCCATTCCATCATGAGTCTACACTTCTCCTTCCATCCTCCATAGCTTCCGGTTATGTCATGCTCTAGATCCCGCATTTCTAACAATGAACATGGATTGTGATTGCACATGGCTGGAACACATAAGAATAATGGGTTACAAGCAAGCAGGCCTGGTCCAACCAAATGCCGCACCATTGTTCAAGTCAGATTCACCTTTAAGCTGCGACCCCCAGGAGAGACTCCCTCTTCTAGCAAAGGCAGGGAGTTTGATTCTGAGTCGGAAGTAAGCTCAAATAGCGATCCTGAAATGCCTCAACCTCCTAGGGCTAGACGCACCAAAGGGGACCTACCCATTCACCTAAGGCGCCAAAGGCTAAAGGAGGAAGCAGCCCAAGGAACCACAGGAGCTGATGAGAAAAGGAAGCTACAAGACCTACCAAGGTGTCAAGAATCACGTGGTGGGGGGACTTGCTTGAGCTGCTGCGCCAAAGACACACTATATACATGAGAGAAAGCTCACTCAAGAACACAAGAAGAGAGATGGAGGCCAAAACGTTTTCTTGCTGATTTCTTCTTCTTCTTCCACACAATATACAATGTACACAAAGTATAGATAAGATACAACATAAAGAAAAGTGGCCTACTAAGTCAAATAGTGCATAATAAACTACACTAATTGACTAGTGCTATATCTTTGCCAGCTGTAGGTAGGTGTAACAAACTAAATATAATAAGTGATAAGTTGGTGGAAATGTGAGTATCATAATGACCACCAAGGTGTTAAGTGTAGACATGTGGACCCATCTAGCCAGACAGTCCATCATCGATGTCTGCATGTTTTGAGCTTGCCATCTCAACACAACACGATTCACGAAGCTCAGAAAAGGTGATAGGGTGGTAATCTTGCTAGGAGCAAGGACAAGTCAATGAACCAATAGAAGGGCCCGCCATGGTCAAGGAGGTCAATTTGGCCAAGGAAGGGGAGACACCCGGACTTGTCTTCATGACTGATGACTTGATTGAGGAAGAGGAAGAAATTTTCATTACTCTCTTGCGAGAGCATATTGACATGTTTGCTTGGTACCTCAATGAGCTAAAAGGGGTAGATCTGAGTGTAGTGACTCACAACATACCCATGACACCTGATGCAACACCGATCAAGAAGCGATCGTATCCAATGAAACCTACACATGCTCACACAATAAAAGATGAGATTGATAAGCTGTTGAGAGTAGGATTCATTTATGAGATTGAGCACATGAATTGGGTCTCACCCATAGTGATTGTATTGAAAAAGAACGGAAAAATCAAAGTGTGCATCAACTACAAGAAGGTAAATGTTGCTACGAAGAGAGACAATTATTGATTGCAGCACATGCTCAAAAGAGTGTTTGATAAAGAAGCCTACAGCTTCCTGGACAGGTTCTCAGGATACAATCAAGTGCAAGTGCAATCTTGACGATAGGCATAAGACTGCATTTGCCACAGAGTGGGGCATCTTTGTTTACATAGTCATGCCCTTTTGGTTAACTAATGTATCGGCTAACATTTGTATGGAAACACATCCAATTCGCATAAAATTCTTCAAAAATCAAGGATGGATGAATTGTTGCTCAGAACATAGGGCAGTAAAAAGAAAAAGTGGCTAATTCAAAGGGACAAATAGGGTTATAAGATCAATTTTCAATTTTGTGATTGTAGAATGTCTTCAATTCGTGGAGGATCAATAAAATGAAAAAACGGTAAAAAAGCAAGAAAAGATTGTAGAAATGGGGTAGAATAGGACGGATGGGTAAGGAAGGAACCTCGATATTGCATAAATAAAACATGATATCATTTAAGAATCAGATAGCAACATGTTCATGAATATATGTAAACAAGACGCACAAGAAAGTGTCCCCACACTTAAAACTTTAACAAATTCATTTGTCTAATCAATAGGGGCCTAGTGCTTGACCGTGTCCCCATAGTTAAGACATAACACATTTATAAATAATCACAATAGGTAGAGTTAGAAATACTTGGCCTAGTCGATTGGTCAATGTAGACCATCGTCAATATGCTGTGAGTTGAAGGCATCTGTAGAAGATACTATAGCTCGTCACAACATGTTGTCGTGTCGTTGCACAGATACAGTGTGAAAAACTCTAAAGTGCATCGTCATTCGGCTTTCTTATTGATCTAGAGAGTTAATGCCATATTAGTCATTAGTGTTAGTGTTTGTAGTGTGGATCGTTCAAAAATACTAGGATTTTGGACAAGTTTAGTCTATTTTTTATATTTTAGATATTATTTCTTGTAAATATCCAAAAGATGTAGACGACTTCTAGAACAAGATAACATGTAAAAAAAAAGCAAGTGGATTTTAGCCATTTTTGGGGGATTTTATGCAAAAAGAAGAATTGGCAAAATCGCATGACACATGATCACAGTTTACAGGCAGCAAACAACACTCTGAACTAGGAGAAGAAGGAGTGATCTGGGAGTGTTCTTCCCAAGTGTCCTAATATTTCACCCCCTTTTCAGAGCCAACAGAAGCATCAGATTGACGATCTGAGAGCAACAAAGAGAAAGCTATTGTTTTATGCACGTTTTTTGTTTACAAGAGATTTAACTTCTCAAGATACAAAAAGAAATTGTCAAGCTTCACCTCTATAAGTATTCTTCTATATCTTCTATTTCTTCAAACCCCTTCTCTTCTATCTACTCCACTCCTTGAATCTCCCTTCACTCTACTACATCTTACCCCCATGGTAGACTTTTGACCCAAAACACTCCAACAGTGGTGAACCCACCGATGTGAAAGTCGGCACAATAGGTGTATAAAGATGGGGGATTCTACAAGTTCAAGTGGTGGTGATGCTTTACAACAGATGATTGCTTTGTTGTAGCAACAACAATAGTAATAGTTGTTGCTACAATAGTAGATGCAAACTCGACAGGAAATAGAAAGAATTGATTCCTTAGCCGTGAATGCATTGTAGGCAGTGGGACATAAATTGAAGTAGTTTAAGCGTCCAAATGTTTCGGCCTTCATCCGGCTATATAAAGAAAAGATGTTGTTTCATGGGGTACTGCAATATGCATGGAGTCGGTATTTCTCCAATTTTGGCCATGCATACATTGCATGATCAGATTGATGAGTTACATAGAAGAGATGTTGATTGGGCAGCTTGTAAGAAATATTTGAAAGAAGAGTTTTTCTTGGAAGATGCAGGATTGGTAACTAGATAGATTGTATAGAGAAGGATACAAGAGGAGATGTGCTGATAAAAGGGTGTGATATCCATGAGAAGAATGAAGAGTTGAATGAGTAGGGATGTGGAAGGTTTGTGGCTGATCATATTGTTGATTGTGAGAAGATTTTGAGCCTTCTTGAAGAAGTGCATTTGACTCTATCAGAAGAAAAGTCAATTTTTGGAGTGGAGAAAGTATTAGTTATTGGGCACATGTGTGGACCATATGGGAGAAAGCCCTCACCAGTAAAGATTGATGCCATAAGCAAGATGCAAGAGACATGTTTGAATGTATCCAAGGTGAGAAGATTTTTGGGTGCATGTGTCTTTTACTTGATATGGATTCCGCATTTTGCTCATGTGACTGAAAGTTTATATTAGCTCTTGAGAAAAGGGAAAAATTTGTGGTAGGGTAAACAACATACGAATGCAGTTTAGAAGTTAAAGAGCTTATTGATTTTAGTCCCAACACTAAAGAGAGAAAATTATGAGAATGGGTAGCCTATTATTCTCACTGTGGATACAAGCCCAATTGGCATTGGTTGGGCAGTGGGTCAAGATGATGCTGATGGGAATAGGTATGCCATTCAATTTGGAGCAAAGGTCCTCAATGAATAGCAACAACGGTATTCTCAAGTCAAAAGAGAGCTTTGGGATGTAGTGACAACCCTTAAGTGTGATAGGGAGTACTTTATGGGAGCTCATGTAGTGGTAGAGATTGATTTTCTACCTTTATTGGGCATGATAGTAAATTGCTCAACTCTTGATATTGCCATGTTAAAGTCACTTAACCTTGATTTTCAACATATTGCAGGTAGAGAAAACCTCATGGTTGACATGCTTTCATGAGCAAGGGTTGGCTTCTATAGCATTGTATAGAGAAGGATACAAGAGGAGATGCATTTGGTTTGATAGTTTACAGCATGAAAAGCGAGACTATACAGCCTACCGTGAAGCAGAAGAAAAAAGGTTAGTCTTTTGAAAAGATGGTAAAATACATGCAACAGAAACTAGTCTTCCAATCGAGCCAAATTTTGGAAATTGTGGCATATAGAAGAGGTTGGAAGGTATGGTTGCAAGGACAGCATTTGTTGCCATAGATGTAGGCACATATGGATTAAGAATTGAAAGGAATGATGAAGCTCGTAAAGGAGGCATGGTTGAAGCAAAATCTCGTATTTAGATACAAGCATTAGATTGCATGGAAAAATGCAAAATAGCAAAGTCTAAATTAGCTTATGCAATGCAAGTCAGAATATACAAGGGAGAACAGGGTGGAGTGTATCAGTGGATTCATTTTCAGTCTATACTTATTTGACTGAGGTTCATAATCAAGAAGCTCTTGTGGAAGAAAAGAGAAGAAGAGATGAGGACATTACTATTCCTTCCTCTTTAGGCCAATCTAAATGCGTAACACGAAGTAAAATGTAGTAGAAAGAGGTTGAAAAATCCATACCTGACATCTCAAGAGAAGAAACAAGAAGGGAAGAAAAGGAGCAAGCAGCCCAGTTACATGTTACAATTGGATCTTGAGACTACCACAAATCTTAAAAAGGTATTGGAAGATCACATACTTGGCAGTAGAGTGGAATTCACACTTGGCAAAGTTCTTGGAATCGGAAGCATGAATTTCATGATGCAATCATTGATATCTTGAAACAAAAAAGACAATTTGATGGTGAAATTTTGCAAGCATTGATGCAAGTTGACAAAGACATAGAGAAACAACTTTATAGGGAATATGATGATGCATATAATGTTGATTTGGAGTAGGCTGATGTTGAAATGGATTAAATTGGAGTGTAGAAAACAAGCTTGTGATGACTGGAATTGGTCTTATGAGCAACATTAAGCATAGAGAGAAGGCTATGTATAATGAGGATGTCCATCAACAAGTACATGAAGAAGAAGATGCTCATTTTATTCCAAGCAATCATTATTCACGAAGGCATTGCAATGGAGACAATTGTTAAAGTTGGAGAAATAGAGATGCCTGTCAAGATTGTGGGAGAGAAGGAAGGAGTCTCGCTTGAAGCTTTCTTGCTTGCACAATGGGGGAAGACACACAAGGGTGGAGGCTGAAAACAGTTTTCCTCTTCTTAGTTGTGGAAGCCAAAAGAACTCTAGTACAAAGAAATAGAAGAACCCTATATATGGGTCTCAAACCAAACTCAACTAACTAAAGTGGCATACTAACTGAGCCACGAACTAGAGTAGATAAGGATAGCTATCATGTAGCTATTATTCATGGGCGGTGTACCAACCGCGTCTACAACTGACAAGTCGGTGACATAAATACACAACGGTCACCCTGGCGTATCACGAGTGGAGCTCGATATCTCAACACTCCCCCTCGAGCTCAATCCCAATTCCTGCACACCAAGCAGGTCTCTGAACTTGCGCAGCTTCTCTGCGCCCAATGCCTTCGTAAATATGTCAGCTACCTGATCCTCTGTGCTGACATAAACTAGATCAATAAGACCTAGTAAAACCCTCTCCCGCACATAGTGATAATGCACCTCAATGTGCTTTGTTCTAGCATGATAGACTGGGTTATTTGCCAAGTGTATACTACTCATGTTGTCACAATAAATGACAACTGGCCCATCTGTAGACTGATGCATATCATAAAGTAGCTTATGCAACCAAGCTACCTCACATGCAGCCATTGCTGCACCCCTGTACTCAGCCTCTGTGCTCGACAAGGCAACTGTAGGCTGTTTCTTGCTGCTCCAAGTGACTGCAGCACTCCCAAAAGAGAACACATATCCACTGGTAGATCGTCTATCAGAAATACTACCAGCCCAATCAGCATCAGTGTATCCATGCAACTGTATCTGAACCCCAGTCTCATAAAATAGTCCATACTGCAATGTGGACTTCACATACCTGAGTATGCGTCTAGCCGCATCCAAATGTGGTTTCCTTGGAGCCTGCATAAACTGACTTACCAATCCAACAGCATAGCTCAAATCTGGCCTGGTAATAGTCATATAAATCAAACTTCCTACTATGCGTCTGTACATAGTAGGGTCTTCTAGAAGCTCACCTGCATCTGTGCTCAGCTTCACATTCTGCTCCAAAGGAACTGAAATAGGCTTATAGCCTGTCATCCCATATTTGGACAGCATGTCCAATCCATACTGCCTCTGCAAGAGCTGTATCCCACTTGGTGATCTAATCACCTCAATGCCCAAGAAATAACGCAGCTCTCCCAAATCCTTCATCTCAAACTTCTGCTTCAATAGCATTTTCACATGAAGGATATCTTCATCACTGTCACCTGTCATAATCAAATCATCAACATAAATGACAAGTAGCATAATACCTTTCTCTGTTTTTCTCACATAAAGTGAGAAATCTGCCTTGGAAATCTGAAAGCCAATAGTGACAAGATACTGTCCTATCTTGTCAGACCATGCTCTAGGTGCTTGCTTCAAGCCATACAAGGCTTTCTTCAACCTGCAAACAAACTCAGGATGAATAGCATGCACATAACCTGGTGGCTGCTCCATATAGACCTCTTCTTGCAAATCACCATGCAAGAAGGCATTCTTTACATCCATCTGATGTAAAGACCATCCCTTTGATGCAGCCATAGCAATGACTGCTCTTACAGTTGCCATCCTTGCAACCGGACTGAATGTTTCTTCATAGTCAATGCCATATGTTTGTGCATACCCCTTGACTACTAATCTTGCCTTGTATCTGTTCACAGAACCATCTGCATTGTGCTTCACCTTATAAACCCACTTACAGCCAATTACATTCTTACCTTTAGGCAAAGGTACCAATTCCCATGTAGCATTTGCCTCCAAGGCATCCATTTCTTCATCCATGGCTTTCTCCCATTTTTCTTTTCCCATGGCTTGCTCAAAAGAAGTGGGTTCTGGTTCCTGTATCACTTTAACCATATATGCATAGTGAATGGCTGTAAATCCATCATATTTCAGCCTATCCACAGGGTACCTAGCTCTCGTAGACCTGCGCAAAGTAGGTTCACTCCCAGGTGCTCTCAAAACATCCCTGGTCTTCCTTACTCCAGGTGTAACAATAGAAGGAATACCCAACTCATCATCAATGCTCTGTTCTGAGCCACTGGATTCACCATCCACATAAGAGTGACCTGCATTCACATCAAACATGGGCTGATCAACCTTCTCTTTTCCTTTTCGTGATACCTGCATACCACTATCTGCATTGCTTAGAGAAGATTCTCCTGATCTCAATCTACCTGTCCATGGTGAAGAATGTGAACCACTACTAGAGGATGCTCCAGGTCCACTAATATTTTGTGACTGCTGCTGTGAATTCTGTGCAGCATTACCATTTTGTGCATCTACATCATCAATCACATTTACTGGTTTATACCAGCTACTCATCTCATCAAAAACAACATCTCTGCTCACTGTAAACTTACGAGTAGAAGGGTTATAGCATCTATACCCTTTTTGCTGCAGAGAGTAACCAATAAAGATGCACTTCTCAGCTTTTGGATCCAACTTGGATCTCAACTCATCTGGCACATGTACATAGGCAATGCAACCAAAAATTTTCAAATGAGAAATATCTGGTTTCCTACCAGTATACCTCTCCTCTGGAGTCATTCCATGTATTGCTGCAGTGGGAGTCCTGTTCATTATGTAGACTGCTGTAGCAACTGCTTCAGCCCAATAAAAATCTGGCAGGTCTTTTTCATTGAGCATGGCACGAGACACCTCTCCAATATGTCTGTTTTTTCTTTCTGCAATTCCATTTTGCTGTGGGGTATGACTGCATGAATATTGCTGCTTTATGCCATGCTCCTGCAGGAACCTTGCAAACTCATTTGAGAGGTACTCTCCCCCTCCATCTGACCTTAGGCATTTTATTTGCAGGCCTGTTTCTTTTTCAACCATAGCTTTAAGAGTTTTAAAATGCCCAAAAACTTCACTTTTCTTTTTCATAAAATACACCCAAACTTTTCTGCTATAGTCATCAATAAAACTGACAAAATAATGACAGCCTCCAAGAGATGCAGCTTTAGTAGTCCACACATCAGAGTGGATTAATTCCAATGGCTTCTTACTCTCTTGAACATGTCTAGGAAATGGTTTCCTTGCCTGTTTTCCAAACTGACAGGCTTCACATACCTTATGCATTTCTGCAACCTTGAATTTTGGCAATCCTGCAACAATATTTTGGGCCTGCATTGATTTAAGTCGTTGTACATTAACATGACCAATGCGTTTATGCCATATATCAATATCTGCAACTACACCGGTCCCATGTGCAAACATTGCTGCACTCAATTCAGACATGTCTGCATCCAACGTAAACATTCTGCCCTTCTTCTTTCCTTTTGCTATCAAGCGACCTTTATTTTTCATATCCTCAACAAAGCATCCATGAGGATTAAATCTGACCTGCAAGCCCTGCTCAACCATTTGACCGACAGAAACCAGATTCTTGGTGATATTCGGGACATGAAATACATCGGATAGGTATTTCTTTTTCCCATCCTGCATAGACAAAGGAATTTTTCCAATCTGCACAATAGGATGTGCAGTATCATCACCAGTCTCCACAAATCCTGGTTTTTCCATTTTCCTTGCATCCTCCATCCATTCTGCATGACCTGTCATGTGGTTTGATGCACCTGAGTCAACATACCATACATCGTTGCTTTCTTCTGCACTTGTCACAGAATTGTTCATATGCTGCACCATAAACAGATGCTCATTTCTGTCATCACCCTGTCTACTAGAGGATGCATAATTTCCTTGTTGCAGTTTTCCATTCATGATGTCATTCTGCTTTTTATAGCAGTCTTTAGCCATATGACCCATTTTACCACAATAGTAGCATTCAACATTACTGTTTGCATTTTGGCCTCTTTGCCATCCACCACGACCTCTTTGGCTCCCCCTGCCTCTAGAGTTACCACGTCCTCCTCCATAGGACTGGTTTTCTTGAGTTTGCTGCATATTCTGATTTCTGCCACGGCCTCCAAATCGGCCTCCTCTACCTCTGCCTCTACCTCTTCCAGCATTTGAGTAGAAGACAGCTTCTTTTGAAGTTCCTCCTGAAGAAGATGCACCACCATTTCTCTGCTCCTCAGAAATTAGAAGAGCAATCAACTCCTCAAAATCAGGAAATCTTTCACGAACTGAAATGGATGTCCGAAACTGTGCATAATCCTTTCCTAGACCATTCAAGGTCACAGAAACTAAATCATCATCTTCCACTGGCGACCCAATGGAAGCAAGTGCATCTGCAATCTTCTTCACCTTCATGTGGTAGTCATTGATGCTCATATTTTCTCTTTGCACATTGTGCAACTCTTGCTTGAGCTGCATTTTCCTGGCTTGCGTATTTGTGCTATACATCTTTGACAGAGTATCCCATGCCTCCTTTGGCGTACTTGCATCCTGAATATGCACAATCATAGAGTCTGAAATGCTGATAGACAGCCAGTACATAACTTTCCTGGCTCTCTCATGCCATGCTTTGAATGCCTGCATTTGCTGTTGATTGGGAACATCAGGAAGAACTGGTTCTTCTTCATTTCCTGCAACAAACTCCCAATATCCTTTTCCCATAAGGAAATTCGTCATTCTAAACTTCCATGCTTGGAAGTTGTTCTTGTCAAGCTTTTCAGTTACAATCTGTGAAAGAGAATCAGACGCCATTACAGAATCCTGCAAAAAATTCTGTCACTGCAGAGAACACAGCTTCAGCCTCACAAGGGCAAATCTGCAAAACTGACGAAAGTGGTATTTAACCACACAGTCACTTCCTAGTGACGATTTTGCATATACAGGAACCAAGGATGATTCTGTAACTCCCAATGTCTCTGCACATGAGCATACGATGCAATATCTGTGGTAACTTTTCACCGATCTGTAGAACAGTGGTCGCACAGCATAAAACAGGGCTTTTTCCTGAGTGCGTGCAGAAAACTTCCGCCTCCAAAACAGGCCCCGAAATGGCCTCAAATCAAAAAAACAGGGTCGCCACGAGCTAAAGCTCTCTCCCGCAGCATATACTGCCCTCTTGCTTCACTGCGAAGGGCGTCTCAACCTGAGACAATGCACTCCTGCAATTTCCGGATGTGCTGCCTGCAGAGATCTGCTCCCAAAACAAAAAATGAAAGCAACACTGCTCCTCTTACCAGAACACCGCGAGCTTGGCTTGCTTTCTTGAGCTCCTTACCACGAACAAGGCTCTGATACCATGTCAAGATTGTGGGAGAGAAGGAAGGAGTCTCGCTTGAAGCTTTCTTGCTTGCACAATGGGGGAAGACACACAAGGGTGGAGGCTGAAAACAGTTTTCCTCTTCTTAGTTGTGGAAGCCAAAAGAACTCTAGTACAAAGAAATAGAAGAACCCTATATATGGGTCTCAAACCAAACTCAACTAACTAAAGTGGCATACTAACTGAGCCACGAACTAGAGTAGATAAGGATAGCTATCATGTAGCTATTATTCATGGGCGGTGTACCAACCGCGTCTACAACTGACAAGTCGGTGACATAAATACACAACGGTCACCCTGGCGTATCACGAGTGGAGCTCGATATCTCAACAATGCCTTGCATAGCTCTCTTGGATCATGGTTCCGAAATCAATGTTATGGCATGTGTCTTGTATGAGAATGGAGGTTGGCTGATTGATGTAGAGCTAGTATGGCCCATGTGGCCAGCAAACAATTCATTAGTGGATATTTATGCGGCTTGTCTGAATGTACCTTTGGCTCTTGGAGATGTTAGGGATGAATATCATTTTTTTGTGCAAGATTCATGTAGTTATCCGATGATTTTGGGAAAGCCCTATATTTTTGAATCAAGGATGGAAACAAAAGCTTTGGATAATGGTTCTTCATATGCTCAGGTTCAGAGTAAAGACAATATAGAGGCAGTACAATTTCTCACTCTTTGTGTAAATTATCCCCACAATCGGGATAGGATGCGCGATAATCCCATGCCACCTAATGCATGAGAGTTTAAGGGTTTTTAGACAGCGCTGCTGTAAGTGGAGGCTATGGCAGTGCCTCTAAGAAGATAAGTATCCCTCCAAGAAAGGGGAAAATTGTGTTTGTGTCTGGATTGTAGGAATGGACAGCATGTAGTCTTTGCAGTTTTAAGAATATTTTAGCCATGTGCAGGATTGAAAAGAAATATCTAGGATGGGTTGAAAAAGAGCTAAAGACATGGTTTGATGGCTGCAAAGAAGGTATTTTAGCGTTGTTTTCAGGGCTGGTTGATGTTGATACAGTGACTAAAATTTTTGTAGCAATTAATGTTGAAAATAGGGTAGAAAAAGAGGTTATTTATGTTGATACTTTAGAGATGTATGAAGTTATTCAAGAGTTTGATGAGCATGAATGTTATGGGTTGCAAAATAGGGCTGAAGCAAGGGTAGATACAAAGTACAAAATAGTTGCAAAGAAGGTTAAGCTTGTGGCTTTGCCTTTACCACCTAAAAGTGATGGGTTGGCTGAAAAAGTGACTCAACAGCCTAGTTTACAAGATCCACATGGAGTAGGACATACATTTACAGTTGAAAGTTTACAAGAGCTGAAAATTGGTGATACAAGCTTCCTTTTGCCTGGAGAAAGAGCTTGTTTCTTGCATATATTAGCAAGGCATGGGAAATCCTTTGCATTTCAGCCAAATGAAGTTGGATGTGTTGATCTGACCGACCATAGTTGTACCTATGGTGATCTTTACAGTATCTCATGTGCCATGGAATTTAAAGACTATTCTAGTGCCTCGAGCATATTTGCCTAAGCTACTGGAGCTTTTGGATGAGAAGATCAAAATGTAGATTTTGGAGCCTTCTTTATCTCCATATTCAAATCGGTGGTTTACTGTTCCAAAGAAAAATGTTGCTTTAAGATTTATATAGGATTTACATCCAGTTAATAAGGTCACCATAAGGAATGTTGGATTAGGCCCAATAATGGATGAATTTGTAGAAACATTTACAAGTAAGGAATTTACTCTATGGGATATTTATATTCAGGATATGATCAATTCCAACTTGCATCATAAATCTCGGATATCACTACCACATGAAGCCACCACTTGGATCAGTGGCGCATATGATGAATGCTATGCATAAAGTCTTAAGGGAGTATATCCCTCAGTTGACCTTACCCTTTCTTGATGATGTGCTAATAAAAGGGTGCAATATCCACGAGAAGAATGAAGAGCTGAATGAGCAAGGATGTAGAAGGTTTGTGACTGATCATATTGTTGATTGTGATAGGATTTTGAGCCATCTTGAAGAAGTGCATTTGACTCTATCAAAAGAAAAGTCATTTTTTGGAGTGGAGGAAGTATTAGTTATTGGGCATATGTATGGACCATATGGGAGAAAGCCGTCACCAGCAGTAAAGATTGATGCCATAAGCAGGATGCAAGAGACATGTTCGGATGTATCTGAGGTGAGAAGATTTTTGGGTGCATGTGTTTTTTACTTGATATGGATTCTGCATTTTGCTCATGTGGCTGAATGTTTATATTAGCTCTTGAGAAAAGAGAAAAAGTTTTGGTAGTGTAAACAACATACGAAGGCAGTTTAGAAGTTAAAGAGCTTATTGATTTCAGTCCTAACACTAAAGAGAGAAAATTATGAGAATGGACAACCTATTATCCTCACTATGGATACAAGCCCAATTGGCATTGGTTGGGTAGTGGGTTAGGATGATGCTGATGGGAATAGGTATGCCATTCAATTTGGAGCAAATGTCTGCAATGAATAGCAACAACGGTATTCTCAAGTCAAAAGAGAGCTTTGGGATGTAGTGACAACCCTTATGGGTGATAGGGAGTATTTTATGGGAGCTCATGTAGTGGTAGAGAGTGATTGTCTTACTCTATTGGGCATGATAGTAAATTGCTCAACTCCTAATATTGCTATGTTACGGTGGATTGCATATATAAAGTCACTTAACCCTAATTTTCAGCATATTGCAGCTAGAGAAAACCCCATGGCTAACATGCTTTCACAAGCAAGGTTTGAAGATGAAGAGGAGTTGATGGAAGATGAAGAGGACAATGTGATAGGTGTTGAAAATGACTTTATGATAGCAGGGAATGAATATGCAGCTGTAGTTACTACATCAGGTACAATTATTGTAATTGGGATTTCAGTAGTAAGAAAGGAACTTATAGCCATAGAGAAGAGAAGGACAATAGTGAGAAAGCATAATTAATGTTATGCTTCAGTAAGAACACAATTTTTGGAAGAGTTGTATGAGGATGATTGGCTAAAAACAGGCCAATATCTTAGCCTCATGACAAAAAGGTCAAGTGGTCTAAATTTGAATTCGAAAGGATTAAAAGAAAATCTTATGGGTTTTTCTTGAAAGATAGATATTTATGGAAGTATGCAAAGAAAAAGAGAGGAGCTCCAATACGTGTATTGGGAGATGGGGGCTTCTCAACAACAAGTGATGCAGGAGTTTCATGAAAGCTTATAGGCTGGACATAGAGGAGTAGTTTGGGCACATTTTCTAATATCAAAGATAAATATTGGTGGCAAAACATGTATAAAGATGTGGAGTATTATGAGGAGTCATGAAATTTCTATTAGATGTATTCCATGGTAAAGCATAGAGATGGGTTAGAACCGAACTATCGATTGTCTATGCATTACAAATGGGTAGTTGATTTGGTTACCGTTCCTACAAGTTTATGGAATATGAGATACCTTGTCCTTGCACGAGAAGACTTGACAAATCAAGTGGAAGGATGAGCTCTTAGCACTAAAACTACTCAAGCAATTTGCATGTTCTTGTTGGAAGAAGTCTTTTGCAGGTATGGTTGTGTTGGTAAAGTGTTTGCAAATAGAGGAGAATTGGATACAAATAAGGCTCATGACTTCTTTTCATGATTGTGTATCAAGATTGCTTTAACTTTAGCCTATAATCCTGAAGCAAATGGAAAAAGTGAAAGATGTCATCAGCTTATCATTAAGGCATTAGCAAAGTCATGTAAGGGAAGGATGAAAGAGTTGCCAGGAATGTTACCCTTTGCTTTGTGGGCTGATAGGACTACTCATAGTGCAGTTATAGGATATATGCCTACTCAATTAATTTATAGACGACAACCAATCATGCTTATTGAGGAGACTATTGCTACTTGGAGTGTTCTACCATGGGAAGAGGGCCAATAGATCGACCAACAGCAAATCTTCAATGCTGAACATCTCCCCTCAACCTCCTCTTGATCTTGGAGCAATCCGGTTCATGTTGGACAAGCATCCTTCAACCGATCTTCATTCTTCTTCATGTGCATGAATTGCTCCTTAAGGGGAGAGAGAGGGAGGAGAGAGAAATACTAAAAATGAGATTTTTAAATCCTCCATTAAAATGGGCAAGCTTGCAACCATCTTGTTCCTCTCCCTACCCTGATCGAGAATCTCCCTCTCTCTCCAAATGGGTTTGAATCGGAGAGGCATCGAGAAAAAATGAGGAGGCGCATTGATGCTTCCCTCTATTTGATAGTTTTTGCATTAGTTTCAAGGCTTTTATTAAGCCTAAGGTTTAAAATATTAAAATATCCGGTTCATCTTTTTGTGTTCACACTATTCCACAAGTAGATTTTTGAATTTTGAAGGCCCAAACAAACTCCAATTTGCAATCTAACTAGACAAACGGCTTCATGGCGTCGAACTCCATCAATCTGACCTCTCCAATGTATTTCACAGCTTCTCGATCTGGTAGCTGCTTTATAATGCTGAACCTTACAGAGATTAAATGGGGGGTCAAACGATCTCCGATTGATGAACTGAGACTTGCCTTGGATTCCCAATGTTGAAATGCATCTAGAAAAACTCTAGCTTGGCCATCTGCCATAATTTGATTTTTCATGAAAATTGGCTCTTTAACGCCTCTCGGGTACTTTCCGGCTCCAAAAAAGGCTCCAACGCTCCAAGAACGTGTCCAAATCGGGTCCTAAAATCTAGCTCTCATTGGCGACCACGGGATAGGGCGACTCAGCCCGTTGAATCCCACAAAAAAATTTGCACATAAACACAACCACAAAGAGCATCAATTTGATACAAAAAATACTCAACAAAATACATCACAACTCTCACGTTACCCCTTGTCAAAACCAAGGCATGAAATCCACGAGGAGTAGGCCTAGCATAATCTGACAACAAGCCCAAAGCTAGTCACTAACTGAATGCTCCAACATGGCCAAGTTGAAAATAACTATCAAAGAGGTGATCCTAAGTGGTGGTCTGAACTACCTACCGAACTGAGGACAACTCAATCAGGAGCTCCTCCTAGGCAAGGACTCCTATAGCTTAATCAAGAAATATTGTCTTTTAGCACATTGTCCATTTAGCCTTTTATCTTCCATACTCGGGCATGTAAAAAGGAGGGAGCTGAGCGTAGTGACCCAAGGAGAACAAGGCATCTGCCTCAGGTCCTATCTCAGTATCCAAGAACCTACCAAGCCCTTGTGAGGTGATACTTGTTCCTTTTCTAACGCTCACTTTTATTTTTGCTCCAACCTTCTCTTATTCTTATTCCTATTTTTATAGCTAGCTGCCACCCCTAGGAAGACCAGGCAGCATCGGCTCCGAGTCTGACTTATCCCTAGGAACCTATCACGCCTTCGCAAGGCAATGACCAACTACTCAAGGATTTTGCTTTCTTTTCTTTCCTATTTTTTAGGGGTTAGAACGCCTTTTTACACACCTCCATATATTCATATATTTTCAGCTATTCAAAATTTTGCTTCTTTGCATCATCATTTTTTTGGCAGGCTTTTCTAACTGCCTCACACTAACAGGACCTCCTAGAACGGCCGCCTAGTAAGTCAACAGGACAGGGTCACTAGGATTGCCTTTTAAAACAGGTCTTATAGTGCCTGACAATGCCTTTGTAGGAGGCAATGACTACTCAAACCTCCCTGAGACATTCTAACCTAAACCTAGGACTTCATGCCTTGATTGTCAGTCTAACAAATGAAAATAAAGTAACCCCTTACATACACATATATCATTAATGGCTTAAGGAAAAAGACTCAGGAAGGGGAAAAAACCACCTGGAATGGCCACAAGAATCTCCTTCACAGCAAAGGATCCCTCTAGTGACTTCGTCAACCTATATGATGCAATCACTAAAATAGAAAACCATTAAACGTACCTGCACCAAACATCATTTGTTTCCTTCTTTCCCTCAATGTTGCCTTTCTTTCTACGGAGGTGTCTGCATGTTGGTGCTCTTTAGGCTGAGGGGAAGGAGGTGGTGGGACAATCTTTTCTTTGTGTGGTCCCATTTCAAAGTTCACATCCACCTCCCTTTCATGGCTTGGCTCTTCCTGCTCTTCTTCAATGAACCCGAGTGCATCCACTTCATGCAAGGTTAGGCATGCCAATAGGAGATAATGGCATTGCTATTCCAGGCTTGGGCTAACTCCACTAGGTTGTCGTGGCATCTGTAGTCTTACCTTTAGTGCTCTATGAGCCATTTGCAGTTTATTTTTTATTGCCTCTATGGAATCTCTCGCCTCTACCTGGGTGACGTCCAATAGGGTATCTAGAAAGGCGTGTTGTTGGGTGTGGAAGCTCACTTGGGTGGCTTCCGCTCTGTATTCAACAAGTATCTTTTCCTTTTCAACTTGAGCAAGACAGTGTGCCAAGGCTTTGAAACTTTTTTCGTTTTGATTGGCCCATTCTTCTGCCCTCTTGTTCATATCTTTGAGGCTTTTCCCCTACCTCTGGGCTAGCACTGTCAGCCTTTGTTCTTGATCTTCCATTTCTGCCTTTAGCTTTTGCTGATCTTCCTATGCTGAGGCAACCTCTTCAGTCAGTTTCTTCACTTCTCTTTCGTACATGAAAACTCTCTCCTCCCTTAGCTCCTTCAGCACTTATGTGGCTTTAGTGATTTTCTCCATTTCAACTTGTAGATATTCGTAGCGTGCTATAATCTCTCCATTGTGCTATTATAGGCGTTGTATGGCTTTGGTTTCTTCATTCACTCTGCTTGCCATTCCGCTTCTATCTCTTCTTTGTCAAGATTGTGGGAGAGAAGGAAGGAGTCTCACTTGTAGCTTTCTTGCTTGCACAACGGGGGAATACACACAAAGGTGGAGGCTGAAAACAGTTTTCCTC
Organism: Lygodium microphyllum; assembly: GCF_053477565.2. Lineage (NCBI taxonomy): Eukaryota > Viridiplantae > Streptophyta > Polypodiopsida > Schizaeales > Lygodiaceae > Lygodium > Lygodium microphyllum. The sequence goes on along the minus strand of NC_141160.1, from coordinate 57,731,051 downwards.
TTCTTAGTTGTGTAAGCCAAAAAAAACTCTCATACAAAGAAATAGAAGAACCCTATATATGGGTCTCAAACCAAACTCAACTAACTAAGGTGGCATACTAACTGAGCCACGAACTAGACTAGATAAGGATAGTTGTCATGTAGCTATTATTCATGGGCGGTGTACCAACCGCGTTTGCAACTGACAAGTCGGTGACATAAATACACAACGGTCACCCTGGCGTATTACGAGTGGAGCTCGATATCTCAACACTCCCCCTCGAGCTCAATCCCAATTCCTGCACACCAAGCAGGTCTCTGAACTTGCGCAGCTTCTCTGCGCCCAATGCCTTTGTGAATATGTCAGCTACCTGATCCTTTGTGCTGACATAAACTAGATAAATAAGACCTAGTAAAACCCTCTCTCGCACATAGTGATAATGCACCTCAATGTGCTTTGTTCTAGCATGATAGACTGGGTTATTTGCCAAGTGTATACTACTCATGTTATCACAATAAATGACAACTGGCCCATCTGTAGAGACTGATGCATATCATAAAGTAGCTTATGCAACCAAGCTACCTCACATGCAGCCATTGCTGCACCCCTGTACTCAGCCTCTGTGCTCGACAAGGCAACTGTAGGCTGTTTCTTGCTGCTCCAAGTGACTGCAGCACTCCCAAAAGAGAACACATATCCATTGGTAGATCGTCTATCAAAAATACTACCAGCCCAATCAGCATCAGTGTATCCATGCAACTGTATCTGAACCCCAGTCTCATAAAATAGTCCATACTGCAATGTGGACTCCACATACCTGAGTATGCGTCTAGCCGCATCCAAATGTGGTTTCCTTGGAGCCTGCATAAACTGACTTACCAATCCAACGGCATAGCTCAAATCTGGCCTGGTAATAGTCATATAAATCAAACTTCCTACTATGCGTCTGTACATAGTAGGGTCTTCTAGAAGCCCACCTGCATCTGTGCTCAGCTTCACATTCTGCTCCAAAGGAACTGAAATAGGCTTACAACCTGTCATCCCATATTTGGACAGCATGTCCAATCCATACTGTATCTGCAAGAGCTGTATCCCACTTGGTGATCTAATCATCTCAATGCCCAAGAAGTAACACAGCTCTCCCAAATCCTTCATCTCAAACTTTTGCTTCAATAGCATTTTCACATGAAGGATATCTTCATCACTGTCACCTGTCATAATCAAATCATCAACATAAATGACAAGTAGCATAATACCTTTCTCTGTTTTTCTCACATAAAGTGAGAAATCTGCCTTGAAAATCTGAAAGCCAATAGTGACAAGATACTGTCCTATCTTGTCAGACCATGCTCTAGGTGCTTGCTTCAAGCCATACAAGGCTTTCTTCAACCTGCAAACAAACTCAGGATGAATAGCATACACATAACCTGGTGGCTGCTCCATATAGACCTCTTCTTGCAAATCACCATGCAAGAAGGCATTCTTTACATCCATCTGATGTAAAGACCATCCCTTTGATGCAGCCATAGCAATGACTACTCTTACGGTTGCCATCCTTGCAACCGGACTGAATGTTTCTTCATAGTCAATGCCATATGTTTGTGCATACCCCTTGACTACTAATCTTGCCTTGTATTTGTTCACAGAACCATCTACATTGTGCTTCACTTTATAAACCCACTTACAGCCAATTGCATTTTTACCTTTAGGCAAAGGTACCAATTCCCATGTAGCATTTGCTTCCAAAGCATCCATTTCTTCATCCATGGATTTCTCCCATTTTTCTTTTCCCATGGCTTGCTCAAAAGAAGTGGGTTCTGGTTCCTGTATCACTTTGACCATATATGCATAGTGAATGGCTCTAAATCCATCATATTTCAGCCTATCCACAGGATACCTGGCTCTCGTAGACCTGCGCAAAGTAGGTTCACTCCCAGTGCTCTCAAAACATCCCTGGTCTTCCTTACTCCAGGTGTAACAATAGAAGGTATACCCAACTCATCATCAATGCTCTGCTCTGAGCCACTGGATTCACCATCCACATAAGAGTGACTTGCATTCACATCAAACATGGGCTGATCAACCTTCTCTTTTCCTTTTCGTGATATCTGCACACCACTATCTGCATTGCTTTGAGAAGATTCTCCTGATCTCAATCTGCCTGTCCATGGTGAAGAATGTGAACCACTACTAGAGGACACTCCAGGTCCACTAATATTTTGTGACTGGTGCTGTGAATTCTGTGCAGCATTACCATTTTGTGCATCTACATCATCAATCACATTTACTAGTTTATACCAGCTACTCATCTCATAAAAAACAACATCTCTACTCACTGTAAACTTATGAGTAGAAGGGTTATAGCATCTATACCCTTTTTGCTGTAGAGAGTAACCAATAAAGATGCACTTCTCAGCTTTTGGATCCAACTTGGATCTCAACTCATCTGGCACATGTACATAGGCAATGCAACCAAAAATTTTCAAATGAGAAATATCTGGTTTCCTACCAGTATACCTCTCCTCTGGAGTCATCCCATGTATTGCTGCAGTGGGAGTCCTGTTCATTATGTAGACTGCTGTAGCAACTGCTTCAGCCCAATAAAAATCTGGCAAGTCTTTTTCGTTGAGCATGGCACGAGATACCTCCCCAATATGCCTGTTTTTCCTTTCTGCAATTCCATTTTGTTGTGGGGTATGACTGCATGAATATTGCTGCTTTATGCCATGCTCCTGCAGGGACCTTGCAAACTCATTTGAGAGGTACTCTCCCCCTCCATCTGACCTTAGGCATTTTATCTGCATGCCTGTTTCTTTTTCAACCATAGCTTTAAGAGTTTTGAAGTGCCCAAAAACTTCACTTTTCTTTTTCATAAAATACACCCAAACTTTTCTGCTATAGTCATCAATAAAAGTGAAAAAATAATGACAGCCTCCAAGAGATGCAGCTTTAGTAGTCCACACATCAGAGTGGATTAATTCCAATGGCTTCTCACTCTCTTGAACATGTCTAGGAAATGGTTTCCTTGCCTGTTTTCCAAACTGACAGGCTCCACATACCTTATGCATTTCTGCAACCTTAAATTTGGGCAATCCTGCAACAATATTTTGGGCCTGCATTGATTTAAGTCGCTGTACATTAACATGACCAATGTGTTTATGCCAGATATCAATATCTGCAACTACACCGGTCCCATGTGCAAACATTGCTGCACTCAATTCAGGCATGTCTGCATCCAACGTAAACATTCTGCCCTTCTTCTTTCCTTTTGCTATCAAGCGACCTTTATTTTTCATATCCTCAACAAAGCATCCATGAGGATTAAATCTGACCTGCAAGCCCTGCTCAACCATTTGACCAACAGAAACCAGATTCTTGGTGATATTCGGGACATGAAATACATCTGACAGGTATTTCTTTTTCCCATCCTGCATAGACAAAGGAATTTTTCGAATCTGCACAATAGGATGTGCAGTATCATCACCAGTCTCCACAAATCCTGGTTTTTCCATTTTCCTTGCATCCTCCATCCATTCTGCATGACCTGTCATGTGGTTTGATGCACCTGAGTCAACATACCATACATCATTGCTTTCTTCTGCACTTGTCACAGAATTGTTCATGTGCTGCACCATAAACAAATGCTCATTTCTGTCATCACCCTGTCTACTAGAAGATGCATAATTCCCTTGTTGCAGTTTTCCATTCATGATGTCATTCTGCTTTTTATAGCAGTCTTTAGCCATATGACCCATTTTACCACAGTAGTAGCATTCAACATTACTGTTTGCATTTTGGCCTCTTTGCCATCCACCACGACCTCTTTGGCTCCCCCTGCCTCTAGAGTTACCACGTCCTCCTCCATAGGACTGGTTTTCTTGAGTTTGGTGCATATTCTGATTTCTACCAGGGCCTCCATATCGGCCTCCTCTACCTCTGCCTCTACCTCTTCCAGCATTTGAGTAGAAGACAGCTTCTTTTGAAGTTCCCCCTAAAGAAGATGCACCACCATTTCTCTGCTTCTCAGAAATTAGAAGAGCAATCAACTCCTCAAAATCAGGAAATCTTCCACGGACGGAAATGGATGTTCGGAACTGTGCATAATCCTTTCCTAGACCATTCAAGGTCACAGAAACTAAATCATCATCTTCCACTGGCGACCCAATGGAAGCAAGTGCATCTGCAATCTTCTTCACCTTCATGTGGTAGTCGTTGATGCTCATATTTTCTCTTTGCACATTGTGCAACTCTTGCTTGAGCTGCATTTTCCTGGCTTGCGTATTTGTGCTATACATTTTTGACAAAGTATCCCATGCCTCCCTTGGCGTACTTGCATCCTGAATATGCACAATCATAGAGTCTGAAATACTGATAGACAGCCAGTACATAACTTTCCTGGCTCTCTCACGCCATGCTTTGAATGCCTGCATTTGCTGTTGATTGGGAACATCAGGAAGAACTGGTTCTTCTTCATTTCCTGCAACAAATTCCCAATATCCTTTTCCCATAAGGAAATTCGTCATTCTAAACTTCCATGCTTGGAAGTTGTTCTTGTCAAGCTTTTCAGTTACAATCTGTGAAAGAGAATCAGACGCCATTACAGAACACTGCAAAAAATTCTGTCACTGCAAAAAACACAGCTTCACCCTCACAAGGGAAAATCTGCAAAACTGGCGAAAGTGGTATTTGACCACACAGTCACTTCCTAGTGACGATTTTGCATCAACAGGCAACAAGGATGATTCTGTAACTCCCAATGTCTCTGCGCATAAGCATACAATGCGATTTCTACAGTAACTTTTCACTGACCTGTAGAACAGTGGCTGCACAGCATAAAACTGGGCCTTTTCCTGAGTGCATGCAGAAAACTTCCGCCTCCAAAATAGGCCCCGAAATGGCCTCAAATCAAAAAAACAAGGTCGCCGAGGGCCAAAGCCCTTGCCCGCAGCATATACTGCCCTCTTGCTTCACCGCGAAAGGCGTCTCAACCTGAGACAATGCACTCCTGCACTTTTCGGCTGTGCTACCTGCAGAGATCTGCTCCCAAAACAGAAAATGAAAGCAACATTGCTCCTCTTACCAGAACGCCGCGAGCTTGGCTTGCTTTCTTGAGCTCCTTACCACGAACAAGGCTCTGATACCATGTCAAGATTGTGGGAGAGAAGGAAGGAGTCTCACTTGTAGCTTTCTTGCTTGCACAACGGGGGAATACACACAAAGGTGGAGGTTGAAAACAGTTTTCCTCTTCTTAGTTGTGTAAGCCAAAAAGAACTCTCATACAAAGAAATAGAAGAACCCTATATATGGGTCTCAAACCAAACTCAACTAACTAAGGTGGCATACTAACTGAGCCACGAACTAGAGTAGATAAGGATAGCTGTCATGTAGCTATTATTCATGGGCGGTGTACCAACCGCGTCTGCAATTGACAAGTTGGTGACATAAATACACAACGGTCACCCTAGCGTATCACGAGTGGAGCTCGATATCTCAACATTCTTTAGCTTGTAGTTGCTCCTTCAGCTCGTGCACTTTTTTTTGGGCCATGGCTATTTGGCATGTTTTCTCCAACTGGGATGCATCCATGGCCTCTTTTTCAACTTCTAGCTCTATCATTGCGATTCTCTTCTCCTCCTTGGCTTTCTCTAATTAAGAGAGGATATCCTTGACATACTCATCATAGTCTTCAAGCAGCCTCTCTGGTAGGGACGGAGGTCATGGAACCTGCCACCTTCTGCCTCTTTGGGTCTTGCCTCGACTCAGCGTCTACTAAAGCCGACCTTTTGGTTCCTAATAGGGGGTTTTCTTCTCTTGCTCCTTGGCTCATCTCTTTATTCACAAAGTATTGGACCCAAGCCATTAGGTTATTGGCGTCCACCTGGGTCGTCAAGTGGAGATGGTGGTGGTGGTGGTGGTGGCAGGCATCAGGAGAACGAGAATGGAGGTGATTGGGGCCTTGCCCTTGCCTTCTTGCACTACAGGTGGCACAAACTCTAGCACTTGGATGCTTGAGCTTGACACTTTGCTCTGATTGGGCTTGCCGGTTTCAACTCGTCATGCTTGGACTACTGCTCTATGGACCTACGCATGGCGAGAGCCATGTCTTCCTCCTCCTTTTTTCTCAACTCCTCCTCCTCTTCCTGCTTTCTCCTTCTTTCCTGCTCAACCTTTTTGGACTCCCTGCAGGCCTTTTGCAAGTTTGCATTTTCTTGTTTCCTCCTCTTCTCTTCTTACTATTCTTGTGCAATTTTCTTCTTTGTCTTCTTAGCCTTTACTTGGCTAGTTTGCTCTTGTTGTTCCTAGTCTTCTTCTTCCTCACTCAGTGTCCTTTCACTGGAGACTGCACCTCCTATTCCTGGTGAGGTGGTGACCTGCTTGGCGTTTCACCTATTCTTTCTCCTACTTCTTCCTGCCCTTGCCCCAAGGCTTTCTTGATGATCGCGATGAGGACCCCATGGAATCCAATGGTTGTAGCCTTCGAAGATGAAGCTTTTCTTTTAGCTTTGGTGGCCGGAGATTCTCCTCCAGTAGTCTGTCCTCCCATTGCCAAGGCTTTCGCTGAGGTCTCAATGGTCTTCCTCACAAAACCATTGAGGTTCACCTCATCCAACAACCTTTTATGCAACGCTCTCTAGTAGGGGATGTTGATGCCGCTCATGATGGTGTTGTATCTTTGACTAGAAAACAACGCGTGCACCATTTTGGCTTGGAGTTGGATTTCAGAGTCAGGGATATCTGCCAAGATGATGCCATCATTGGTGTGGACTTTTACCTTGTCCATTCCTACCAAGGCATATATATCTCTTTTTGTCTTCCTCTCTACTTTTTTTGCCAAGCCCAATGCCTTTTTCACCAGCTTCGGGGTCAATTCAATCTACACCTGACGAGTTCCCTCTCTCTCATGCACAGACAATGCCGCGGTTCTTGTGGAAAGTCCTCAAGAACTCTGCACAGTGGAAATAGTCCACCCCCTAGCTTACTGCTTCCATGTATGTTTGTAGATTGCATTGCTTGATGATATGCCTCATGGCCAACTCTTCAATGACCACATCTTCTAGGTTAAGATATGCTAAAACTTGAACTGGTTGAAGGCTCGTGTTTCCATCGAAAGCCCATATTTTGCTTATTCTTCCTTTGAAAAAGGAAAATTTCCAACCTTTTCTTGGCTTGCCATGATGGGTGCCTGTCATGAAGCCATATTCACCATTAGTGTTTTTCAGAATAATTACAAGCAATAGGACTCAACAACTACATACTTGTTGAGCTAAAATACTTGAGTGTAGAAGTAGACTTTTTCCTCCTAGTAGTTTATTGATTTCAAATTTTATTGACCTTTTTCTCAATCACAAGTTGTTGCATTCTACTCTTGCAATGTGTGCTTTTCCTTTATTGTTTTCCTTGTGTGTTTGGTTTGATTCACCTTACCCCCTCCCCCTTCTAAAATAAGAAGAATCCTTCCTAGGATTAAAGGGTTAGAGGATGAAGGCCCTTTAGCACACAATCTTAATGTTTTACTTTCACATGAACTAGGCGAAGAAAGTTGGATTATATTCTAACTTAGCATAGCTATCCATATCAAAAGGGTGGATGCCTACATGCATAATGTAAGTGAGGACATCAAGCAAGAAGTCACCAGAGTCCACTTGGCTAGCAACATGTAACTCCTCCTTAGTGAGGATGCGATGTAAATAAGGGTGTCCCTTAATGTGTTCTTCGAGGGGTCGATTACGGAGGGTAGTCAACACCCTATAGGAAGTTGGAGTGACATAGGCTGGGTCATATTCAAATGCCTTGATTACATGTTGTTGTTCAGCGTTGGTCATTATTTGGCATCCCTCTAGCTCCCATTGCAATCGTAGAGTGTACTATTTTTGCAAGAAGGAGGAGTCGTTGTCAGCAAGCTGCTGCAACTTCTTGATTTCCTAGTTTGTGGCCATGATCGTGTTCTTGCTATATGATGTAATGAGATATGTAATGAGATGCTGTTTGATTGCTTGTTCCTTGGATATATTGGTTGCAATTAACTCCTCAACTGCTTCAAAATCTTTAACGAATATGAATTCCAACTGCTCCCAAGAGCAAGGGAGTATTCATACTTCCATCACTATAGGTTCTTCCAAGAGGCCTAAGTCTAGTCAATCATAGATTTTGGCCAATGTCATGAAAGTAGCGTCCAAGCATCGGAGGCAAGCAAACAAGTCATCCCAAATATTTTAAGCTAAATCAACGGCCAAGGTTAGAATTGATTGCTACTCATAAGAGGGCCTAAGCCCGGTGGGTGGTTGAGGCTTGACAAAACTAGAGAGTTCAACAAATAATGGTTGTAGCATGGTTAGCTCCTTAGGTTTTAGCTTGGCCTCATGTTCGATGGGTTGGGTTGTAGTTGCGGTTTTGGTGCTACTAGAAGCATCTGAGGTCTGAGGGGTATCATCAGTGCTAGAATTGGGCATTTTGTTAGTAGCAAGTTGCAATTTTGGGCTATAGATTGGTTTAGGCACTACCTCATCGTTTTGTGTGGTCAAGCTCGAGGGTGGCATTTGAGTAGAAATTATGGTTGTTTTTGGCTTTAGGTAGCCAAATCCATGGATTACCCTCATAGTAGCCCTACGCTTGCAACAAGATTTTGGAGACCCATCATGACTTGACTATGCATCTTTTTTTATAGGTTCTTCTTGGCATCCTAGATTTTGAGTGTGGGCCATTAGCCTTGTGAGGCCATGGGTTGTTGTTCCTAGGTGGTGGCCCTTACTACTTAGGTACCCATTTCAACTGGGGTTCATGGGCTTCAACGTTGGGTTCAGTGGGTTACTGGCATTGAGGCTTGGCAGGTTGTGACGAGTCATGACCCCTCTCCTTAGTCTTGACGATGGGTTTCTCTATCAGTGGCTTTGCGGACTTGGAAGGAGTCACATTGCCCTTGCTAAAAGTTGTAACTATGCGGATGTTACCCACGGCTAGGTGGATGTGCTGCAACTTGTAGTCAACATTGCAATGAGCTTGCTTCTTAAAGGTTCGTCTTAACAATGAATTTGTGCCTACAACTTTAATGTTTGGCAAGACATAGAATATTATTGGCATGCTTTTAGACTCAATAGAAATTGCAACCTTCCATTTTTCCAAAAGTTTGTAGGGTTGACCTCCATAAGGGGTGAGCTTAGCATTGATGGGATGTAGTTTTGGTTTGCCCATTTGGGTCCAATGGTCATGGGTCAAGACATTAAAATCAGCTCCCTCATCAATCAATGCATTGATGGTGCATGTGTGCTTAGCAGTGACCGTCATGCTTAGGTAAGCTGGTTCCATTGCTTCCTCATCCTCAGTGTCCAATTTAGTGATAGTGGCTACTCGTATGTGGACAGGGGGTGTTGGCATTGGGGGCTCATGCAATGGGTGCATAGGAGGAAAATACTTCTTCATACTGCTACCATTGAAGAAGCCTCTACCCTCGCCCTCTAGGGTTTTGAGTTCTACGTTGCTAGTTCCGGTGATGGTTCAAACCTTAAAAGGTCCTGGCCCCCAAAACTTTAGTTTTTGCTTATGTCCTTTGACTGAGTATAATAGTATTAAGTCACCCTATTTGAAGTTGCACTGCTTAACATGCTTATCAAACGAGCTTTTGCATCTTGCCTTCTGCATATGAGTGCATGGGTGGCTAGAAGCTAGGTTTCCAATAAGCGTTCGAGTTCAATCAAGCATTCCATCCATGCCTCCTTCCCATCCCATCTTTCTTGAAGGGCTATCTTGAGGCTTGGTACGAAGAATTCCAAGGGAAGGATTGCCTATGTACCATATGTCAATCTAAAGGGGGCCCATCTTGTAAGTCATGCGGTAGGCCCACAAGGCTGCCATCAGCTTGTCATCCCAATCATTGTGTGAAGTAGAGATGAATTTGGTTAAGATGTTTATCAAGACTTTATTTGTGGATTTTGCCAGACCATTTTCTTGAGGGTAGTAAGGTGAGGATTTTGGATGGATAATTAGAAAGGGGAGGTGAGCTATCACTTCATTGATGAAGTGTATGCCTTGGTCGCTAACTAGTTTGATGGGGCAGCCAAATCATGAGATCACTTGCTCCTATAGGAACTTAGTAGTGGTTCAAGCGTCATTCTTTCTCATAGCTCATGCTTCTGCCCATTTTGTCAGATAATCGGTAGCCACAATGATGTACTTGACTTGTGAATACTATGACGTAGGACTAATGGGTCCGATGAAGTCAATCCCCCATTTCTTGAAGGATTATCGTGCAATAATTGGGGTTACCTCCATGTGATCCTTAAAAATCGGAACTTTAGTCCTTTGGCACTCATCATAATGCTTCACAAATTGTGTCGCATCTCGAAAAAGGGTGGGCCATCACATCTAGTGGGATTGCAACACTTTGTGGACTGTCGCGTCACCATTGAAATGTCCTCCTACAATTCTGCCATGTCCTGTCTTGCCCCAGCCTATAAAGTTGGCTCAAGCACTTTATAGGGTTGGATCTTCAGAATGAGCCACATGAGTCGGGCTTTCTTTATCAGCCATTCCATTAGTCCATGCTCAAGCACATCTATAAGGTTGGATCTTTAGAATGAGCCACATGAGTCGGGCTTTCTTTATCAGCCATTCCATTAGTCCATGCTCAAGCACTTGAATGGTGTCATGTCAACTCTAAACAAATCATTTTCGTTGGATAAGCAGAATAGATGTGCATCTGGTAGTTCATCCACAATGCCTTGTCTAGTCGCTTCTCCCGTGGGGATACAAGACAAATGGGAAGCCGTGTAATGCTATTTCCCTTTATGCGCCACCATGGAGAAGTCAAACTCCAAAAGTAGAAGAAGCCATCTAGCGATGTGTCCTGTAGCGCATGGTTTGTTAACAAGATACAACAAGGCTTGATGGTCAACAAAGAAAGTAAAAGGCATAGCCAAAAGATAATGTCAAAATTTCTTTATGAAAAACACCATGGCCAAGCCCTCTCTCCATTGTCGTATAATTCATTTCAGTCTCAGTGAGTTGTCTACTAGCAAAGCTTACTGGGTAATCCAGGTTGTGTTCACCAGGTTGGCACAACTAGCTCCTACCAACGAATTTCGAAGCGTCGATGTGCACATGAAACGAGAGTGTCCAATCTAGGGCTTGTAGAATCGGTGTTGTGGTCAGAGCCTTTTTTAGCTCCTCATACACGCATTGGCATTCCTTGGTCCATTTGAATATAATCAATAGCTTGTATAGAGGTTTAGCAATCAATGCATAGTTTAACACAAACCATCGATAATACCCTATATGTCCTAAGAAGCACTGAACGCCCTTGTAATCAGTTGGGGATGGAAGATCGACAATGACCTTGATCTTCAAGAAATCTGTGGCAATGCCATTCTTTGACACCATGTGTCCTAGGATACATCCATGCTTCACCCAAAACTAGCACTTCAAGGGGTTTAATGAGAGACAATATAGTCGACATCATTCAAAGACCTAAGTGTTCTCGCCAAGTAGAGTGAACACACAAGTCATCCACGAAGACCTCTAACTCCTTCCTTAGCATGTCCTTGAATATTGTACACACTAGTCATTGGAAAGTGGTTGGAACATCAATCAATCCAAAAGACATGACTATGTGGGTAAAGACTCCCCATTCAGTGGCGAATGCAGTCTTATGCCTATCGTTGGGATGCACTTGCGCCTGATTGTATCCAGAGAAACCATCCAAAAAAATATAGGCCTCTCTTCTATCTACTCTCTTAAGCATGTGCTCGGTCTACAATAGTGGGTAATTATCTATCTTTGTAGCTGTGTTTACCTTCTTGTAATTGATACACACTCTAAACTTCCCATTCTTCTTTAGTATGATGACTATGGGTGAGACCCAGTCCATGTGTTCAATTTCATAGATGAATCCCACTCTCATTAGTTTTTCAATTTCTTCCTTAACAACGTGAGCATGCTTTGGATTCATGGGATATAGTTGCTTCTTGGCAAGCATTGCGTCAGGTGTCATGGGTTTGTTGTGAGTCACCACACTCAGGGCTACCACTTTGAGCTCTTCTAGGGACCAAGCAAAGACATCTATATACTCTTGCAGGAGAGTAACAAGACTTGCTTCATCTTGCTCAGCCAAGCTAGCTACTATAAAGACAGGTCATGGGCTAAATTGACCTCTTTGACCTTGGCGGGTCCCTCAATTGGTTTACTTGCTTGTCCCTGTCATTTGGCTCAGAGCAAGATTACCACCCTATCTCCCTTTTTGAACTTCATGAATCACTTAGATAGGTCTTACAGTTTTTGTTGCTCTTCTGTCTTCGTTTCTTTGCTCTCAACATCCGTCGTTTCTTCCTTAACCATCAGCGTCGTAGGTGGACGGGTAGGTCCCTCTTAGTGCATCTAATATTGGGAGGCTGAGGTATTTTAGTGTCACTATCTGAGGTAACTTCTAATTTAGAATCAAACTCTCCGTCTTTGCTAGAAGAGGGGCTCCCTCCTGGTGGTCATAGCTTAGAAGGTGAGTTTGTTTGCAGCAGTGGTGCGTCACTTGGTAGGGCTAGGCCTGCCTGCTCATAGTTGATTGCACCTGTGTGCTCCAACCAAGTTTGATTGCAGTCCTTGTGTTAGACTCCTTTCACTACTTGAAGGGCACTCTACTTGCGTGGTCTGGGGTCTACTCGTATATGCTCAATCATACGTCCCCCAATGTCGTACTCTAGGGTATCGATTTCCTTGTCACTCTCATCACTGAAGGAATAATAGTCATCATATTCGTTGTCAAAGCTATCTTTGTCCGATTGCTCATCATTCTCCAGGTTCTGACATATCTCTTTTTGCTAGCTGAGGATTAAGGCCCAATTGTACCTCAAGTTTAAATCATGAACCTTGGACCATCGCCAATTAGGCACATCCAAGAGATTTTGGAGTGGCTTGAGGTTTGTTGCTGGATTGCCAGCCAACTTGTTGCTCAAGTACCCTAGAATCTCTAGGAGCTCTCATCTATTATTTGGGACTCAGAATGTAATAAGGTTGGTTCTTCCATTTAGGCTTCCATTCATCATAAAGAATGGCACTAAGGGTGTGTCCTTGGATTTGTCGGTTGCCTTGATGGCTTGTTCGTACTCCTAAATGTTTCAGAACGGTAGGTCAATGGTAGCAAGATCATGCATCCAGTCTCACTCATCCTCAGGGCATGAGGTATACTTGGTAAGGGGCCCATAGGATCCCCTAGTCTATTCGTCGCTCTTCAACATGGTGAAGATGGCATCTAGGTTGACCAGCATAGTCTTCCAAGTGTCCATCTCTAATCTTACAACCTCTATTCGATTTCCTAAGAAGATAAGACAGTTGCCTCAGTCTTCTATGGCTCTCGCATTACGCATCTAGGGTCGGCCTAGCATGATGTCATAGTCCACTCCCTTCATGACTATAAAGTCAACTGAGAATTGAATTCATGCAATATTCATTGGCCAATTTTTCAACATTCCACACGGTTTCACCTTTATTCCGTTAGCCAGAGTGACGTTGAACCTAGCAATCTCAACCGATGGGTTACCCTAAGTTTGAAGTACTACATGGCTTAGCACACTCACTCCTGCCCCTGTATCTACAATTCCTTTTCTTGTAACATCCCCCAAAGCTAGGACTGGCAGGATGCATGCATTTTTGTGCCTTCCCAAAAAGCATTGAGATGTAAGGACTTAGGCATGGAGTGTAGCGTCACACTCGGTATTTGAATTTTTGCATCTTGCTCAGGCAAGTCTATGGTAATTGGCTCTTTTGGTTCTTCAACCCATTGCTTAAGCTCTATCCATAGCATTGGATGCTGCCTAAGTAGGTCGCCTAAGCCTAGAGTTATAAGGGTGGTCAACTATGTATTGAGGAGGTTGCTAGTCACTTGATGAGAGCTAGATTTTAGGCCCCGATTTGGACCCGTTCTTGGAGTGTTGGAGTCCATTTTGGAGCTGGAAAGTGTCGGAGAGGTGTTAAAGAGCCAATTTTCATGAAAAATTAAATGGTGGCATATGACCGAGCTAGAGTTTTCCTGGATGCATTTCGACATCAGGAATCCAACGCAAGTCTCAGTTCGCAATCGGAGATTGTTTGACCCCCCATTTAATCCCCGCAAGGTTCAGTATTATAAAGCAGCTACGGGATCGGAAAGCCGTAAAATGCGTGGGAGAGGCCAGGTTGATGGAGTTTGATGCCACGAAGCCATCTGTCTAGTTGAATTGCAAATTGGAGTTCATTTGGGGCCTTCAAAATTGAAAATCCCACTTGCGGGACAGTGTGAACACAAAAAGATGAACCAGTTATTTTAACGTTTTAAACCTTAGGTTTAATAAAAGCCTTGAAACTAATGCCAAAACTATCAAATAGAGGGAAGCGTCAATGCACCTCCTCATTTTTTCTCGATGCCTCTCCGATTCAAACTCGTTTGGAGAGAGAGAGGGAGATTTTCGATTAGGGCAGGGAGAGGAATAAGATGGCTGCAAGCTTGCCCGTTTTAATGGAAGATTTAAAATTTTCATTTTTTTAGTCTTTCTCTCTCCTCCCTCTCTCTCCCCTTAAGGGACAATTCATGCACATGAAGAAGAATGAAGACCGGTTGAAGGATGCTTGTCCGGTGTCGTGATGTTATGAGGACACAGTGTGAAAAAGTATGGAATGCATCATCATCCGACTTCTTTATTGATCTAGAGAGTCAATGTGATCTAAGCCATTAGTACTAGTGTGAGTTGCATGGATTATCCAAAAATACTAGATTTTTGGATAATTTTAGCTTATTTTTGATATTATTGATGCCAGGAGGCATATTACACGGTGGATTCCGTGAGGTTTTACGGTGGATTCCGTAAACTTTTATTACCGGGGTTCATACACAAAGTGGATTCTTTGTGCGAGAAGTCGATGGGGATGCCTATCCTTTTCGGGAGTTTTGTTAATTTTATGTGTACATGGGTGATTCCATAGAGGGTGATTCTGCAAAATACATATTTAATTAATAAACGTTTATGAGTTTAGAGTGCGCACTCGTGATAAATTAAGGCTAGGATTGATTTCTAACCAATTAATTTATTTATGTAGCTGAAGACTGCTAGGTATTCACTTTTTTTGGTTTAATTGTATTATTTTACTAATGATTGTGAATGCTTCAGTTGATGTGTAGAGATAGTAGCGGTGGCAGTGGAAAGCATTGGAGGATAGCGTGTATTCAAGTTATCGTCAATATTTTGATGGGCGCGTATCTTAGGCATGGCGCCTATATTTTGTCATGCTTATTTATCAAGGCGCTTGATATTTATTTATTATTTTTGTATGTGCATGGGCGCAGATTTAGATATTTGTATTTGGACATTGTATTTGGGTACGCCTGACTTCTTGGGCGCCCATTAGCTTTATTTCTATTTGGCACAAAAGAAAACTCAAAAGCTAAAGCGTGCTATTTTATAATTTGGGCTATTATTTGAGCTTGAAGATGATTAATACATAAAATACATGCTTTGTGGAGCGCTCACACAAGGCATGGGGGGAGATTGCACCCAATTGGTCTCTTGTTCATGTCGTGCAAGCTTTCTACCTTGATTTGTGTGCAAAAAGTAGAGTTCTTTTGTTCTTGGGGACCTTCTGACTCTCATTATGCACGGTTACGGCATCCGATCTGTGCACCAGTGGTATCAGAGCGAAGCTGAGATTGAGAGCTTCCAATCGCTTACCATCTTGCGCAAAGGTGGAGCTCCTGGAATGATCGAGCTCTACAGTCAGTTTCATCGCGAACAATCGATACTGGTGTGTTCCTGGCAGTCAAGAACCCCTATCTGCATCCTCTGATCGCGAAGGACCAGCCTGTGGAGGTGGAGGACCATGTAAACATCTCCTTCTTCAAGTTGTTTTGAACCAGACTAACAATAAGCTTCCATATCCAAAAGCTTAAAAGCTTTATATCAAAGTTTATTAAGCTTAAGTGATAAGCTTTATAAGAAGCTTATAAAAAGCTTCAGCCACAAAAATTTGTCACTGGGCGGCAGCGGCATCTTGACGTTAGAATCGGCACAAAAAATGCCCCCTTCCTAAAATTGAATTCGTGATTAGTCAGATTTCTTAAAGCTTAGTCACATAAGCTTCTAAATCATCTAAGTCCTCCAAGTTCTTTTACTTCTCCAAGTTCTGCAAGTCACAGAAGTCACTACCGACTTACTCAATAACTCCCATAAAGACTGCTCATATGCAGAAGCACAGAATTCGTTTATTGCTCTCTCGAAGACACTGTTCCTATTTGCAGACTTGCTGAACCAGTTTCAGTAAATGTAGAAGTTCATACGTAGGTCATACGAAGATTATACGCCATTTTTACGAAGATAACGAATACCGCAATTGCAAAAGAGAAAGACTATAAAAGCCAAACAAAATTATAAGACTTGTATACCTGCCTTTGAGCTACGCTCATCCCGCTAATCAGATTTCGAGAGTGTGAGGTCTTTTGGATTTTACATGATGACGAAACAACACATGGACGATTTAATGGGCTGAAGGTGATTTACCCAAACCAACGATGGAACAAAAGTTGGATTTGATTATGATGCAGCTCGATGAAGAGCGAAGAGCCCGACAAGCTTTGCAAGCTCAATTGGCCAATTTGCAACGATCTACCACCGACAAAGATGGACTGCAACCTGAAGATCTTATACGATGTACCATCGATGCGACACTTGAAGCCCAATCCATCCACAAAGAAATAAAGATAAGTTAAAGAAACTTCAAATTTCGTACTTTCAATGGATCTTGAGATGCAAAGACTGTACTTGCATTTATCAGTCAGTTTGATGATTACTTTCATGAAGAGACATATGCTGAGAAAGACAAAATTAAATGTGTCACTAACCATTTAGTCGATCGAGCATCTCTATGGTGGACTGTGGTTCGCAAGAGCATTGATTGTCCCACTACTTGGGAGAGTTTCCAAAAGAAGTTTTTGCAGAATTTTCTTCCTCCTCAATTCCATGAAAAAGCCATAAAGCAATGGGATCTTCTACAGCAAAGAGATCGTGAACCTATTTCCTAATGCACTGAACGTTTTTGGAATGCCCTATTGCAACTACGCATGCTCGTAGATGTACCTGAAGCGACTCACAAACGCAAGTTTATGTCTGGCTTACTTGGACATTACTATGCTGAAGTCAATATGTTCAAGCCAACAACCCTTGAAGATGCAATTTCCTTGGCTCATGACACTGAAGACAAGATTCGCGGAAGAGACAAGCGACCACAACAATTTCAAACTAATGATAACTATGGTTCCAAGCAATTCAATTCAAATTTTAGAAGATTCAATCAAAGTCGTTTTCTTCCATCTTCATTCCGTAAGTCTTGGACACGACTACCTGATTTGCCATCAAATACCAATCCAAACCCTAAGCCATCCTCACAGCCAAATCCTAATATTCCTAAACTTTCTGCCATTACCAACAATGTATCTAAAGCCAAACTAATAGTTTGTTACAAATGCCATTAACCTGGACATCTAGCAGCCAATTGTCAATCGAAAAAGCCACCTGTCCATATCAATTATCTTGGAGCAATGGAAGAAGAAGAACGAGAGGAAATGCTTGATTTTACGGAAGATGATGACGACATTGGTACTACTTCGGATACTTCACCAGGTATGCCAACTCCACATTCTTTGTTGACAATGTAATGTTTTGTGCATGGCAAAGAAAAGATTATTTTACATGATGATGGTAGTACACATGATTTTATTTCTGCAAAGTTAGTGAAAGAATTGAATTTACAAACTGTTTCTACACATTATCGCATTAAAGCAGCATTCCTAGGCACAAGATATAATGGAACACAAGAGGTGCATAACTTAGAAATTAAAATTGGTGAATATACTAAACATAGAAATTTCCTAGTTGTACCTTTGCAGTCTAGTGACATTATCTTAGGTATGCCTTGGCGTCATTAGTATAATCCTGACATAGATTATTCCACGCATTCAATTAAAATTTACTTTCAAGGAAAACAAATCACATTGCATGGTATGCACGCTTCTAATAATTTTCCACTACTTACTCATACTCAAGCTAAACGTGCATTACGTAAAAGTAGCAAATCTTATTTAATATGGGTGAATGAACTACAAGCTAAAGAAAAACATATGCATCCTAGGCATAAACAATTTCTTGCTCACTTAAAGATTGTTTTGCTGATGATTTACCACCTGGATACCACCTTCACGACCTGAAGATCACATAATAGACTTAATTCTTGGTACACAACCACCATGTAAAGCACCATATAGGCATAACCAAATTGAACAGAAATAAATTCAAAATCAAATAGAAGAATTGGTAAACAGAGGATTAATTAGACCTAGTAGTTTTCCATTTGGCACACTTGTTTTATTAGTAAAGAAGAAGAATAATACTTATCACATGTGCATTGATTATCGTGCCTTGAATAAAATTACAGTTAAGAATAGATATCCAATTCTTAGGGTAGATGATCTTATGGATAAACTACAAGGTTCTGCCATATTCAGTAAGATAGATATTAAATCTGGTTATCATCAAGTAAGATAGGATAAATCTAATATATTCAAAACTGTATTTAGAACACAATTTGGACACTATGAATTTCTAGTGATGCCTTTTGGTCTAACTAATGCACCAACTACATTTAGTTGCATGATGAATCACATATTTTTGAAATATCAGCATTGTGTCATAGTATTCTTTGATGATATATTGGTATTCAGTAAAAATGAGAATGAGCATTATGAACATCTGTCTTTAGTTTTCAAGTTGTTAAAAGGTAATCAATTGTATACTAATCCAGAAAAGAGTGAATTCTTTCAAACAAAAATTGAATATCTAGGACACATTGTTTCATCAGAAGGTATTAAGGTTGACCCTAAAAAGATAGAAGCAATTTTAAATTGGCCCATACCCAAAAATGTGCATGAGTTACGTTCTTTTCTAGGTCTTGCTAGTTTTTACAGAAAGTTTGTGTGAAATTTTTCATTACTTGCATTACCTTTGACTAAAATTTTAAAGAAGGTTATTGTTTATAACTGCTCTGATAATCAACAAAAATCTTTTGATTTATTGAAACATGCATTAACCCATGCTCCTGTATTACAACTACCTGATTTCAATCGACCATTCTTTTTAGTAGTTACTGATGCTAGTGGATTTGGAATAGGAGCCGTACTTATGCAAGATAATCATCCCATAGCCTACTCTAGCTATAAACTGAAACCATCCGAACTTAAATACTCTACCTATGATAAAGAATTGTTAGCTGTAGTACAAGCCTTACGTCAATGGAAACATTATTTAATGGGTTCTGAATTTATGATTAAAATTGACCAAGAAAGCATTAGACATCTCCTTAGTCAACCCCAAATATCTGACCGACATATTAAATGGGTAGCTTTCATTCAAAGTTTTCATCCTCTCATACGATATCAACCAGGAAAAGAGAATGTTGTAGCCGACGATTTAAGTAGAAGACCTACAATTCATAATATTTCTGTCATATCATTTGATTCCCTTATCCCTATGAAAGATACTTATCATCAGGATATTACTTTTCATGCTGATTGGAATAAATTAGCTGCAAATAATTAGATTCCTATTGATTCATTGTCTTACAATAATGGATTCATGTTTTATAAAAAGAGATTATGTGTTATAGTTCCATTTAGATCATTTGTTTTGCATGAGATTCATTGTCCTACTTTGCGTACATTGACTGAAGATTTTTATTGGTCACATATGGACACTGATGTATCTAACTTTGTATCTGAATATTTAGTTTGTCAACGAGTTAAAAGACACCATGGTAAACAATATGGTTTCTATCTATTCCATCACGACCATGGGAATAGATTTCTATGGATTTTATTACTGGTTTACCTAACACTAAAGCTAACCATGATATGATTTGGACTATTGTAGACAGGTTTAGCAAACAAGCATATTTCATTCCATGCAAGAAAACTTTAACTGCATCTCAAGCAACTCAATTGTTTTTGAAAACTGTGTTTACTAATCATGGTTTACCAAAAGTTATTATTTCTGATCGTGATTCTAGATTTTGTAATAATTTTTGGATTACTTTGTTTGCTAACTTAGGAACAAAGATTGATTTTTCATCTGCATTTCATCCTGAAACAAATGGACAAACAGAAGCCACTAACAGTACTATTTTAGATCTTTTATGTGCTTACACTATTTCAAAACCACATACATGGGATACACATCTACATTTACTTCAGTTTGCATATAACAATATACCACCCACAGCTACAAAGAAAGCACCATTTGAAGTTATTTATGGATATAGATTGCCTACACCTGTTGCATCATTATCAAATAAAATTCAGACTGCTGATGATATTGCTAACATGCACGCTACTATTTTTGATGAAGTTAAAGATATGATTGCCAAAGCCCAGCAATCATATACAAAACAAGCTAATAAGAAAAGACAGGCCATGAATTTCAAAGTTGATGATTATGTTTGGTTACGAATAGAAAAACGTAGATTACAAAGTGTAGATAAACACCCAGTTGTGAAATTAGCACCTAGATTCTATGGACCATTCAAGATCATATACACAATCAATGACAATGCATTTAAATTAGAACTACCACAACATTGGAAAATTCACAACACCTTTCATATTAGTTTATTACAACCCTTTAGAGGCCAATTACCTGTACACCCTATTTATGAAAACCCACCTTTGCTAGATGATGAGACTGAAATCCTTGAGCCTGAAACTATTATAGATACTGACTTTATGACCACTAGAACTGGCCGTAGATATTCTAGATATTTGGTCAAGTTTAAAAACCATCCTGGTGAAGAGGCCCAATGGATGCACGCTAGAGACTTAAATGCTTTCCCCATTCTGTTAGCTCCACATTGAGCTAATAGCAATTGAGGACAATTGCTATCCCACCCTGGGGGTATGATGCCAGGAGGCATATTACACGATGGATTCCATGCCACGGTGGATTCCGTGAGGTTTTATGGTGGATTTCGTAAACTTTTATTACCGAGGCTCATACACAAAGTGGATTCTTTGTGCGAGAAGTCGATGGGGACGCCTATCCTTTTCGGGCATTTTGTTAATTTTATGTGTATATGGGTGATTCCATAGCGGGTGATTCCGTAAAATACATATTTAATTAATACACGTTTATGAGTTTAGAGTGCGCACTTGTGATAAATTAAGGTTAGGATTGATTTCTAACCAATTAATTTATTTATGTAGCTGAAGACTGCTAGGTATTCACTTTTGTCAGTTTAATTGTATTATTTTACTAATGATTGTGAATGCTTTAGTTGATGTGTAGAGATAACAGCGGTGGCAGTGGAAAGCATTGAAGGATAATGTGTATTCAAGTTATCATCAATATTTTGATGGGCGCGTATCTTAGTGTAACGTGTCCCCTAGAGTCATCCCGGACACGTCTTAGCAGTCCATCGGAAAGGATGTCTAGAAAGCTCCGCCCGGCACTCCCATGGAATGTTATGGGACTTGCGATCTAGGTCTTCCCGCGTCTGCCACGTAGCGGAAGTATCCTGGCCGTTCCCACTTAGGATCGACCTGAATTTGGGTTTGGTCATTAGCTAGCAGCAACTAGCGTCAGACCCGAGCGAACTACTTTACGCAGAAACGCCAGGTCCGAAGCGGAATCACGCTGCACTTGGTTCAAGGAGAATGGGAAACGAGAGGGATGCAAAACTCAACCTCTCTGCCATAGTCCCATTCCGTTCCCCTAAAAATAGCGTAAATTGGGTAAAACATAATTCTCGGTCATTGCTTTCGATGAACCTCCCGCTGCTCTTCCAGATCTTTGAGAAAAGTTCCCGGCTAACCGGGACCACCCATCCGTAGGACGGACCCATGGTCCATCCTTCGCACTTTCCTCGGTTTGTTTTAGTTATGTAATTATCTAACACATTAATTTGACATATAACAATCATCTTCTTTAATTAACCCTGTTAAGCACTGGTTCCTTCACGTAATCTTATCACGTGACATAGAAAAACAATATCAAACAACTTCTTTATTATCATTTCATCATTTTATCTTTGGAATACAAGGAGTTCTGCCCGTAGGCTTGTTCATAATCCGCCCGAAGGCTATCCAGTAATCCACCAGGGATCACTATTCCAAGCTTCTGCCCGTAGACTAGTATGCGGGCCTCGAGATCCAATCCCGAGTCATGTTAGCCTCTTGTGCAGGACGCGGAAGGCGAGGGATTTACGGCCAGAGCCCCCCCTGGCACCCAAGCGTCCTCCTGCTCCAAGTAGAGCTCAACGGAAAGACCTCTCGCGGCGGGTTCGGTCCACGTTCCCGGCGCGGTCAACAACCCCCTTGGTTAGGGTCAGGCAGGCAGTCGGGGGTAACTGAAGCTGCCTCTCCCTTCAGGCCTTCAACCTGAAGCATTTATATATCTTTTCATCCTTTAGTTCCTTGAGCAAACAATGCAAACAGTGCTTTCTAAACTGTTACAAGCACAATCAATTCCAGTGGTTGTTTATTTGGCCATCTGTTAAAAAGTGAATCTTTCTCTCCGAATGCATCCAGCATTCG
Source organism: Lygodium microphyllum (assembly GCF_053477565.2). Classification (NCBI taxonomy): domain Eukaryota; kingdom Viridiplantae; phylum Streptophyta; class Polypodiopsida; order Schizaeales; family Lygodiaceae; genus Lygodium; species Lygodium microphyllum. Next base: position 57,708,490 of record NC_141160.1, on the reverse strand, counting down.
ATCTGGGATCAAATTGCGGCTTGGCAAGATTCCCAAGGGTTTGTTTGTTCCCCCTTTTATCCTTGGGTTAGGGCCATACCCTGTTAATCCAACTTAACCAATACCTTAGGTAATAGTAAATCCTGGCGACCATGTCGCTTCAATTTATTGATTGGTCATTTGCTTCCAGGCAAATACCTAACTCTCCTTTTACTTGGCAATTATTCCCCAAGAAAGGTGATGTAACAGGATGATTACTCATCCTCTTGTAAGTTAAACTTGCGCAATAACTTGCCAACCTCATTACAAGAAATGACAAAACTCTCTTGTGGACAAATCACAAGTCTATGCGATGTTGCAACTTTTTGCACATGTGTTGCATCTATTCCATGAGATCATTTCACCCATGGAACGGCTTATCTCCAGACGAGAAGCAGGGTTTAGGGTGTCTTCTTACCCAACCCATTCCTAATTACACTAGGCCGACCACGGTCCTAGGAATTTCCAACTCAATCCGAGTTTCATCATTTGAACGAGTGATCCTTAGGGTAGAAACCTTAGATCGTTTTATGCATGAGCATCCAATTGACTCAACATTTCGTGAATGTGGGTATGATCTTTGGGTTTGAGGGTTTTGACTTGGCAACAAGTGTAAAACTAGGTCGAATCCCTATCGCGCTGAACCCTAGTTAGTACCTGGGATAATTATCATATCGACTGAACCATGCTTATATGAATCCCTTGTGGGTTAGATGATTTAGACAATTCAATATACTTGTCTTGCGACAAGGATGAGCCTTTCCTAGAGCTAATAAACTAGATCTAAAGGGAAAAATAGTTACAACTACACCAATACATGTAAACATGCGATTCATTGCTTCTACGCATCACATGGTTCACAATAATCCTATCTTTCCTTGGTAAAGTAAAAATGCCTGATAATCTGGACACTAACTTTCCTAGGTCCTACTAGGACTTACATCAAATAATCATGCCTACAACCTGGTTGTCTACACTTTAGAATCTCATGCTTTGATAAACCATGCAACCTTTCCTAAATGCGGCTCCTGATGAATGACATTTTTGCATGACGACTATGCAATACGCAACTTTCTCCTAGCTACAGTGTAGTCAATGAAGTTCATACCAAACTAAAGCTAGTGTTAACTTATTCCATGTTACATGCTACTTGCAAGTCCATAAGATCATTTTCGTACTCTTCTATTTCTTTTCGGATAATATCTTATGGGTGTTAACTTTTCCTCATGAATCATTACAAGGAAGATGTTGCCTAAAATGCGGCACACGCTTATTCCCACCATGTCTAGTAACCAAATGCACTTATCAATTTCATTTCTTTGCCCTATATGTTTAGACTCATTACTTTGATAATGCTCCAAAATAGCAACATGCAGCTAGTCTTCTAAGGCGGACAACTCTGGAAATGCAACTGTTTCAATTTCATGACATGCATCAACCTTGTCTAATGTTTAAAGAGATAATTTATCAAATGTATTTTTAACGCTGCCACATGCATTAAAAATAAGCGTAAAATGCATTTTCCCTTATGGAATTAAGCGTGCCTAAACATTTCTTTGTGTGAGAATAAACTCGAAAAAACCTGGACTTGTGGCGCACTTTGTGACTTTTTTTGGGCCATCGCAGGCGTGGTTTCGGCTTCTGGTTTGCCTTTGCGGTCTATGAATTGACTTGCCTTGGTATGCAGCCTCCAGACCTTGGCCTTTTTCCCTCGTACGCAGGAGATTCCTTTGCGGGACTTTGGATAAATGGTGCTTGGGGAAGAGGGCTTTATGAGTTCTTTAGGAAAAACCGGGTGGCCAGGAATGGGTTCACGGATGGCTTGTGGCCTTTGAAGTCTAATTACGGGAAGCCTCTTACGAAGGATCTTGCGGAAGGCTTTATAGCTTCTTCCTCTTCTCTTCAAAGTCCCGGGGAGGGGGGGGGTATGAATGGACTTATGGGGATCTAGTGGGAAGGGGGCTTAAGAAAGCCCCCTTAGAAGGTTCTAAGAAGCTTCTAGGCTTCTGCAGCAACGTCGGGGGGGGGTCGTGATCAAGGCAAGGTGGCGGCGGGCTGTGGCGGCCTGGCGGACCGTGGCGGCGGACTATGGCGGTTGGCGGCTTCCTGCACGGCGGCGACGGCACCCTGGTCTCCCTCCTTTCCCCAACGGCGGGGCAGCAGCATCCCCTCCTCCCTCTCACAGCACCGCCCCTTTTCCCTCCTTTCTTCTCTCCCTAACGGGAGTTCATATAGGCAAGTGGGGGGAGGGAAGAGAAAGCCTCCACACACGTGGCCAGTGCATGGGTTCCCCCCCCCCACACTCCCTCTTCTCCAGCCATGCATCGGCTGGGGAAAAGGGATTAAAGTAAAAAAAAATTTGCCTTGAATATTCAAAATTGCCCCTCCCAAGAGGGTGTCTACGCGGGAATTTCGATTTTGAACCTCGGCTTGCTTTTTCCAATGCGAATGGTCTCGATTTCTCACGTGCAGGTTACACATTATACTGCCGGTAGATCCAATATGTGGGATAACCTTTGTACAAGGTTTACGCAGTGTGCGGGAAGTCAATATTTACGGTACGCAGTGTGCGGGAAGTCAATATTCACGGTTGGGAATATTACATTCTCTCCCCCTTAGAAGAATCGAGATGTCCTCATCTCGAGATAAACTGGGGATATTGAAGATTGAGAGAGCTTTCATCCATCCAGGTAGCATCCTCTTCGGGGTAATCTTTCCACTGGACGAGGCATTCCTTCAAGGTTCTAGATCTTAACTGTCTCTTCCTGACATCTAAAATCTTTTCCGGTCTTAGTTCAAGGACTCCTTGACTAGGCATTACAACTTGTTGGTCATCAAGTACATGGCTAGGATTAGGTACATACTTGTTCAATAGGCTGATATGGAATACATTATGAACCTTTAGGTTCTCAGGGAGTTTCAGTCTATAAGCATTGGGTCCTAGGTATTTGAGGATCTTGTATGGTCCACAATACCTTGGACTTAGCTTCTTGCAATCCCCTAAGGATAGAGAACTCTTCTTTGGGCATACGTGAATGAAGACCATGTCTCCTTCCTCAAATATTCTATCTTGACACTTCAAATCCGTGTATGCCTCCTGTCTATCCTTCGCAGCTTTGATGTCCCAAGAAAGTGAAATCATGAGCTTCGCACAATCTCTTCTGTTTAAGTAACTGGCTTGCCGGTATACATGCTCTCATCCTATAGTAGACATGTCCATTATTGACAGAGAATTCATGATACGTAGCCTCTAGCTTTTGTTCCTGGTCCTCGATAGAGATTTCCCTTAGCATCCTTTGATAGGCTAGATCATGGCATGCTTCCTCTCTAGCTAGTTCGAAAATAGGATTGCTTGGCATAGATACCTTTGTAGCCAGAGATCTAGCTATTGATGGATTTTTAGAGAATTAAGGAATGCCTTGCGACTGAGTGCATCAGCACTACATACTCCTTCCCAGTTCGATACTTGATCTTAAGGTCATACTCCTCCAGCACTTCAATCAACTGACATTGCCTCATGTTGAGCTTGTTCTAGGTAAAGTTCCACTTGAGACTTTTTTTATGATCAGTCACTAGTGTAAACTTGTTACCCTGCAGGTAGTGTCTCCGAAGCTTGACAACTAAAAGTTCAAGATCATGGGTAGCATAATTCTTTTCATGGCTCTTCAGTTTCTTGAAGATTAGGCTATAGGATGACTTTTCTACATAAGCATGCTAGTATCAGTTACTACCTCTACTCCTTACTGTGGTCTAGAAGTTTTAGGATCGGTACTAATACCAAACTTTGCTTCAACCTATCAAAGCTAGTTTGTTCGGTAGTTGACCATGCAATGGATGTTTGCTTCTTCAATAATTCTGTCAAAGGTGCTGCAATCAAAGCATAGTTTTTTATGAAGACCCCATACCATCTTGTCAATCCAAGAAAGCTGAGTATTTCTTTGACAGTTGTTGGTATTTGGCCATCCTAGAACATTTCTAACTTAGGCTGGCTCCACTGAGATTCCTTCTACCGATATGATGAATCCCAAATAACCAATCTAATGTTTGAGGAATGCATAATTTCGTCATCTTAGCATACAACTTGTGTGACCTCCCTGTCTCAAGGAAAATCCGAAGTTGGGATTGATGATCTCCCTCCTGTTTGGAATAGAGTGTCATCAAAGAAGACGAGCACGAGGTTATCAAGATATGGTCTAAAAAATATCCTGCATTAACCTATTGAATGTGTCAGGCACCTTCGTAAGCCCTAATAACATAACTAGAACTCAAGTGTCCATATCTAGTGTTGAAGGTCGTCTTTGGGATATCTTCTTCCTTGATTCTTATCTGATAGTAACCAGACCTAAGATAATCTTGGAGAAGATTTTGGCACCCTGAAGACTATCAAGAAGCTCATCTATTCTGGGAATATGATATTTGTTCTTGACTATTGATTGATTCAACCTTCTGTAATCAATACATAGCCGAAGTGTTCCATCTTTCTTTTTCTGGATCAGTATTGGTGCTTCCCATGGTGAACTGCTAGGACGGATGTAGCCCTAATCTAGTAGTTGCTTGAGTTGTTCCTTCAACTCAATTGCTTCCGATACAGACATTCTATAGGGTCTCTTCGCAATTGGCGCAGCTCCTATTACTAGCTTGATCTCATGATCTATTTCTCTTTGAAGTGGACGTTTTGTTAACTCTTCAGAAACTACGTCCACGTATTCCTTCAGCCAAGTGGCCAAATCACTTTACTTCTTTATCAATATTCATAGTCAAGACAATCGGAAGAAAAAGTTTTATTCCATTCATATCAACATAGCCCTTTCGAGGTACAATTATTTCTTGGGGCGATGGAACAAGTTAATACATTAATTCGAAGAGAATAAGATATTATTGCATTCAGCTACAGGAACTGAGTAGTAGTACGGATTGGGGTCATCGATTTTCAGGAATCGATAGTTCATTGGAAGATTAGGGTATCTTTTCCTTTGATATCCATTCTTCTCATGACGTTCCAAAACCTTGATTCGGTCGGCAGGGATTCTTTGAATCACTTCTCCGTACACATACTTATTCTGATTAACCCTTCGACCTCCGACCTGTAGGGTCGCGTTTGCATGAGCCTCAACAAAGACGAACAGCTTTACGATCTTCAAATCCTCCATCCACTTGATTCTCTTCAAGTTAATTTGAAGGTACGCAGGTTGATAGGCAGTTATGTAATAGATCCCTGAAACACCCATCCATCTTCGTTCCACGTACACAGGCGATGGATTGTAAATGCGGTCTAGGATGTTCATCATCTCAACCCTTTGTCGATAATCCGTGGAATGCATCGCGGTCATAAACATGACTCGCAACGCTAAGAACTTGTTCCATGCTTCGTAATTCTGCAAGACAGCATTGAAGTAAGGAAATGTTTGGGACAGTAGCATTTTCTTTACTTCGTAAAATTTTCTAAAAACAAATCCTTTGTTGGTTTGCTCTGATACCAACTGTAACGTGTCCCCTAGAGTCATCCCGGACACGTCTTAGCAGTCCATCGGAAAGGATGTCTAGAAAGCTCCACCCGGCACTCCCATGGAATGTTACGGGACTTGCGATCTAGGTCTTCCCACGTCTGCCACGTAGCGGAAGTATCCTGGCCGTTCCCACTTAGGATCGACCTGAATTTGGGTTTGGTCATTAGCTAGCAGCAACTAGCGTCAGACCCGAGCGAACTACTTTACGCAGAAACGCCAGGTCCGAAGCGGAATCACGCTGCACTTGGTTCAAGGAGAATGGGAAACGAGAGGGATGCAAAACTCAACCTCTCTGCCATAGTCCCATTCCGTTCCCCTAAAAATAGCGTAAATTGGGTAAAACATAATTCTCGGTCATTGCTTTCGATGAACCTCCCGCTGCTCTTCCAGATCTTTGAGAAAAGTTCCCGGCTAACCGGGACCACCCATCCGTAGGACGGACCCATGGTCCATCCTCCGCACTTTCCTCGGTTTGTTTTAGT